>NW_020897756.1:238259-562617 GCF_003984885.1 Neopelma chrysocephalum | reverse complement strand
TTAGTCAATAACAACAAACCCAAAAGGAACAGGCAGAAAGCAAGGAGCCTGCGAGCAGTCTGGCGGCGATTAAAAAATGCTCCAATAAAGCCCAAGGAAAACATGTGCCACAACTCAAAAAGAGCTGAGAGGTCCTAAAAAACACCCTGCCTGACTTGCTGCTAAGGTTAAGGAGGTATCACAGGGAGAAGGTCAGTGTTTGAAAACTGAAAAGGTTTCCCACATGAGGAGAAAAGGAAAACCCCATAAAACATAGCAAGTAAAGTGCAGACAGAAACGAGAGCTAAAAAAGAGCGTGAAGATATTGCAAATATCTCACAAATACCTTTTAAAAACGTTTATTTAAATATGTCAGAAGAAAGAAGCTGGCTAGGGAGCCATTGCTCAATACAAATGTGCAACAGGGTGCCAGGAAGGGTAAGGCACGATGAGGCAGCTTGGGCAGGACTGTGTTGGTCTTCACTGCTGCAGGTATTTGGAAGAACCTCACACCCAGCAAGTGAGAGGAACTGGATCAATGTGACTTTACAAGTGGCTACTGTACCAGAGGGCTGGCAGGTTGTTATTGTAGTTCCCACATAAAAGCCAAGCTCTGGAAGGGGACCCTGGGAGCTGCAGGGGTGAGTGTCACCTCTGTCCCTGCTGGGCTGGTGGGGTCTGCAGGCAGACAGGCAGCTGGGAAGGAGCCAGCAGACAAGGATGCTGAAAAGGGAAAGCTTGCCTTGCCAGCGTGCTGGGACTCTAGGAATGTATCAGGTGTTCACACAGATAGGGAGAACCCAACAGACAGAACAGACGGATGTTTTCAAAAAGATTTTGGCAAAATTATTTTAAAACCATTTACATTGCCATGGGATTGGAGCAGTGGTTCTTTTATGGATTGGAATCTCTTTAAAGATATTCCTGTCTTGCAGGTAGCAAAGTGGAGGGTTTAACAGATAGCTTTTGAGAATGAATGAGATTCAGCAACTGGGTTGCCCCAGAATCTCTGCTGGGTCTGGTTTTATTCAGCACCTTCAGCTGTTGTGTTGGCAAGGGAACAGACAGCAAAATCTCCAGGTTTGTGGATGACACTGAGCTCTTTTAGGAACTAGAACATTTTGCCACTGACAAAGGGCTCCATAAAACCCTGGCAAAAGGAAGGTTGTGGGCAAAAAGGGCAGCAGGGAAGGATGTGATAGGGAACACTGCAGGCTGGTGCCAGAGGCCCCTGAGGGCTGGCTGGGGTCAGCTTGGATGGGAGGAGTGCTCGGCTGGGTGAGCTGGCTCCCTCCATCATCATCATCTAACTGGACAAATGTGTCCCCACTCCAAATTTGGGACCCATTAACATAGCAACAGGCTGTTTCTCTTTTTCCTTCCCCCGAGGCTGAGACCTCATAAGACTAGAGGATACAGAAATGCTTGAGGCAGTGATAAATCTTCTTTAGTGGGCCTTTATTTCCTTTTCTTTCACAATATTTTCTTTAGTTTCCTAGCCAAATTTTTTCTAAGGAAAGATTTCTGACTTCCTTTGAGCCACAGCTCAACATCTGTCCACATTGGGGGCTGAAGTAATACACTGTTAAGGGGTTTTGATGTCAAGCCCAAAACCCCACCAGGGATTTATGCGGCTCTCCCCTTTCCTCCCTCCTCCCCTTCAAACAGCCTTTCATTTGCTCTCACTAATTGTGCTGTCATGCCTTTCTTTTTGCCCCAGTTGTGCAGACAGCCTTTCATGCAGACAGGTTTCGGTGACAGATGCCTGTGCCATGAGCTTCCCGAGCAGGCGGGTTGTGCTCCGAGCGTGCGCATCACCCAGGCCCTGCTGAAATGATCCAGGCACACATCCAGCCCCGGGAAGGATTAGGCAGTGGCTGCCCTGCCTCCCCCCCCAGTTGCTGCTGGATAATCACTGGTGCTCAGGGGGAAGCCCCACCGGGCCCAGCCCACCCACAGACACCGCTTGCTCCTCGAAGTGGGCAGGAAAAAATTAGCGGAGCATCTCTTGGAAAAAGGAAGAGGAGAGTCTTCAGGAGGATTCGGGCTGGGCAGAAGGACTCTGCAAAGCCTGGTGTCCCAGGGGAGGTGGCTGTCAGGGCAGGCTTTTGAAAAGCACCTACAGGCCACCCCCCACTCTTACATGTGCTGCTGTACTGTGCTATAATCAAAATCTGAATGATGTGAAAAATAAGTACAAACCTTGGCTTGTTATTGCTGGTCCAGAGTGACTTCAGGAACCAGCTTGTTCACGGGTGATGTAAAGTTTGAGTGGCAGCATGTACCATCCTTGAGCCCTTGATCTCCAGCTGTGGTAACATGATCTAGGTGATAGACTGAACACCGAGGAAGGTGTGAGTCCCTGCTGCAAATATTCCCACAACTCAGCAGAGAAATGTGGGATATGAATCCATATCCTGCTTGTGCATGTGAAGGCAGCAAGCTCAAGGACTGGATCCTGCTTAGTCTCTGCTCGGGGGGGATACAGAGCTGGATGAAAGGAACCAGAATACATGAAATACGATAACTGGAAAAAATACAAACCAGAAGATGGGCTGTTTAATGCACTACAGATCCAGCAGAACAACCAGAGCCGAACAAAAAACAGTCCTCGTATGGGAACAAAGATACCAGCTCAACCCAGGGAGAACCTGGAAGGAGATGGGTGTGTTGAGCTGTGTTTTGTAAGTTTGTGTGTCTCCAGGCACTGCGTGGATCAGACCTGAGCCTAAAACCTGCTGGGTGCTTCCTCCTTTCACTGCATCTCTCCAAAGTGCTGCTTCCAGCATGAGCACCTCCAAGCTCCCCAGGCCTGGTATCCTTTGTTCCTCCTGCTCTACCTGGCCTTCTTCCTGCTGCTCCTACCTCTGGCCCCAGCCCCCCCAGCCCTGAGGTCTAATAACTCAATGAGCACAGGGAAGAAGGAGAGTTGCTGTCACTTTTAATCATAGGAGTAAAGCAGGGACAGAAAGAAGGTCTCCCTCAACCACCTGGGTGCTAAAGGTTTGCAGAATGAGTTGCTCTGACAGGTCACCTACCCAGAAAAGCCTGTTGTCTGTATGGAGACAAGATATCTTGGCCTGGGCTGGAGTGAGACCTCAGCACTGAGCACTGAGCAACACAGAGACCACTGCTTGTCCCCTGGACCTACCAGGCCAAATTCAGTTTCTCCATAATCGGGAATCACATCATTACCTTTATTGGGGAGTTTTTCCAGTTGTGTCCAGGTATTTTCAGCCACTCTGGCAGTCATTTTCCCCTTGCCTCAATGACAGGAGCTGCAAAGAGCCATTTCCCCTTGTGAAGGTCCTCTGCAAGGGTCTGGAGCAAAGCATCCTGTTCAGGTGCCACAGTGTCACTGTGACAATCCTGGCACCACACCCGTGACAGTGCCTGTGCTCACTGACAGCTCTTGGGGGTCACAACCATCCTTTTTTTCTCACTCCAGCTCACAGCTGACTGCTGGTGCACGATGTGACTTCCTGCAGCAACACAAATAAAAATGTCAGTACTACGACTATTAATAGTGTTTCTATTCCTGCTGCCACTACGATGGCTTTTGCTACTATTAATAATAATATTTACATATGCAAAACCACAGATGCAAAACAGATGGTTTGGTTGGGACCTCCAAAAAAACTTGTCTCTGCCACATATATTTATGACAAAGACGGAGGGTTAACCACACAGAGTGCCATATAGAGAACAAATAGATGGGGAAAAAGAATGAAATAATTCCTTCCATATTCCTAACAGAAGCCAAAACTTATCCATTCCCTCTCTCTGCTTCTCTCCTTTCCAGCATTTGAGACTTTTCCAATACCAGGCCAGGGATGGTTTCCATATTTGTTCAGACTTGTCTAGTTTTATTTTCCAGTGCAGCTATTTTTTCAGATGCAGCTTCTCCTGATGGATGGAAAATACAAAAGGAATCGCTCATCTGCTCCCTGCAAGCTTTTTCCTGACCGCTGGGAAGCTCAGGCACTATTCCAGGCCTGGAGTAAACCTTGCCTTGTGGAGAAAACTTGATCCTTGTTTGCTGAGTTCACACGTCTGGGAATAATTTAAGCTAAGGGGAAAAGTAAAAGTGAGAAAGACAATTACTGTCCCTGAGCCCACCTCATTCCCTCTGCCATGGAGCCCTGCCTGGGAGAACAGCCATGGCCATGCACAAGGAACAACCACATCTCCACAGCTGGCCAGTGCTGGAAAGCAAGAGAGTGGCAGCTCATTGTTTTGGCAGTTTCATTCAAACTTTTTTTGCAGAAACAGAAAATAACAGAGTCTGCCAGCATCACGGCATCCCCTCTGCTTTCAGCAGTGGCTGCTGTAGGGCTCAGGGACACAGCCAGGGCAGGGACTGGAGGGGCTTGGCTTGGGCGGCCGACTTGCTCTTTGCTCCTGGTTTTCCCAACAGGATGAGGAGAAGCAGAAGAACAAGGCTGACACAAGTACCTCTCTTGAATGCATTGATAAGTAGCTTTGAACTGGGATTATGCAGAGCCCCAACAGCTTCTCCGTGCTTATGCTTTGGTCTCTCGTCCATGTATTTAGAGTTGTGTGAACACCAGACTCTCTCCTGCATCCACGGGTGTCATGTTTGTGGTCAACGGGACAAACACCCTCAGGGATGCCCTAATATCCCTGAGCAGCCCCAGGCCCAGCTGCTCCTTCCATGAGCAGGAGGAGGAGGAGGAGGAGGAAGGGTGGATATGCTCTGCAACAACACAGCAATGCTCAAACAGAGAAAGCCACCAGAGAGAACAGTAACGAGAACAGCGCAGCGTCCCCAAGCACTAATGAGTAATAAAGTGCCCCACAAACTAAAAAGCCCCCAAGTGCTACTGAGGACTAAGTAGTCCCTGAATACTCACATCTCTCTCAGGTCAAATTCCACTCTTTAAACCAATCCCCATTACGTTTTACACATTGGGCTGTAGAAGGCCTCGGAGGGGCTGTTAGAGTCTATTGTAGAGGAATAAAGCAAGTGTCAAAAAGACTTTTAATGCCCGGTTAAAAATGGCCAAAATACAGTCTGCAGTTACCTGATAAGCTGCAAGGTCTCTGCTGGGAGAAGTATTTTGGTTTTTCAATTGTCTCAGCCTTTGCACACTTGCAAGAGGCTGGCCTTTGCTCTGAACTAAAGCTTTGTCAAGTATGTTAAAACATTATTAAAAGCCTGGCTTTTGTTTCATAAGACTTTTAATGCTTGTTGGTTTGGCTTGGCTTTGGTTTTTTTCTTTATAATGTTTATTACCAGTAATTATTGGAGATACTGGATTGCTGCTGCCTCTGTGGGCTTTGCAGCATCAATACTTTTCCCAGCACAGTGGCTGTCCCATCACTGCCATCCCCACTGTGCTGGTGTGGGAACCAAAGTGCTCAGGAGGATTAACATCTCCAGAGATGCATAACAGGGCAGTGTCAGAGCCAGAGGACAACACCTGAGTCCCATGTCCATGGACTCTGCTCCTTGCAAGGGAAAAAATTCACAGTCCTTAGTGCAAATGCCTTCTTTCCAGGGAAACTGGGAGATTGCACCCACTTACTGATTCAATTAACCTTTTCATTAACAGCTATCTAATGCCTGAGGACTGTTCCTTGATGACCATGTTGGTACTTTTTAAGTAGGTATTTGGACATTGAAAAGTTAGATATTTGAAGAGCGAGACATTTTTCCAAAACAGATCTGTAATTCATTCAAAGAATCAGTCTCAGAATGTCAACAGACAAGAGCTGCCAAGCTGCAAGAGGGTGTTTCTCACCACCCCATGTTGTTCCTCTGCACTGTAAGGGTGGACCAGCCCCATGGTGCTGTTTTACTGCCGCTGCTGTGCTTTGGGAAGGGTGTTTGCATAGTAGCAAGAGAGGCCAACACACAAAATTAGTGACATTTGAAGTTCAGTGCAAGTCTTGACTGTCAGGAATGCGGCATTAAAAACAAAACTTAAAGCTTCCATATTGCAAAACCTATTAACTGCTTTACCGTTTTTGCAGTCGTGCCAGTTCAGTCATACTGGAGCTTTTACCAAGGCATGACAGCTCATTTGTTTAGCTTGGGCCAGGCTTAAAGTTCTGATGAAGCCTAATCTTGTGACCTGTATTTATTTTGGCTAGGGATGCTTTTTGCACAGACGACTTCCTATCCTCCCTAATCTTTCCCGCAGGAAAGGAGCAGGGAGTCAGGGGAGGAAGGCAAAGCCAACCAGACATGCAGCAAGAGAGAAACAAGCACTGCACATGTTGGTAAAGTGGGCCAGGTTCAGAGACCCTGTCTGTTAAGGGAAGGAATTAAAGGGGGAGTCAGCACCTCTGCTGTCATCATTTGAGATGCGTCAAATCCATCATCGTTTCTCTGGAATTTTACCCATCTGGAAATATGGCTGGCTACAACTGCAAAAAGTTCATGGCTTAAGGATGGAAATGTCTCTTCTTGGCTCAAACTCATCAAACCCTCCACTGAAACAGAGAAGAATTTCGTGGGCATAAACCCCCAGCAACCCCCTGGGATGTGTCACAGGTTCCTCACGGCTGCCAGTCCCCCACAGAGTGAGCTGGCTCTCAGCAAAGTTCCCATGGAAGGAGCTGCTGCCTCCTAAGTGACAACAGAGGGAGGATGGACCCTGTGTCAGGCAGCCCAGCTGGATGCCAGCAGCTCCATAACTTGAATTCCCTCACTCCTCAGCTCCACTTCTTCTAAAACTAACTCAGAGAAACACGTGTAAATACCTGCTTTGGGCAACGTGCTTTTACCACCCCTCTAAAATCTGCCTCTTTGCACCCCTTACAACCACAGGCCACTTGAACATTATGCTTCTGTTTACTGCAAATTCTCTGAAAGAAACCAGGGAAGCTGGAATCAGTTCCACTCTTCACCCTCTGCTTTAACATGCAGGACAACACCAAAGTCTGTGGAGAAACCACACAGGGACCCTTCTGGTGCCATTACAGCTTGAGCTACACCAGAGAACACTCAGCCTTCCCCTTTGCCTCACCTCCAGTTACCCTAAACAGTAGCTGTAAGATTAAAGACAGAGAAAAAAAGAGAGAGAAAACCCCAGCACACACACGGGTTGTTTTCCAAGAGAAAGCCAAGACCCTGCAGTGGAACCTCCCCAGCTCTGGAGGCACAAGTCACCTGGGACATGGCATTGTTTTTGCACTGGAAGCCAGATGCACAAAGTACCAAACTGCTTTCTAAAAATGTCTTTTATATCATGTTTTGAAGCAGCGTGGTGAGCACAAACCTACTTTTCCAACGCAGCAGAGAGACTCTGGCACCAGAAGTGCCAGTGACCTTCAAAAAACCCCTCCTTTGTATTGGGAAATAGGCCTCTGAATGCACAGCCATAACAATGGGGCAGAGGGGTTTTTTTTTGGAGGACAAAAGGCCAGTCAGGTTTGGTTTCTGTTTGATATCTTGAGTTTGACCAATTCCCATGAGCTGAAATAAAAAAAATTTCTGAGTAGCTGGAAATATTCACCAGTTTCATTCCCACGGAAGAAAAAGTACTTAAAAGCATTCTAAGGTTAATGGGAACGTGATGAAAGAGCCATTTCATAGAGCAGCATTCAGAGTATATGCCTCCTTTAAATGCATTTTTCAAGCATTATAGCAGAAAAATTTGGGATAGAGTTCAAATCTCTCTCAAACTTCTGGAAAGCGAGTGGCGAGGAAACAATCTGTTGCACTGCTGCAGAGATGCTTCAGTTCAGGGCTCAAAGGCTGTGCAGCAGCCAAACTGGGAGTCAGCACCCACTGCTGACTGAGTGGGAAACAGAGCACCCACGAGTGCTCTGATAAAAACCCTGAAATGCAGCGTGGCCACAAAAGCTGTGGCACAGTGCCTACAGGGATTTGTCCCGGAACGGAATCTTTCCAAGGCTGGCTGACACCTTTTGCTTCACAGGGGAAGTGTCATCCTAAAGCTTTTGTAACTAAGCAGCTGGGTGTGAGCATGCTGCACACCTAATTCCCATGTGACCACCCGGCCAAGAACAGGGATTTGGGAACACAGTGGATTTGATCAGTAAAGGGGGACACTTGCCTCCTGGTGTCAAGCAGCGTGTCCCAGAGGTGCATTGCAAACCCAGAGGGGCATGGAAGCAGTGTGGGGTGTCCCACAGCAGCCACACATTAATTGCTAAAGGAGCAACAGCTCATCAGGTGTTTCCCCTGCCTGTGTCTGCAGTAGCTGTGGCCACATGCAAAGGTTGGTAATGCAATTACACACATATCGTGTTGATTAATTAGTGCCACCATTTAAACAAAAGAGGAACTCTTTCTAACATCATAAATAGTTTAATAATTATTATTTAGTTATTATAATATTTTCTGCTGTTTACAAATATTGATATTGGGCCAAAGTGGTTGCAAAGGTTTTGGTAAGAGTGTCAAACCCACAAGCAACTTTAGGAGAGAGCCTTAAGAGACCACTGTTTTTTAAACTATTTAAGAGCAGCTTAATGTGCATTGAGTTTAGGTGTATAACAACTGCCTGGCAAGGTTATCCTTCAGCAAAACTGTGATCAGTAACAATAAACATTAAAAGGGCTTCAGCATCAACACACATTTCAAACCCAAGGGATGTGTTTTGTGCAGAACACAAGCATAAGTCTCGCAGCTGATTTGCTGAATCGTGACCTTAAAAAATGGGAGCTATTTTGTGCCACTGCCTAGTGCTTTTATAAGGCACTGAATTTTAAATGCCCTGCCAAAGAGGAACACTGATCTCACCACGGAGGTGCCCTTGTCTCCTGTGCTCCAGTGCCACCCTGCCTGCCTGTGTCCCAGCCCAGAGGTGAGGGCAAAGCATTTCAAATCGATTGCACGCTCCCACGTTATGGGTGTTAGCAGACAAGCTCCCCATGACCCCTCACCTTTCTGCCATGGGAAAATGCTGGGAGACTCGTTTCCCCCAAGAACAATCAGCAGCAGTTTTACATCGCAGGACAACATTCTGTTCAGGACTGTGTTTCAGCACACGAGCTCACTTTGCAGTGCAGTTAAGCAGTTGTGCAAACCCCCGAGCTACAGGCACAGTTCTCAAGATTCATCGGACTGAGGGAATAAGACAGAAGTTTTGCATTTCTATTGACTTAGTTTTAGTGCCACAGAATGCTCTGGGAAGAAGGATGAAAAGAAAGGCTGTGGGGACAGACTGATCAGCTGAGTTAGTGAGAAGCAATCAGAGCAGAGCAAAGCAAATAGAGCAGCAGCGGGGTTGGGGGGCTGTGCTGGCCTTCCTGTTTGTGTTTACAGGACACAGCTCCTGCCATGAGCTGCATTGTGCTGCAGGTAGCAGCAGTTCCAGTGATGGATGGCTTCTGCAGAGACCCTTTGTACCTGCCAACAGGTTGAGCAATAAACAGCCCAAGGCTGCACCCCCTTCATTTCTGTCACACCTAAGTGTGTCCTACCCAGTGCTCAGGCCCTGCACAGGAGCCAGCTCATGGTTGCACAGTGTGCAACCAGAAACTTCCTGCAGCTCCTTCCTTCTTTGAAGAGAGGTGACATAAAGCCAAAAGGAGGAGAAGGCAATGGGTGTTTTATCAACGACCTGTGGATCACTGACTGTTTGCCTGGAGAAAGACAAGCCTCATCTTGCAGCTTAGCAGCATTCCCAGCACGTGCTTGCATTTAGTTAGGAAGCCGTGTTGATATTCAGGGAGTGGATCACCCCTAAAGGCCACCAGCCATCCCTGGCTCGTGATGCCAACCCTGAGCACCACTGGTGCTGAAAGAGTTTCCAGGAGACAGGCACCACCTTGCATCTCCACGTGCCTGTATCTGAGAAAGGGCAGGAAAAGGATTTAGAGTAGTTGAATTCAAGCATTCATTAACAAACTATCTCGATGCAGGAAAGGGAAGAAGCAACGCACTCCTGATCCCAGCAGCCGTGACCCTTCTGAGCCCCTACTTTGCCCACTCTGACAAGCAGGATCTCGACAGTAGGCACCCAGCTGCAGCCAGCATGGTTGGCTCTGTGCATGATCTCTAATTTATCACTGACCTTGACCTGCATAACATCCAGCAGAGAGTACCACGGTGTGTGACCTCAGCCTGTCCCAATCCCTCAGCTGCCCCAGCCCCAGGGCTCCTGCCGAAGGCAGTGGGAGCTCCCTGCACCGAGCAGCTCCAGCCTCAGCCCCCAGCACTCCAGCTTGCCAGCCTGTTTGCAGAGCAGAGCGTGTCATACTTCTAAAGAGTGACAAATTACCAGGAAGGGCCCCCCCGCACCCCGGCTCTGCTATGCACAGCCCAATTCCCCCGTGCTGCATTAACAGCTAATAAAACAATAGAGCTTTTAGTGGTGGACTTCAAAGGGTTCTCAGGCAGATGAATGAATTTCGCATTTCTTCACTTACTGTCAGCACTGAGGGAGAGAAGGGCAGGCTGAGGTCGAAGGCTTCAGCAGGCAGCGGCAAACAAATACAGCCTGGTATTCAGGCTACTGCAGAAAACGGGGTGGGAAATCAGCTAAGCAGTTAGTAACTACCAGGTTTTTCTTCCCCTCAGTTCATCCACTTCAGCTGCCTTATTTTCCTTTTTGTTTTTTTTCTGTGCTACATGATCTGTACCAAAAAAAAAAATCTTATAAAAATTAAAAACCACTCCATATTTAGAGCTAAACCATAGGCTGAGTCAGCAACAGCTTGTTGCAGTGTGGAGAATCTTTAGGCAGCCTGGTCCAAACTCAAACAAATGTAATTATTTTCAGCAACACAAATGTATTCAGTGAATGTACCTTGAGGTTCCACATCTAATTCACAGTTATGTGTCCACCTACAAAATAATTTCTGCAAACCATTAGCTCATTGTCGTGTGCAGCCACAAAGAGCATCTCTATGAATTAAACTATGAATTGTGTGACTAAGAGCGGATTAATGTTACTTAAAAGGTAACTCCCTTTTAGGGGATGGAAAAGGAAGTAAAAGAAAGCAGGAAAAGTGGAGAGAGTAATATTTATCTCAGATAGCATAGCTCAAATCTCAGAATCATAGAACGATTTGGGTTGGAAGGGACCTTAAAGCTCATCTCATTCCCACTCCTCTGCCATGGGCAGGGACACCTTCCACTAGCCCAGGTTGCTCCAAGCCCTGTCCAAGCTGACCTTGGACACTTCCAGGGATGGGGCAGCCACAGCTTCTCTAGGCAACCTGTGCCAGGGCCTCACCACCCTCACAGTAAAGAATTTCTTCCTAATCTCTAATCTAAATCTACCCATTTTAGTTTAAAACCATTTCCCCATGTCCTATCACTGTCTGCTTGCATGGAAATCAGACCTCCTTGGCCATGTAGATAGACTCTCCAGCAGCTTTCTCCCACATGGAGCAAGGGAAACCAGGAGCTGAGCTCCATAAATTGCACCTACAACAGAGGTGGAGAAGACAGACAAAGCCTCACAGCTCCCACCAGCAAGACTGTGCCAACCAAACCTTCCCCAGGGAGGGAGCCTACAGGGCAGTTTGGAAGGATTAAGGATGGAAAAGATCTTAAATGAAGCATCGTTTCATAAAACTGCCAAAAGCAACTTGGCTCAGTTTCTTATATTTCTCCCCTATTTTCTGACTGACTTTTTTTAAGTCACGGCCTTTACTCCCACACATTATCTGAGGAAGAAAAAAATTCTGATTGTTCTGTGCATGGCTTTTTTTTTTTTTTAATCCTTATGTAGTACACGATACCCAAAACAACAGGAATAAATTATCCTAGTTTTCAGAGCTGGCATGTTTCAGCCTCTTGACTACCATCCTGTATACTCTCCATAATTTCCAAGTCCAGCCCAAAACGGCTCGTTCTGGAAAACAACTTTAAAGGTTGCAAATCATTTATGTCGCGCGTTCGCGGCTGCTGCCGAACTTTCAAAGCATTCTGCGTTTGGCTGTGCTACAAAACGCCTGCAGAGGACACTTTCCAAGCGCTCCCCGTGGCCGTGCAGTGGCAGCGTTTGCAGGCAGGGAGCTCCCGGGGAGCCGCGGAGCTGCTCAAAAGCAGCCGGCTGGCAAGCGGGGAGGGAGGGACACAGCATCCTGATAACCGAGCTGACGATTTCTAGGTTCTCTTAAACCAGACCCTTCCAAGAATGCCCTTTGTTCGGCGGTTGCTCCATTCAGTCTCTCTCCCTGTTTGCTTGTAATTTATTCCTTCTAAAAGCCTTGCCCTAGGCTAGCAGAAAATTAAAACAAGGAGCCAGATTTTCTCTTTTTTTTGTTTTTTTCCTCCTCACTTTTGCTCTTTCATCAAGAACAGTGAAAATTTGGCACAGTCGAATATTTTGTTCAGCTCTTTCTTTCGGTCTTTGAAGTCCCCTAATGCCTTGGTAGGAATCTGGGCTTCCACTCACATCTGCTTTCCATGAAGCCATTAACCGCACTTTATTTGTGCCATATTAGATTTTTCAGGACAGGGACAGAACTAACGAAGCATTTGCATTCCTGGGAAAGTGGCATGTACACAACTACCACATTACTCTGATAGAAACAAACTACAACTGACATACTTCAAGTTCCCAAGTGAGGAGCCGTGTCCTGCTTCAGGCAGCCAAGGGTCCCAAAGCTGTTGGGTACCTCTTTTCTTTCTAGTGCTTATTTAATGACAAACACCCCATTGCAATTTTAGTTTACACAGTTACCAAGAGATGCTCTAGTACCTGTAGGAAAATGAAGGCTAACGTTCTATAGAAAGGGGAGCTTAGATGAAAGCTTAATGAAAACAAATTGTGGCTGAACAGAAGCTGCATCAGAGACAGTATCAGTGACACAGAGCACTGTCAACAAGATAATGGCATCACGCTGCTAACGAACTGCTAAAGCATTTCTTTTACAAGCAGAAGACTAATCCCCTGACAATGCTCCATTCCAACGATGTTATTGCTATCAGAGCTGGGAGAGGATGTTGACTGAGCCTCTATCAGAGCAATCCTGGTGAACTGTAAGGGATTATTGATTATCCTGCTGTTTTCTATTTTGCATTTCTCTCTTAAATAACCAGACCCCTCCCCTAAGAAATATTTGTCCACTTCTCATAGGGAATGTTATTGTGATAGTTCTATGTCAGAGGTGATAAAGTAGCAACTGAAAAAAATGTGCCTTGGAGGAGGCAACATCAAGAGCCCAGCAAGCTCATCCTTTGGGCACGATCTCCAATGGCCTCCTGAGCTTAATGAGGGGGAGCTTGTTAAAGAGCCAACTGGAACTTGGAAAGTTCATCAGAGGATTGCCTATCCCAGCTCAGCACAGCTCCAGTCACTGAAGCTCACGGAAAAAACATTTTTGGAATCCAGCCTTTTGCCACCCAGGCAAAGGACCAAACCACAGCCAAATGACAAAACATGAAACGTGCTTAGAGTCAATCAGTGGGTGAAAGTCTTCATAATATTGCTCGACATTACTTGGGGCAGAAATGGCCAAATCAAGCTCTTACATGTGGCTTTGAGTAGGCAAATACCAATTTGGTTGTCTAAACAGACATGAAAATCCCACCCTGTGTACAGCTATGAACAGCTTCAAGGAAGGTGATGCCACAGCCTCCTACCTCAGTTTTTGGCTCTTAAACTGGGAGAATAAGGTGACCATAAAGAAAGATATTTACTACATTCTGTCACAGAGCTGAATCATGGATACAGGGGAATTATCCTGGGTTTGATGGAAAGCATGGAGAGGGTGCATATGCCCCATCTTTGTAAAATTCCGTTCAGTCTCCCCCACCCCAAGCTGAGCAGTGCCAGTCCCCTCCCTCCTTTCTTCCTAACAGTCTCTGTTTCTACATTTCTTTCCATGGAAAATGTTTCCAAGGGTGGAGGGTATTGAAATAACCAACGAGACAACCACTGCAGATCCCAGATGATGAGCAGCCTCTTGTCTCTCCCATTACAGGAGGTGTCACGTTCCTGTAGGACACCCTCACTGCTGCCATGTATTTTGCTATTGAATTGCAGATCCCTTACAGAAATACTGAGGTACAATTCAGGTGTTTAAAGGATCCCAAAGCCTTCCCCAACCAGGGAAGGGGATCAGGTGCCCCAACACTGTTCAGGTCTCCCTGTCCACAGGGACCTGGCTCTTGCTGGGAGGTGCTTGCAATCACTGGAGCAGGGGCTGTGGTGGATGTCAGGAGGCAGGGGCCCAAGAAAGGGATGCTTTTCCCTGCTGCCCTAGTGATTTGAATTATTTCATGATGGCAGAAAACTGGGAGAGGGAAAAAACCACAGCACTACGTTAAAAAAAGCCAAAACAAAACATGATTTTAAAAAGTGCTGTGCCAGGTAAAACTCCTCTGCTTTGTTATTAAGAGAGTTCCCAGTATTGATAATTTCTCCTAGTTGCTGGTTTGTAAGTCACTTCTGAGTAGAAAATTCAATTACATGGGCCAAGTCAACAATAATGTTTTTCCTGGCAACGGTTCATTTTGCCAGTGGAAACATTTTTCCCCCTCTACTTTTCTGGATTCAGCTCTGCAAAGTTGCTAAATTCTTCCAGATCTCTGGTCTGATGTGATCATAAATATCCTGATTGTATTCGACTGATTGACAGACTGGGGATGGATTAAGTGGGGATTACAGCCTGGAATGATCAAAATGTGCTTTCATGGTCAGTAACTCTGCAATAAGTCATAGTTCCAATGTACATTAACTATATAATCTAATTAACATGGCTGTTTATGTATTTAATATTATTCTTAAAACTTTTTAATAAAAGAGGTTTTAAGGAGAATTAAATGTTGTTTAAAATATAAGAACCTGGTCCTTGAATGTACAGTAGTTTGGGGTTTGCACTGTCATTAAGACAACTAATAAAACTCTTTCTTACTATTAAAATGAGATTTGAGCAGTATGATGGGCCCAATTCTGCCCTCACTGATAGGTGGGTAAACTCATGTCTTCTCTGTTTTATTTCAAGTTACTTCAGGTGTAGCAATTCAGGGCAGAATTTAGTTCATTAGGATTAAAAGACTACTTTTTAATCAACTGAGACTATTAAAACCATACAGGTACATAACAAAAAGCACTTGAATTTTCCAAACTGCTCAGCACTCACAGGTCTCACAGCTGTCATTATTTACTGAGTAGGAGCAGCAGGAATCAGCCTTATGGGGACAAACCTTAGGTGTTTTACTGCCCAGGTTAACACACAACCCCATCCATACCTAATGATATCAAACCAAATGAAACGATTCATCCAGGCAAAACTCCCAACTACAGCAATGTGTTCAGCAGCTGCACTTGTGAGTATAAAAAGAGCTGGCTATTTGATTGCAAGGGCAAGGAATTATAGCAGAGATGTCATGCAGTTGTCCATAAAAAATGAAATCTGAAACCATTAAATATTTTGCAGGATTGTGGATTATCTGCTGTCTCCAATCCACCAGCCTCAAAGTCAGCATCTCAGAGCTGTGAACCATACTGCTCTGGAGCTGTAACTCTCCTCCAAGACCCTTTTTGAGCTTTCAGAAGATTTTTCCTGTTCACTTGCCTTTGTGCCTGCTGGAGCTGCAGCTGAGCGTCCCTGTCCCTGCACTCCCTGGGCTGGGCTCTGTGGTGAATGGGGCATCATAAACCATGAGGGACACAGCTGAGAACTGCAGGCTCTCCTGAAAGAGTTCAGGGAGGTGTTCAAGCTCTATCAGGTACCTCGGGACTCTGCACTTGGTGGCCCAACGAGAGGGTCCCAAGGAAGTTTATCGTGGTGTGTGAGCAGTGCTGAGCAACGTTCGTGAGAGTCAGGGTGGAAGGGAGCCCTTCTGCCCTGCTCTCTCTCACACCCACGTTGGTCTCCTCCCTCCACCAACCCCTCACAGTCTTTTCCTGACCTGACACCTTCTAAAATAAAAAGGAGCTGAAAAGTTTCAGCACGTCCAGCTGTTGGCCTCTGATGTCCCTCCCTGCTGCCCTCCTAACTAGAGAACATGCCCCAGGGACTGCTTGTCCTGGTGCATGGAACCAGGATCAGGATGGACACCACCTGACCCAGACTTTGGACTTGATCTGGAGATCAGAGGAGGGGTCAGCGCCGTGCTCACCCCACAGCGGGGTCCTGGCACAGGTGACAACTCCCCGGGCTGTCCCCAGGGATCGATGCCTTGAGACTGACCTCGTGCACGAGTCAATCCATCATCCCTGGGATGAAACCCTCTTCGTGGCACTGCCGGTCCCCCAAGCCACACAGAAAGCTCTACCCAAAGCCCCTTAAATGAAGCAGGAATGTTTCAATTTAAAGGTATTAAAAGCATTTTTAAAACGTGATGGTTCCCATCATACGAAGTCCCTGCGCAGCGCGCTGCCCGACAAACCCGATTATTCTCCAGCCAGCCAGGGGCTTAGAAAGTATGTCGAGCACTCAAACCATTTTAGGTCCCTCTGCACTGTACATACCCAGAATTCAAGCAGGGTTCACATTCGAGGGCTTATAAAAACTTGAATACACTCCAATAACTTAAATCACTCAGTGAGGTTTGCAGTGATTTAAAGCCATTGGAACTCTCCGCATTCGGTGCGCGAGGGCTCCAGCTTGGAAAAGAATCAAGGCATGTTCCAGCATGGCAGCTCCAGGCATATTGAATCAATTTCAGCATGTAAAAATAATTAACAATGATAAAAATACATTAATAATACTGTAATTATAAGGCCAGACCGAAGTTTCAGCCTGAAGAAAAAAAAGAAAAGGAAAAAAAAAAGGAGAATTTCAGCGAGGTTTGTGAACGGCTTGGACTGGGGGTAATGAGGGATTTCAGTGACAGGAAAATAAATGGAGGCAAATCAAGGGTAAGGAGCAAAGGAAGATCACATTTGTCAGTAGTTTAAAAAGTTAAACTGGCCTGAGCTGCAGGACTTGCTAAATTCTGCCCTGGAGGTGTGCCAGCACAGCACTGCTGGGCCAAGGGATCAGACACAATCCAAGGTCCAAGTTCTTGCAAGCCATCAGGACAAGGATCAAATGCCATATATCATGGAGCTCGCTCATAAATCTCTGCTTTCTAGTAGCATAGAGCAGGGAGGCCAAAAGTAGCACCTGTCTGGAAAGGAGGCCACGTTGTCTTTTCCTGAACCAGCCCAGTCTCTGCAGGGTGATATCAAGCCCCCAGGGGACCACAGGGCTTTGGCTACTTCTACATGAGCTTTCTGGCACCTGGTACATCAGCTTCCAACCTGGACCAGCACCAGGAAAGGCCTGAGGCTGCAGGAACAAATATTGCCAGGGATATTAGTCACCAAATGGTTTTGTCACATCAAACAACTGATTTGTTTCAGTCAGCAGTCCAGGCTTTGATTCTCCCATCCCACTTGTTCTGCACTCAGCCCTCATGCAGGTGCCTCCTTGAGCCTTTCAGTAGTAACCCAGCAGAAAAGGTTTTAAAATAAGGTAATAGCACAAAGACTCTGTGTGTGGGGGGGAAAGTACAATATAACATAATTTCCATTGCACACTGTTTATAGAAAAGGGTTGGGCATAGACAGGTAATGTTCCTTTTTGTAGGTGAAATACATTAACTGTAATACCCCTGGCAGGAATGTTTTCTCATTGTTCATGTTAAGTTGAGTTTCTGCCCACAGAAGATGGGGACTCTGCTTCCAGAGCCACCAGTAGAAAAATATAACCTAATCTTATGTCATTATATCCCCAAATCTACTGTGGTTTTGAAATTAACCTTTTGCTTTGGCACGAATTCTCATCTCATTTTCTGTGAAATACAACAGAGCTCGGGACAACTGCAACCAACAGGGATTTCTATGGGAAAAAAAGAAAAAAAAAGGCCTGTAAATCCTTTACTATCTTTAATCATGAAAATAATTCAGTTGCTGCAAACCTGATATTCATGGCTGGGGCCCAAGGACCTTGCAATTCACAAAAGCACTGAAGGGATCCATAAAAAGTGGCTGACCATGAGGAATTTACACTTGTTTTTTAAAGGGAGTAAAAATGTGGCTATAGCAATTTAGAAGAGTTTATGTATTCAGGCCTTAGAGAGGTTTAAATCACTCAGTTAAGAAAGATGCATTGGTGCATTAGTGAGCCTTCAGGCAATGCAAAAGGCCAGAAGAAATTATATGACAGAAGCATTTCTGGGCAGAGAGTGCTCTGAGCTTGCTCTGCCCATAAAGGGGTTCCCTGACTCACACCCCACATTCAGAGCATCCTCCCAACTGCCCCCAGGTCCCTTGCAGCCCCAGTGCCACCAGTCAGGGCCCTTCACAGGGGCTCAGATCCCCCCCCCTCCCCTTGAGCAGCCCCTCACATCATTCACCCTCTCTCAGCACCAGGGAGGTCCCTTGCCCTGCACAGTTTTGGTCCCCTGGGATGACCAGGAGCCTTTGGCCAACAGAAACATCCTGGATGGGGAGGCCCAGGGAGAAAAGTGCTTTCAAAGGGCTCAAGATAAGACGTGGTCTTTGGGAGATAATGACAATCCCCAGCCTCACAGCATGCAAGACTAATTGCAAAGCCCATCTCCCTGACCCGGGTTTCCCACTCTAAGCCCTTCTCCCGCTTCTCATATTCACTTGTTAATTCTTTTCAAGCATTTTAATCCCACCTACTGCCAGGACAGAAAAATAAGAACTTGCTGTTTGGAAATAAAGCTAGTAAAAATACAGGAATGCAGCGAGGGAAGAGCTGCTGGTGTGCAAGGGCTGTGATCTCTGGGTTTAGAGGGTCTCAGGGCCCCTGACCTGGATGCCCCACGTTGCCCTCGGGTACCTGGGGGAGATGCTGCCCCTCTCTGCAGTGTGGGTTCAACACCACAACTGTTCAAGCTGCCTTCCAGTGTCACACAGTTCCTACAATAAATACTCTCAGATGCTGCTCCCTCTGACAAAGATTTTCTGGCAGGCTGCAAGAATTCAGGGCACAACATTGCTGCTGCTTGCAGGGGTGGTCACACAACAGTGCTCCTCTATCCTGCAGCTACATCATAGACAAGAGGAACTGAGGGGAGGCAAAGGCATTGAACCAGGCACAACACAACAGTGACAAAAGCAGCTGGCTCTCAAGTGGCACGAGCTTCACAGCTCAAAGGGCCCCAATTCCACCTCTACATCTCTCAGAGCTGCCACACCAGGAAAATCCCAGTTGGCTTTGTTGTCCAGTCACACCCCCAGCCTTGGGAGCAAGCGTGGGGAAAGGCACTTCTCTTGTTTAGCTTTGGGTGTGCGTTTTATTTGCCTTGCCTTGGTGCCCTCAGGGTGGTTGTTGGCTGTAGTAAATGGTGGGTTTTATTTTTCTGGCTTGTTGTACCCCTCTTGAGAGAAGTTGTTACAGTTGTAGTTGTATTTTTCCAGCTTTTCCAAGCTTACCAGCTCCCCAGGGTGCTGTTTGCCTGAGTGGTTTGGTACAGTTTTATTTTTACAATAACTATTACACTTTTAAATTTTATTTTTGTATGTTAATTAAATACTTTTTAATCACAATGCAGACGCAGTTGCAGGGGCCAAGAAAAATACATAAACAAGAAGAGAATCCAAACATATATCTGCCCAGCATGGTACAGAAAAACTTTCCAAACCCAAGTTCAGCCTAGCCCTGTCCTGGATCTCTGCATTAAAAGTTTAACAGCACAACTCAGCCACCAGTAGTCTGCTCTTCAGTTCACTGCAAAGCTTTTCCTTGGATTACCAAGCAGGAAGGTAAAATGCCCAGACAGCAGTCATTGGCACGCAAAGAAATGCTGAGTAGTAGCACCAACTCCAGTTTAAAAACAGAGAAAAATATCCTAAATTTCTCTTAAATAGTGTTTGTCAGATCCTGCTGAAGAGATGCTGAAATTGTGCAGCAAATGTGACTTGTTTTTCACCCCTGGAGCCGGGCACCAGTCAGGTTAGCCAGCTCAGTCAGCTCTCCTATACAGTTTATCCTATTCCAGCCTTTGCTCCTGCCAAACCCACAGGGGATCAGCTTGTCCACCCATGCACATGAAGCAGAGGGGCCACAGACACCTGGAGAGACACGTCTTTGCCTGTGGCACGGCCAAAGCCGCCTCTTTAAAGCGCGGGCACCGTAAAATTCCTGCCGTGCCCGAGAAATAAAACGTGAGGTTTAATTTAAAATGAGAGATATTAGAAGGGCGAGCTGCAGGTGATGAGGTGATGGCATTTCTCTGGCTGGGGGCCAGGAGGGTAGGAAAAGAAAACAAGGGAGATGCATTATATCCCACATACCTTGGCAGCTCGACGCGGCGACACTCACGCAGGGCTCACAGGCGAGGCAATTAATGGCAGGGAAGTGGCACAAGGAGCACTGTGAGAAATTAGAGCTGAGGTTCAAAAGCGCAGGAGAGACAAGGCCAATAAAAAAAATCCAGCAGCAGCAAGTATGTGAGAAGTCAGTGTAGTAGGTATGCAATGAAAGGGGAGAAGATATTTCTTCTGAGAACCTGCGTGTGATCCTTGCACACCTGCCAGCCCTTTTTTTTTTTTAATGTTTGGCTAGGTGGTGATTTCTTTAATGTCTCCATGAATCTTAGTCATGTAAGTGGTGAACACAGTGGTGCTGGGTTAACAGTTGGACTTAATGACCTCAGAGGTCTTTTCCAGCCTTGATGAGTCTATGAAAGGCTGGGAATGACACGGGATGTAACAGCTAAGTATGAAGACCTCTTGCCCTCAAAAACAGGTCTTTCACAATACTCTCAAATTTACCTGATGAAAATCACAGCAATGGAGTTACCTGGACATGTACAAAAGGTAAGCAATATTATTTCAGATGTATGCATGCCTCTCTATTGCTACCACCATCCATCTCCGTGGTGAGTGAACCACACTGGGCACAAGCACTGGGTGACTTCTCCCATTTTGGCTTTGTTGGCAGGAGCAGTGGCTCCCTGGGCTCTGCACCTACAGGCCATGCTCAGCCAGAGGCTTGCTGAGGAAATTTTACTGCTCTCTGTGTCTGTTGTGGGCCCAAGGACCTTTCCAACCACTTGGAGAACTTCTGGGGCTGGGCCACGTTGGAAGGATGTTTTCCTCTTATTAATTATTATTACCACCAAAGCTACATCTGCTCTTTAGCTTGAAAAACCAATTCTAACCAGCGTGTCCAATCTCTCAATTCAAAGCTGGGCAGAAAAATTAAAAGCAGTTTAGCTTCATGGAATGTGTTTTGATCAAAATAGATTGTTTCATGGTGTTATGAAGAATATTTGAAAGACAAGGTTTTCTTGGAAATATCTGTTTTTAGTTGTTTCCCACAATAAAGTTTATTCTAAGTTTATGCTTATTTTCATGGTGGTGGGGAAATACAGCTGTGCTGCCCCTTCAGCAGAAGCCCTGCAGTTATGCCTGGCACATGATGAACTTATTGAATTTGCTGTAAATACTTCTTTTAGTTATTTATAGCCATTTGATTAGAGCATTTCTGAACAAGCAGTAGCTCTTCCACTCTTATAATTTGTCCAAAAAAGACAACAAAAAGGTTCAGCTGCTTGGCTGCCAAGCAGAAAGGTCAAATTACTGACCTCTGTTTTGGGGTATCAGTTACAGCCACCTCAGCACTCCCCATTGCCTGCTGCAGTTGTCTTCTAAATATAGCTGCTCTTAGTTGCAGGATATTCTCTCCTTGTGTGCAATGACAATACAGTTCATCACTCCCCAAAAAAAGCCCATCACAGGATCCTGGCAGTATTTATCATTAAAAGTTACAGGCTCTGTGCTATCTTATTTATCAAGTGTTGACAGACTTTGATGCTGCTGGTACAGCCAAGTAAAGACAGAGCTGTTTGAACAGTTTAAGCTTAAAACAGCAAAGCTGGGCCATATAAGTTGCTCCAAATAAAACTGGGTGAGTCACTCAACAAAATCTCAAGTCATTTTGCACAGAGAAATTAGGTCCATAGATACATTCTACAGTGAAGATTATTTTACATTTCTTTCAATTGCAGGAGTACAAGTGGACCTGAAATATATGATTCAGACCAGGCCAAGAAATGCAGGAGTGGGAAATAAGATCAAGACAAGCCCCCATGGAAGCAACTCAGCTCCCCACGAGCCTCTCCTCCTCTCTAGCACAGCAGATGGTGGGGACAAAGCCAACCCTAGAGCTGCATTCTGGCTTGGCCTATTTTTAGACATAAATGTGTTATTCATAAGAAAGTCTTGGGGTGTCTATTGGTTTGGGAAGACACAACACAACAGCAGGAGACTGATCCATCTTTCTTCAGGGAAAACCCACTGGTGTTTGCCACAGCCTGGGGCAACCAGAGACTGAGCAACACATTCCTCCACAGTGGCCTCCCTTTCTCTCCTGCTTCAGCAACATAAATATATAAAACTTCTGTCCCCAGAGGACCTTTATCTTTGACTAATAACCAGAGGAATCCCTTAGTACCAACAGAGCTCACCCTGGAAGGATAAACACCAAGTGGTTTCACTGCCTGTCATCTGGGACCAAAGTTGGACTTGGGGGACAAAGATAAAAGTCTCTCAAAATATGCAAGGAATAAGTGAGAAAGTTTGGCTTGCACTAGGCATTTTTGACATTCCCACATCTCAAATGTCCACAGCTTAAACACAAACAAAATCAGTGGAGATTTAAAGAACTTTGACCCTATATTCTTCTTGCCTTTCGTTTCAGAAAGCCAAAAGCCCCTCATGTACGCTTGCAGGCACAGGCACTCCCCCAGCACCCTGGCTCAGGCCATCTTTCCATCCCTTCCAGGGGGATGAATCTCCCTGCTGGAGCCCAGCCAGGCTGTCCAGGGCATGTTGTGCTTGTTTTCATATCTGCAGTCTCAGCAGAGCAGTGAATAAGTGCTGTCAGGAGTGTTGAACAAACACTGTACTTGACTTTTCACTGGGCTCTTGAGGGCTCAGAACAAAAGCCTGGACCTGACCCCACAGAAACTTCGGGGCATGTCAAATCTGGATCCAGATCTGAAGCTTGTGGTTGGACTTCCACCTCTCCAGTTAGAGCTCAGTTCATAAACACTTCTACCATGGCCTTTTTCTGCCTTACTCCACCATGAATCAGGAGTTGCTGCCATGAAATTAAGTTAGACCCGACCACAAGTGGGAATAGAACAGAATTTACTCATATCACCAGCCATGCCTTTTTGTTTTTTCATTTCTGGGTGTAATAGTCAGGGTCAGTGGCTTTTATGTATGTACATGGTGAACACAGCCCTGGGCTAAAGCACAGTGATGCAATGGCAGGAGGAGCTGAAATTAAGCAGAACAAAGACTCAGCAGAAACACACAAAGTGTTCAAAAGTGGATGTAAAAATCCATCTGCCTCCTCTGCCAAATGATCAGCACCAGCACAGGTACAGGCACAAAGCTCCTGAGCTTTGCTTGTCATTCAGAGCAGGCAGGAGTCACACGTTTGAGACTTCACCAGGCAAAGTGCTGCTGTGCCATCAATGAAATAATAAGCACTTGAACACAAATTAAGAAAAGCTGCCTATGGGCTTGTAACAGTAGAACTCCAAACCAGCACACCCTGCTTCGAGCTTATTGCTGTAGGAACCACTAAAGTTTTTCTGCTCCCTTCGCATGGAGGGGAGAATCTGAACTGGAAGATGCTCCCCAGTCTGCCACTGAAGCCCTGTGAAATGGTGAGCCCAGAGAGCTCATGTTTATTTGGCACAGGTTTCAGGAGGTGATGCTATCACCCTTCCTTCTCCTCCTGGTTTTCTGCTGCTGGTGGTCCCATTCCTGCATTACAAATTCCCCAGCTCGCTGAGGACTCTGTGGCAGACAGTCTAACAAGGACTTCATTCTTTGCTGATCATTTTCCTGGCATGATACCTTTTTAATGTTAAAATCTGTTAGGTAGACACTTCCTACAGTTAATGTAACACGCTTATGCCTTTCCTCTAGGATCCAATAGCTTCTCTGCATGTTTTAGTGTGACTGTTAATTACCACAAGTGCAGAGTATTATTTTCTATTCACAGAAGGGAAAGAGAAAATGAGCTGATGGGGGGGGGGGGGAGCAACCACATATAAACCATCATCCAGTTTATCAGCCAACTTTTCACTTTGCTTATTCAGTGCTTCAGGGGTTAATGAAGTCTCTTAGAAAGCAAAAGGTTTCCATCTGTAATTGGATCCTTTGTATGTGCTTTCCGCTATAGGAATCAACTTAGCATTGACATCCTCGTAAAAATTTCCATTAGATCGAGGACTGAATGCCCACTAAGGCTCTGTGTGGTTTTGCAATTGATTCACTGAATGAAATCTTATCTAAAATCTTTTTATTTTATGCTATTATGGGCACAAGGGAAAATAGTGATGTAAAAATTTTCACTGTCTAGTTAATGCACAGTGCCTCTTGGAAATGGCCTTCAGGTTGGCTAAAAAGATTGCCATTTCTATTTCCCACTATTTTGTTTCATATTACCAGTAATTGAAAAATGTTTCATTTCTTACTAAGTTACATATTGACACTTTGAATTGAATTCAGGGCCTTTATCTTTAATCTTCTCATTAGATCACTTCAGAGAGTGGCTCATTCTGTCGAGGGCAGGAAGACACAGTTCATCAGCTGCATCTTTTTCAGCAGGACACAATTTTCACAAGGCACACGTAAGACTGTTCTTGTTCTTTAAAGAAGTAAAAAGCAGCCTGGCCACGAAGAAGCTACGAATCAGACCTTATATTGCCAATGTCCCTGCAGTGGTGGTGCTCTCCAGAGAAAGATAGGCCAAAATATTGTTCACAAAACTGTCAAATCTTTTACTTCTTTAAAATGCTGCTCAATCAAGAACAGGGAGAACTGAAGAGGAGGAACAATTTGTCTTTAAGATCTGCAAGTATATATGTATTAGCTACTACAACATCTCTTCCTCCTTTACATGCTGTGAAGAATAATCACCTAAAACCAAATTCAGAAGTTCTGAACTGAGGAATTATCAGAATTCTTTGCAAATAGTTTTTATGTTCTCCCAGCCATGCAGGGTTAACATTCCCATCCATCTGCTGGAGCCACAAAGAGAACCAAATACTTACAGCAAGTACTTAGGAGTGCAGAGAGCCCTAAGCAGGGGCAGAAGCACGTGTACAACACCTGCACACTCACACCCTGTGCACAACCACTCAGACACACTAAATGCAAGCACATGGCTTGTGCATAAATATCTGCCCTCAGACACAGCACAGGGACACGTGGCCTGCACGTGGTTCCTGCCCACACAGTCTGTATCTGAAACAGGTTTATTTTCCTTTTCTCTTTACTGGTTTTACCAGGTTTTGCCTGGGAACATCTCATGCCCCAACAGCAGCTGAAGCATCCCTTACTCCGAGCTGGAAGATATTTGGGCCACTGAGTGACACCCTCCTGATTTAAGCAGGAGATCCTCACGGCCTGCTCTTGTGCACATCACAAAACAGACAGGAATAATAGCAGCAACAATAATAACAAAGTTTGCCTTTGCTTTCCTGCCTCTCATTTCAATTGCTTGAGGTCTTTGCAGTGCACAGAAATGAAAATAAAACAGTCCCTTGCCCTAGTGCTGGAGGGAAGGCAATGGAGCACCAGAGCAACAAGGAGCAGTGTAAGGCTGTGCCAGCCCGGAAAAAACTGCATATCCCAGGATGTGAAATGTGCCCTGTCCTTTGGACTGGAGGCAGTTAATGGAAAGAGAGCAGCCACAAGCTGTGTTCATGATGTGTGGAGAGCAGCTCCAAGACATATTTGTGATGTCTGGATGATCCCTGCCTGCCCAAGCTTCTCCACAGGAGGAATCTCCACTTTCCATGCTATATGGTTCTCTACACAACATTTAAAGATAATTGGGAAATACCCTAGCAATGCCATGTTGTCAACTATCCAAGCATTTATTTCAAGCTGAGCTGGCTGGAAATTTTCTAAAATTTGTCTCGGAAAAAGCTATTTTCCTAATATTTTTAGATAACCTCAAATTTTTGGTTTTTTAAAAAAAAACATTTTGGATTTCAAAATTAAATTGTTGAGCTTTTACTTGGAGTGTGATGAGTGCTCTCCCTTTCCTCTGCATTCCCTCACCTCCCTGGTGCAAAAACATGAGAAAGTAGAAAAGATAGCAGGAAAGGAAGGATGCAAAACCAAACAAAGTCAGAACCAAAACCATAATTTCAAAATAATTTTTCTTGGTTTTACGTATTTTCTGCTGAAGATGTCAAAACCCAGTTCCTTTTCACAAAACAATTTTTAGAGTTATATTAATGAAAATAGTCATTTTTCCTAACAACTCACATCTGGCCTGAGTAATCCTGAAGGCACCTGACATTAGATGAGCCATGGGACCGTTGGCTCAGCAGTGATATTTGTCATTAGTCCAGGAAGAAACCTCAAACTGGCAGAATTTTCATTCTCCGCATACGCGAACACACACAGTGTGACCACAGCCTGGAAACTCCCCAAGACAACAAATGAGCTGAATCCCAGATTTCATTTCAAAGCCAACCTCAGAGTTTCCATGGCGAGCTGAGCCCTCCAGCCTTCCATCCAGAAATCAATGAGGTGACATTGGCAGAGAATAAAAATGATGTAGTGACGAAACAGGGCCCTGAAGTGCTTTGCAATGACATTTCAAAAACTGAATACCACGCAAAAAAAGAATGAAGTCAAATGCCCCTTAATCTCCACGACTCTGAAGTGTCACAGTCTAATTAAACCCACGGCCTTCTGCCAAGTGAGGGCCACACCCACTGACAAAGGGTGCCCTGTGATAGACATTATAAGGTGACCCCCTTCATCCCAACATCTGTATTTCTGCCCTCAGCTCTAATGAATGCACATGCTGGAAGAATGACGGGATTTCCTACGAGCTCAAATTCACCCCATAAAGCTCAAAGCATTGCTAATGTTTCTGTCTGTCCCGCTCAAATCCCATCCCTGGATCAGGCACGCAGAAGAAATGAGCTGGACCCCTCGACTGAAGCTCTGTGCAGTTCCCTTAATATAAATCTAATGCAGAAATAACAGCAATTTATAACTCGGGCAGCCAGAAAGCAGTGAAATGGAGCAAGCAGCCAGTTAATAGCCTCAACAGTGCTTCTGAGACTGAAATGCAATTTCTAGCCCCAGAGGGTGCTTTTGGGAGAGCGATCCCACCTTGCACACATTCCTACTGCACACCATTCCTGCCCCCGGCACACAGACCTGCTGAGGCTCACATTCTGAGCATGAAACTCTTCCCTTTGGCTGTGGCCTCTTCCTCATCCACCTGAGCAAACCAGGTGCAAGGAGATGCCATTGAGAAGGGGACCACACTGCTAAAATGCCTGTCCCAGGCAGCAGCTTCACTCAGCACCCTCTGTCCCATCACTGGACTTTTGGGGACACACCTGTCACACGACTTGGCACCATTTCCCCGCTACCCCCACCTGTACCTCTCTTACAGCTTAAGAGTTCTGCAATATTACACCTTAAAGATCAGTAATATTAATGAAATTATGACTAAAATGGCCATCTCTCTGCTGTGCCTCTAAGGATTAAATGCCCACCTGGTCTTACCGGGCATGATACCAATAAGAGACAGTTCTGCTTGTTTCAGGTAGAAAAGGACATATTTGTCCTTCTCTCATGTATTTACCAGTGAACATTGCTATTACTCTGCATTCTCACTTTCAGACCATAAATGCCCTATATTGTGCTAGACACCATTCAAATACCTTGCATAGAAACCTTAGAAAGAATAAACAATAATAAAAATGTGTTAAAACACACCCCTGCTTGCAGCAAAGATCCATAATCACAGACCACCTCAACACAAAGATCTCACAATCCAGTCTGATATGTTCCCCAGGTCACACAGCAAGTCAAGAATGGACTAGAGAAGATTCTCCTCCTTCAAGTCAGGCCTGCTCCAACTACCTGCCCTTCCTGAGGCCAAGCTGCCTCTCCCAGACAGGGAATACACCCAGCCAGCCAGCCCATGTTCCCGAGAGCTGTCAAAAAGTCAGGCTCTCTGCACCTTTTTGAGGAAGGACCAGTCTGCAGCAAACAAAGACAGGGGCAATAAGACAGCGAAGAGGAAGCAGGAGGGAAAGCTGGCTGGAGGGGTCACACATGCAGACAGGACCATCAATGGGATCATTCACTGATGGACGCACCAAATGCATCCTTATCCTGTGAATATTTGGCAGTACAGACAGATTTTCAAAGCTGTTTCGGAAGCTTGAGTGCCAAGGATATACCTGAGCTTAACTCAGCTGGTTAGAGGCTGGTGCTAATAATGCCAGGGCTGTGGGTTTGATCCCTGTTTGGGCCATTCACTTAAGGGCTGGACTCGATGGTCCCCGTAGGTCCCTTCCAACTCAGAGTATTCTGTGATCTCTTTCCAAAGTTTTCTTTTAAAGCAAACCTCCTCACCTGGCTTGGCAAAATCAATGTGCTTCACAGGGAGGTGCTCCCAGGCTCCTTCTCTCTGCACCTCTTGGGGGATAGAGGGCACTGGGGGAGGCTGCAGAGGAAGGAGCAGCCCACAGCACCCAGCCAGGTCGTCTTATTGCCAGGAGTGGGGCCCTGGGGCTGAAAAAGTAGGAACCTGTAGCTGGAAAGCAGTAAAGAGCCGACTTCTGTGCTGGCACCTCTTAAGCAAGAAGAGAACACGTATCCACAGGCCACACTGCTCATGATTTACACCGACGTGAGTCAGATCAGACCCAGGCCCCTGCGCTTTGTCATGACAGCAAACACAACAGGGAGCTTGGCCTCTCCTCCTGGGGGGATGTGCCTTCCCCACGCCTCTGTGGGACCAGCACAATAAATAATGCATTCCTGGTGAAGGAGGTCCAAGGGCCTTTCCATAAACAATTCAGGGTTTCTCCTTTAAAAACCTCTGGAATAGTTTCTTAACGCCCGAGCCATGTAAGTCATTAGGTTCCTGTCAGTGTGCTCAATGCATATGTATGTGCCAGAGACCAGAATCCTGGTGGAGTCTGTACTGTAGGACATCTATAAAAGAAAATTGCAGTTAAAGTGTCCAAAACAATGATCTGTGGGTGGTCCTCTGGTTAGCAGATGGGTTTTTAGAGTGCACATATAGCTATTAGTAACAAACACCTCCTTGGTTTTGTCTTGGTAGCCTTGCATGTGAAGAAAAGTTAGTGCACAGAGGATTCATTGCCTCCAGATTAGCAGTTCATGTGTCTTTGTTGGACAGAGTGTGCAATCCTATCTAGGCAGGTCTGAGAGCTCTAACAGCATTCTCGCTCGAAGTGGAGCTACTTGTAGACGTTTATCAGCATAAAATAACAAATAAAATCTGACACATGCGCTCTCACATGGCATAATGTCTTCCACGTGAAGCCAAACCACAACAGGTAGGATAAAAAACGAAGTTAAAACTCCTTCTTCCTTAGATCCATGGAGCTCCATGCTCCCAGCCTCCTTCTCTGTCCACCTCTTGGGGGAAGTGGACACTGGGAAAGAACAACCCACAGCACCCAGCCAGGTCATCTTATGGCCAGGAGTGGGGCCCTGGGACACCGTCCTGGGGTTGACAAAGGAACCTGTAGCAGGAAAGCAGCAAAGAGCCGACTTCTATACTGCCCACATTATGTGCCAGCCCTGCTGTTACTGCCCCACGGGCACCTTTGCACCAGAAAAAAATCACTGAACAGTACAAAGGGTAACAAAGAATTTGGAGCTGAAGCTCTGCTATTTCCCCTGAGAAAAAACTGCTGTATTATAGCTCTGACCTAGCAGTGGATGGCTTCATAGATCATCTCTGACCAGCTCATAAAGAGCCAGTCGTCCCCAGACCCAGGAGCTGGCTGTGCCGTATCGCTTTTCTGACCATAATTACACATTAAAGAGAATATAATGAAAGATATTTTGCAAAAGCTTAAGAAATGAAGCAGATGACAGGCTTCTGGAGGAACTGGAGCTGCCTGCCTATGAAGGCTTACACCTGCTGGGGAGAGCCAGGAAGGAGAGCCAGGAAAGAGGGAGAAGGGTTTAACCCACATGTGCTCCCAGCTACACGGCTGACAAGTGGCCACAGCATCCCCCAAATCCTCTGCACGCCTGGGCACAGCCAGGACTTTCCTGTATGTGATGAGAAGATGGGGCAGGTACACCAAGCCCTGTTGTTCTGCACTTTCACATAGAAACGTTGCCTCTCACAGGGATTTAGAAAATTCAGCTGAAATTACAAACCGGCCTCTTGAAATTTTCATTCCTGCCTCTGTAGTTCTTTGAAGAGTAAAAATTACCTGGGTAAAAATTAACTGATTCTAGTGTAGAGTTCACTGTACAGAAAATCAGAGATTGCTTTACCTCTTTTGGCTTTAATTGTTAATTAGGTCACAAGGACCATTGTTGGAATGGGACAATTAGGCCAAAAAAGTACTGAAATTATGAGTGTTCTTAAACATTTACTCCAAAGTGAATTAGTTCATAAGCACTCCAAGGAACATGATGTCTCATCCTGCAGAGCATGTCTTAAATTTTCCATCTTGGCCTAAATCCTAGAAGAAGATGCCACCAGTCAGTTCTGAGAAGTGAGGGTGTCATTAGCATGTTGCTTTAATTGTGTTTTAAATATTATATTAAACAATTTTTTGTACATTTCCTAAGAAGAGTCTTCTTTCATGAGGTGTCCCAAGTCTCATGTCAACTTACTGTGGCTCAGATGTGTACGTGAAATCCAATTAGCACATTCCAAACTTCATTTCCACTGAAACACAATCAATTGTAACTTATTTTTGAATCATGCTGCTTTCTCTAATTGTTAGCTCCAGCCTCTGCTGAATAGGTGGTTAAGCAAATTATTCCATCTCACATATGAAAATTGTGCTATTTATGCTGGCAGCTTTCACAGTTACTGATGAGGTTTCTTGAGCTAATGAAATAATAAAAACACAAAACAGATTTACCTTTCTTAATAAGGAAAAAGATAATGAACTAAAATTAAAATTGAAACTCTCACTATACAGAGAGTTACTGTAATATCGTTTCTGTTTTAAATTAATGCCCTTGCTTTTTTATTTTATTTTTTACATGCCAGTGACAAAGCTTGTTAAAAATCTACTTCAACCATGGTAATGTAAGGATGCTGTCACTTTATTGCATTTTTTATAATATTATGGCACATGCAGTTTTGGTGTCTTTTCTGTGTGATTAGGCATACAAAGGGCAACACTTTGATTAGACTCTGACTCTGTGCTGGGCTTCATTGGAGGGCAAAAGGGGGGGTTGGAAGAAAGCAGCTTTTGGTCACCTTTGCAACCTTCTATCTATGCCTGGATGCTGGGCTCCCACTTTGCTGGGATTTGTGTTGCTGGAGCCCTGCAACACAAGCCAGGTTCCTCACTCACCCACTGCCCTGCTCTGCTTCCCAGGCTGTGCCTGGGATACGGCTCAGGAGGAGGCTTTGGCACGGAGAAAGCGCAGCTTAAAACCTCCATCTGCTCACCCCGGGGCCAAAGACAGGAGGGAAACTCCATGTGCTTGTGTCATCTGCCTGGTAAAGCCTTCTTGCTCCCTCTAGTTTGCACACTCGGGGTTTGAAAGGGCCTGGCAGTGCTGCTTCACTCACTCCTTCGTGGTCCCCACGGGGAGGTCAAGGCCTGGCTCTGTGGGACTCCAGCTAAAGCCAGGCTTGTGCTCGATGAGTTGAGCCCAGAAGGAGCCTGGTCGCTGTAACAGGAGATACCCCCTGGCACAGCTTCAGAGCTGGGACACTACAAGTATGCAGTCCCTCTGGTTTTGAAATATGTATTTCCAGAGCTGAGCACGATTGGTTCTCATTGCAGAGAGATCTTGGTCGGGAATACAAAATCTGAGAAATCTGGTACAGGGCAACTGTCGGGACACACGGGTATTCATGTCAGATGACCCGGACAGCAGGTCCAGGAGATGCTCCATGCATCCATGCCATGTGGTTGGAGTTTTGCAGGGTTAGCAGCTGGATCCTGAAATCAATCATTCCTCAGACTCTTGTCTGGTAGGAGTTTCTTGAAGGACAGGACAAAGAAGAGGAGCACCAGCAGAGCCCAGTGCCAAGGGACCCAGCTGCCCGAGGGCCCCAGTGCTGGCACATCAGGCAGTGCCCTTTCTTTGTTGTATTAGGGAGTGGCTGCTAAAACCCCTCAGGCTCCCTCTCCCTCACTGAGCTCTCAGCTCACAGGTCCCTTCCCCGTGCTGTAGCACCCTGTTTTCTCCTTAGCATAAAACAATTATACATTTCTGTCAATAAATGCCACGCCACGAATTAGCAGCCCTGCTGGCTCTCTGCCCACTACTGCAGGAGGAAATGGCCTCATAAATATTTGTGCAAGACATCAATAAATTTGAAGTGTTGACTTGAGTACTCAGCTTCCCTATCTGAGAGCTGGAGCAGAGCTTCCGGAGTTCACGTGTTTGTGCCGCGAGAGGCCAGAGCTGGAGGCCAGCGATACCCCCAGGATGCTGAAACTGGAGATGGAGAGAGAAACCCCACATAAACTCCTTTTGCAAAGTCCCTTCATGCTACTGATCCTGGTGGAAAAGGTCCTTGCAATTCAGACAGGGGAGGTTTGGAGCAGTAAAGGGTTCCTCTGGCCCATTGCTGCTCCTCACTTTTTCTAAATCTTTCCATTTCCCAATTTTTACTGGTCCTTACCACAAAAAGACCATTGTTGTAGAGATTTACATGGCCAGTGAGCTGGGAAACACTCTTCAGAAAAGGTGCTTTAGGCTGTGCACAAGCACCAGAGGAGGATGGGTCACTCTGAGTTTACTTTGGGCTATAAAGCCTCAGGACACAGAGACATTGATGTCAGGAGCCCCCATGTACTGACATCAGTGCAATTTAATCTGGGCTAAAAATACTTTTTTGAGCTACTTAGAAACCACTTTACAAAGCTTAGTAGACATCTGGGGGTGAAGTAAAAAAGATATTTATTAATCCACTCACATATCCAGGTTTGCTAAGGCAATTGCTTTATCTCTTCATTTCCTGTGTGTTAAGACACGGTTGCTGGAACACAGACCTGGACACACTCCCCACCCTACCATGGGTTAGCAGTGGCACAACCAGACATTATTCAAGGCACCATTTGCTGGTGACCAGGGTGGTCCACAGGCCAGCCCACTCCCTGCAGGACCCCATAGCTGGGCCAGCAGCTCGTGTTGGTGTTGTTCCCAGCAGCACACAGCCACTTCTCCTGCCAACAGAGCATTCCTGTGTAACAAGGGCCCTGGTTACACACTGGCTTTGTGCTCATGGATTGTTCCCATGTTGGTGTTTTCCCCAGTCCAGCCTGGCATCCCCAATTTGTGCACTGGAATTTGCCATTTCGCTTCAGCCAGGAGCTCAACATCATATTCCCTCTTCCCTGTTGGGACCTGGCTGCAGATTATTCTTTCTGTGTTCTTTCCAACACAAGAAAGAGAGCTTTTTCTCACCCACAAAAGAGGAAAACCAGGACAGAGGACAAGAATTCTGCTAAGTTTGGGGGAGTCTTTTTGTTATTTTGCAAGAGGACAAGGGCTGGTATGCAGCAATTGGGCTTGTTCCCCAAGTTCTGCTTCATGAAATGAATGTTTTAGAGAAAAGGCAAAGCACTGCTGGTGAACTGAGACCCTGAAGGGGCTGTAGAGTTGCTTTTTGGGTAGATGTGTGTACCTCAGTTGGGATCACAGCCAAGATTTCACCATCAGCAACCTCATTCTCAGCATCTCCCCACCTTCATCAGCAAGAGTTCAACCCCACCAGTCAGTCCTTCTGGCTTTAAAATGTGGATATTTATGACCCTCATTCAGATAAATGTTACAACAAATTGGACAGCTACACTGAAATTACAACTCTAATAAAATCAACCTAATACAACGACTGAAATAGTGGCAGTGAGAACTCCCAAAAATCATGTATCTTAAATCTGCAAACAGCCATCAAGCATCACCAAACTACTCAGAGAAGATGACATTTGTTTTACCATCTACTTTACCATCAGCCAGGTAGTTACCATCTACTGCCTTCCTTACAGTGGTTTTCTTTACCTTGTTAAATATTTTTGTTTTGTTTTCTAAAGAAGAGCAGTTGCAGAGCAGTAACATTCATGTACGGAGGCAGAACTGCTGACTAAGGGGATTTATGCTGGCAACATTACACACAAATGTTATTTTTCAGAGGGGAAAAAAATGTATGCCCCACCTCCTTGGCCATGGGAGATCACTCTCTGGACAGGGAACATGTTCAGCCGAGCTGATGGGAAAGGCTCTCCCCCAGCTGCTCGGAGGGGTTACTGGCACCGCACCTGCAGCAGCTTCCTGGAGTTCACCACTCGGATCCCGGTGCCAGACCACAGAGAAAGGCAGAAAAGGGCAAGAACAGCCAGATATTATGTCTAACTATCGTGGCTCGCTGGGGCTCCTATTCTCAATTTGCTGTGACCTTTAGAGTGGTGGAGCTGATACTGAGCAAACAATGCAGCTCCCTGCTCGCCGGGAAGCCCCGGCTCCTGCCCTCTGCCTCTCTCCGAGCTGTTTTCCTGGTCCTGCCAGCCCCACGCACCGCCCAGCCCGGCTGGAAGAGCTGGGATGACGCACCAAGTCATTTTGATTTGTGGCACCTCCCAGAGTAAGATGTGCAAAATAAAGACAGATGGTAATGGATAAACTCCAGCGACTGTGGAGCTGCCATCAGCAGGAGCTCCCACACTGCGCAGAGCGCCCTCAAATGAACTTCCCTGTGGCCCTGAGTCCCTGTAACACAGAGATCCTACAGCCCATCTTTGAGTAACAACTTATGTGCCTTTTACTATTTTACCATCTTGGTTTGTTTCCTATTTTTTTTTCCCCAACCTCCTGACCTTCCTCTTAAGAGCCACCACTTCCACACAGCTGTTCTGCAGCCATCACTGTCCAAGTTAGTGGTGGTGCCTTGGCCAAGCAGAGAGGCCTCTCACCTTCAGGATCTATGTGGGAAATCTCCTTGTGAATCCAGGCTTCAAAAAGCCAAGGGAGCTGCAATGTTTTACGTGTGTTCCCATCAGTGAGATGTTGATTCCTCGACATCATTTTCTCCCAGGATTTTTGCTGTGTCACCAAACCATGCTGAACCTCAGCAGAAGCGTCCAGGTGATAATCCAGGCACCTTTCTGCCATGGGGCAGTTTGGCTTCTCTTTTCATGTTACCTCTGAGCTCGGATACCTGAGGTCTGCATCTGGCATGTATGTTATTTCATCCAAAATAAATGCAGGCACATTAGTGTTTTCTGATGCCTGTTTCCTTAAACATATCAATAGCAATTGACCACTGATGGCCTTTTCCAGCAATGAAAATAAGAGGCAAAAATAACCAAAGAGCAAAACCCATTCTGGGGTAAAATTTTTATAAGGCATCGCTGTGGTTTTGGAGTCCTGTTATTTTCAAAAGTAATTTTGTCCACCACGGATTCAGGTCAGTTTTGAAGAAGAATCCTACCTTGCTTATATGCCTTTGCAATTGTTTCCTTCAGCTTTCAAAGGTCATCTCAGCCCCAGGTACACAGGAGGGTGAAAACTGGGAGGGTTTCATGTATATTATAAAATCTGAGCCTTTTATGAAAAAAAATATGGAAATGAACAATACAACGAGGGCAACAACCTTTGTGGGGTTTAGCCTGATTATTATTAGTGTGGAGGACATGACAAAGGAAATCCCACACATTTTTTCAAAGTCCAGCAGAGAACAACATGGGTCTCCCCAAGTCAGCTCCCCGGCCCACCTGAGGCTCAGTTAAAGCCCCTGGTAGTCTTAATAGCAGATTTCAAAGCCACTCTGGTGAAAGCAAAGAATTTTCTCATATGTGCAAACATACCTGACGATTGGCATAATCCCAACGAACACACATTAGGTCAGTTAAAATATTCCAGTGTATTGACATTAATTCCACAGCTCAGACCCAAGATCATGTTCTCATTTGTCCAAATAACAGAGCATTTAAATATTTAGTTCAAATATAAAGACTTTTGGCTTATATATAGAGGAGGTGGGGGGGGGGAAATCCAGGGGACAAAAGTTTTCCTTGTAGCATGCACAGTGCTGATTTCCAAACCTTGGCAGCCACAGCACGACACAGCCACGGCAAATGTCTGGCCAAGACAAATCTATAAAAATTTGCACTGAACGTACACCCCCTCCATGCATGAAGGTCTAATAAGCCCAGATACTTTCTGCCTCTCCAAACAGTCGAGCTACAGAGGTTTCCCCACGGATTCTAGCGGGGCCAGGAGCACGGAGACTTTATTATGTAACAACCCACATTATTTAGTGAAAATCTGGAATGCGCTTTATTAGTTGGGCCTTTGTTTGGTCAGGAAATACCTCCAGACAAATGTGATGACACAGGCATTTTTAATTTGCCACTTCACGTTCGGAGCAAATTAGGTGATTTTACTTGTTATCCCCTCCATGAGAAGCGACAGGCTGCCAGGTTAGCAGTTCCCCTCAGCAGCTCCTGATGACATTACAGACACACAGAGAAAGCACGAGCACATCAGAACGAATTAAGATCACCTCCCTTGCCTATAATCTGAAACACTCCATGTGGTCTCTCTTAGCATCAGTCCCAAATGCCAAGGCACTGGAACAGCATGTGCAAGTGGTTGGAGGTAAGGGGAGGAGAGGTCAAATTCTGTGTGCTTCATACGATCAAATTTGTGGTATTAAACCAACAATTACCAGCGAAGTGGTGAGTGAAAAACAAACGTCCTATCTATTACCCAATTTCAAATGCCAGTGTGATGCCCCCAGGACTCTCAGTCCTCAGTTATTTTTTTGACACATTTGGTAACGTGTCAAGTCTTAATACCTGCTCTCAAACGGAGTTGGGTTTTTCCATTTGTGAGCTCGAAGTCATTTTCATTTCAGAGCAGACTTAGAAAAAGTCTAGTTAGGTTGCTGCTGAAGTATAACTGGAGGATGTGTTCCTCTGTGGATTACACTTCTGCCTAGGATAAATTGGAAAAAACATAGGAGAAATGATGTTAAGTGCAAAATATTTAATCTTGACTGAATATCACTGGAGCAGCTCAGTGCAGACCCAAGGGAAACACTGGTAAAGAAAAAGAAAGCGGAGAGGGGGTGGAGAGCAATCCTAATTTTCTTACAGTGAGGACTAGGAACTGAAATGTGGCCAGCACAGGAACATGCACTTTTGCTGGACTTCAAGCCAGACAATAAAAGAAAAAATAGAGATTATGTAGAGCTGGGTAATAAAAGAGGTAGCGGTGGTGAGTCTGCACCGGCAGGTTTTTTGGCCGGTGGTTTAATGACTGAGCCTGAAGATCTGCCAAGCGGAGCTGAGTGGGACTGACGCAGCTCCTGGGGTTTGCTTGAAGAGGGGGAGCAGCAGTGGAGGTCTGCAGGCTGCAGGTTGGCCGTGGGGAGGGGTGGGAGCCCTGCACGGGACCTGCTGCTTGATGCATTAGCGGTGTGGGACCACTCAGTCCTCCTCGGGAGCAGCGAGTTCCTGGTGTTTGTGGGGGCTGGAGGACACCAGGCGAGCCCTCCTCGGCTGCATGGAGCTGTTTTATGGCCAGGCAACGAGGGATGGCTGGGATTTTGAGGAATACCAGGTGTGTGCGTCGCAGAAACCGATTTCCACGTCGGGAAAGCCTCCGGCGCTGAGGCCCCACTGCCTGGCTGGCCGGGTGGGTGGCCCTTGGCCTGTCACCACTGTCACCACTGTCCCCAGGAGAGCTCCCCTGAGCAGGCACCTGAGCCAAATGCCACCAACAGCCACTGGTGTGATGGGGCAGGGAGCAAGAGAGGGAGAGGAGGAGGAGGAGGAGGAGGAGGGCAGAGCTCCACATGGAAGTTGTCTCTCAGAACCAGGAGCTGCAGACTTTATTCCCTTCCCACCTCCTAATGGGGCTCAGAGCTTGTGTATGGCATTTTTCCCCCAAACTGCTCTAAAGTTAGGCACATAAAAGGGTTGGTGAAACTCAGGTTTCGACACATGAGGAATAATCCAGCTGATCTCTACACATGTATTTGAGAAGCACTTCCACAGCCAGTTTTGGGTGCATTTCTGCCCAGTGTATGCTGTTATCACAAACACCTCAGCAGTGACTGGGCAGAGGTGAAAAGTTAGAGACAGATTTTTTTTCCTTCAGCTCAAGCAAATTCAGGCTGTGTTTGTAATCACCACATGCAATTTTCAGGTGCTGGACGGCCACTGACCCTAAGAAGCAAAATGTCATTTCAGAATTCATTCCAATCCCAAAGAGATAATCCCATCATCTCACTAGCAAGGCACGCTTCCTCAGAAACCACCTCAGCAGATGAGACACAGGCAGTCTGCAGATACTTTCCTCCAGCTCTCAGACATGCATGGTCCACAGGTCAGCCCAGTGTGAGTGCAGCAGCAAGCACCTGCTCCTCTTCCTTCTGCTAGACAAGGTTAAAATGCAGGAAATGCCATTCTTGGATCTTTTTTTCCCGGCATCTGATGAATAACCTTAATTTTTAAAGCAAGAAGAAGCGCCAGATGTATGTTTGGACATACCTGCCCTGCTGTCACCATGCCACCCCCAGTGGGAGGTGAGCACTCGGTGCTGACTTTGTCTGCCCTGATGTGTTTTGAGCCCATGTATAATTGCTGAGAAACCCTCTCTACCAAAGAGTCAGAGGAGACTCTTTCTTTGTGTTTCTTTTTGCTCAGAAGGGGCTGAAGCAGCAATCTTGACTTAAAGGCTGACTCTGATTGGAAAATAAACAACTATAAAGTACAATAAATCCCATTGAAGAGTCCAGTCAAAACATCCCAATGAACAGTTAATGCTCCACTAACCAGCTCCAGATGTCACAGCCTTGTCTGGCACTAATTGGTTGACTGGAGAGTAAGGAACTGTGTAACCTGAAGGAAATCTCCACTTCTTGCACTTGAGATGAGTTGCTAAGGCAGAAAATTGTTTGGTTTTGTTGTGTTTCCTAATTTCCAAACTGCAGAGTAGTCACAGGTACCTGCTGAAGCTTCCCAGTGACAGGACACTGCCCAATTCTAGGGTCCTTTAAGCATCTCAGAAGAAGTTTCTCAAGAGCTCGGAGCTGCCTTTGAACATCTGATGTTCCTCCATTCCCAAACTTTTCTGGGTTTATTTGTTTAACCAGAGGACATGCCTTGGCAGATTGCAGCTAAGTTCTTAGATAAAGGTAGTTGCAAATTCCAGCTGTAAGTGTCTGAAGCACCAAAATAAAATAAAATAAAAAACACCAAAAAAACCTCAACAATATCCCCCCCCCCAAAAAAAAAAAACAAAAAACCTACCAAAGAAAGCGATTACTTTCAATTATAACTAAAACACATAAAATCAGAAGACTAGAGATTAATTTGGAAGCAGAAAATAGATTTTTAAAATAGGATTAGAGTGGTGCACCCTAATTCCTACAGGCTGGAAATTCCAGAACTGCCCTGCATTGGCAGGGGACATACAAAGTGGCTAACCAGGATTTTCCAATAGGTTTTTTTTAGGTATATTTGACAGGTTCATGTTATATATTCTGTGTAATACTACAAAGCAACATATGTGCCTGAAGTTGCCTTCTCCCTTTTACTGGAATACTTCCCAGTGCAATGATTCTGCACACATTTACTTACATCATTTAACTTCAAGCAAAGGTATCTCTTGGCTTCAGAGGCTTCCATGACATCAAGAATTACTGTTCCTAATTCACTCTTGGGGTTCTAGTCATATTCTGAGCATGTAGAAGGAGGTGCTGTGAAAGACTTTCCTAGAAAGTTACTTAATAAGATTATTTTAAGAAAAAATACTGTTCATATTCCTTAGCATTTTAGATTAGTCTGTACAATAATTTTATCTTTAATAAAAAAATTTCATCAAATGACCTACATGAATTTTAATAAACATTTCCCTTAATGTCACTGACACATTGTTCATACTTTGTAAGACCATTTTAGAAGTATGTAAATTTGCATGCCAAAATCTGATGCTGAGCTTCTGCTCACTTATATATAACTGATTTCTTTAGTGCTTGTAAAAAAAAAAAACAAACCACAACGAAACCAAAAAAAACCCAACAAAAAACAAGCCTACAATCTGTTTCTCAATTGTCAAAACCATTTTTTCAGTTGAGCATCTGTCTGGACACGTTCAGCCATATCTTTCACTCCTGATCTGCAAGGGAATAACACGGGATTTGAAACACAGTAGACACTTGTGCAAAGCATGAACAATGAAAATTACATCCAGCCTTTAATCCAGGGGATTCTGGGCTGAGCTCAGCCTCCGTGGATATACATATCCATTCTGCATTTAGTTCCACATATTCCAAGACTGGATGTTTCCCTAGAAGAGTCACATGGGAGCAAAAGTGGGATTAAGTGGCTTTGTCTCCATGTTTTGCTATTAGCATTACACATGTAATATGCAGGCACACAAGCAACTGTGCTGCACAATTGTCAGCACTGAAACCCATTTCTTCCAAGACACCAGAAGGTCTCATGTTTCATGTACTGCCTTTATTTTCTTCATGGCCTTGGGAGAGAATGGATGGAAAAGAAGCAGGAAGTTAATCACACACATTCAGAATTGGAAAAACTTCAATAAGTCTCCCTCCTTCAAGCCTGAATGAAGGACTGTTTCCTGCCAACAGGGCTCTGGGTGTAAAACTGCTTCCTTCACCAAACCTCTCCTTTTGTGCTTTTAAAACTGCCAGAAGCTGACCTGGCTTTGGCAATGGGGACACAATGGAGGGTTTCCCTGGATGCTGAATATGTACCAACATAAATAAAACCACCCCCTTGCCGGTATGAGGCAGCTCCTGTTTGCAACCTCACAGAGACTGAGGACCAAGCAAGGACCATCTCCTCTACTTGGTCTATAATTTGGCTCCTTGAAGGTCTCAGGCTGGTGCCTCTCACCAGCAGGGGTTAGATCTGTGACCTCAACACCAACAGGAATTTGTTGAAAAGCGTAACGCGTGAAGTACCAAATTTAAGTAGATGGGTATTGAATTGCTCACTGTGGAGGAAGGGAATCAAATTTTCTGGTCAGTTTTATCTCAAAAGTTCCTACAAAGAAATTGTGGGACATTAGGAAGAAAATGGCTGTGGAAGTTAAATTTCTGTTTCCATTAGTTAATTAGACAAAACCGGATAAGTTCTGAAAAAGGTTTGTCATGCAAGTGCAGAGAATCAGTGCTTACTGACATTTATCGTTTAATGCCTCTGTTTATCACTAACCACTTTAGAGCACTAAAGAACATCTTTAAAATCCAGTCTTCGAGTTTGGCAGCAAAGTTGTCTGTTAAAAGAAACTGTTAACATTCAGCTGAGTGGCATTTGGAAGAGAACTGGCAAAGTAAACTCAAGGGTTAATGAAAGTAAATGAGATAATCCTCATTGATCCCCCATAATCCCCGTGGTCTGAGTGCAACTGTCAATCACTGGGAGAGACTTTTTCCTAATCTATCCCTCTGTGAATAGGTCATTCCAAACTGAATATACTTTATACACAGACATATATTCAAACACACACACAGATGCTGAACATATAAGAAAAAACCCTAGCAGAGTAAATTCCAGAATGAAGAGGAAAATAAAGCGTAGCTAAAAATATGGTGCATAAATTTAAAAAATATAAAGTTTCTTTTACTAGTTAAAATATATTCCAGCTGTCTGTTCTTACTAACTCACTCTTTCCCATGTGAGCTGGTAGCAACTAATGAATCTGTAAAATCCCTCCTTCATAAAGGAGGAAAGACTGTTCCCATAAAATTAAAACTTACTGTTTAACAGATTGACCTAAGCAAAATATGGCCTGGAACATAAAAGAAATTATTTTGGTTTTTTTCAGAGAACTACTGACATAAGAAATGTATAAAGTTAAATGACGCCATATCTGAGGTTCAGAGGACGTTGCAGGAGGAGCAGGGTGTGCAAGAGAAGGGCACAGAGAGCTGTGCCCACGACATGTCCTGGCTGCCTTCAGGCACTTCTTTGGCCCTTCCCTGGCAGTGCCAACCCCACCAAAGTTGTCTCTTCTTTTGGGAAGCACATCACTGCAGGGCTGTGGCCACATTCCCGTGGTGCCTGGACACAGCACAGAGAGAAAGGGCTGCTCTGTGCCTGCAGAGCCTGAGCTCATTGTCTCAGGACCAAGGGCCACACTGATTTCAAAGATGGTCTGAGGTACCAGCCTCTTTCCTAAACTCTTGTTTCACTTTGGTCCTTGACTCTTGAGCAGTGCTGTGCTCCTCCTGCACCAGCACAGCCAGGGAGGGATGCACAGGGACAGGCACCAGATGTGGGGAAGGATCTGGCTCGGGAGGCAGTGTGGTCTGGGGAGGTGAGCACATCTGCATTACAGGGGCATCAGTTCTGGAGTCCAGATTTCTCACAAAAGCTCAGGTGTAAATCCATGCTTGATATTGTGAGAAATTCATCCAAGATGCCCAGTGCATCTTGTTATTTACAGCATTTATAAGTACCTGCTTATTCTGGGAAATTTCCATCTTATACTTTGCATCTGAAATTCTTGATGGTGTAGACATGGCACTTAGGGACATGGTTTAGTGGTGGACTTGGCAGTGTTTGGTTTATGGCTGGACTCAATCTTAAGGGTCTTTTCCAATCCAAATGATTCTACATTTCTGTGTTACAGCAGTCACTTACAGAGAAACTCTTTGGCATTTAGAAGAAAGCCAATCTTTCTACAGAGCATTCAGACTCACCTGTAATAACGTTCCTACATGCTGCAGAGGAAAAGGAAATTGTCTGTCAAAGGTTTGGGACAGAAATGTTTCACACTGCCCAAAGGTACCTCTTGATAACACAGTGCAACAGCCATTTTCCTCCTGTAAACACTCAGAGCAAACTTTGCTGCCTAAGCCAACACCTCTAACCTGAGGCTGAGTCGGAAATAAATGCCCCACTCTCAGGTTTAAAGAAAAACCAGCTTGGTAGCCATTTGGCCTGCAGCCAGGATTAAAGTGTTAACTCCACGTCTGTCAACCTGTCACTTAAACATTTACCAAACTACTGACCACTTCTATTAGAAGACCATTAAACCAGGATTAAGCTTTTCCAGGGTTAAGCTGATGTAAAAATGCAAGGAATGTCACACCAAGGGCAGCACATTTTATTTGTATTGTAAACAGGGAGAAGTTGGAGGATAAAATGTTACATGTCTATTAAATACGGAGATATACCCCTGCTTTGCATTTTTCCTTCCTTTAGCTTCCTAAATGGCATCTACATTTATTGACTACTATCCTGCAAATTTTCAAAATATATATGCCATTGAGCAAGTCTGTCTACATTAATATGACAGAATTGACCATTCCCAAAGAGGGAGGAGCACACATTTAATGAGATTCCTCCCCTTCCCCATAGCCCTCCCCTCCATCTCTAGCCTGTTATCTATATGAAATATAATTTTGCTTTCAGGAAGTATCTATGACACTTCCATCTGAAGCAATGCTTCCAGTATTTACAGATATCAAAGAACTGGTCTTAATTTCATCTGATACTTTAAAAAGCCTTTCATTCTAAAATAAATTATTGAAATGTGGTATTGGTAAAATGGGTTGCTCCAGTAATGGATTTACTGTGATGGTGCAATCAATTGCAGAGATTGGATTTCAGGATAGAAACTATTCATCACCCTCCATGTCAAGGCAGGGTTTACCTTCACACTGTGGTCACCCGCTGCAGCCTACAGACACCAAGGGCAGAGGAGGATCCACTGGAGGAAAACTCTTGCTGTTGCTTTTCTTCTCCCATTGCTGCTGAGGTCAGAGTTTGGAGTTTGGACAGTTCCAGCAGCTCCACAGCATCACGGTGCCAGCCAGGGAGGAGCAGAGGGACTCACCCCTGTGCAAGAGCAGCTGCGCTCAAATTCACCTGCTCTGCCACGACTCAAATCCAGGCTTTGCTGTGTGAGTTTTCCCACTTCTCTGTCTTATTTCAGGACCAGCAGAGCCTTTCTGTAGGTAAAGGCCTTCAGGGGTAGGGACTACAATGGTTTTAACAGGAATGATGGGGAGAGACATGGAACAATACAACTTTTTCCCACACTATGACATAGCACTCAGTACACAAGTGATGCTAATGGGGGAAAGAGGAAAGGAGCTTTGACATTACCCTCCCCCCTGTCCCCCTGCACTGACCCTCCCTCTCACACCTGAGGTTTTTCACAAGCTGCAGGCCCCCAAAACTGCAAGTACACCTGTCCTGCCATAGCTGGAAAAGTATCTCCTGGTCCTCTGCAGCGAGGGAGGAGGTTGAGAACAGGAGCACTTTAGTCCTGGAGGTCAACAAAGACGGGGTTTTTCTCTGCTTATTTTTGCTCCATAGAGGCCCCTATACTTCTATTAGCATAAATACATATTCACAGTCTTATTAGTCCCCCTCTCTCCTTGCTACCAGCCTGATAACAGTCCCACAGCCCAGAGAGGCTCCTCGAAGCACCACAAAACACCATTTGCCTGCGGTGTCCTGAGCTATCAGTGGCAGGAACAAATGGCACATCTAAGCCTCGTGACACGAAAAAATGAAAGCTATTTTTCCATCCTCATCTCTAATGAATCTTGTTCTTCATTCCTAGAAAGCAAAGGCAGCTCCATAAATCAAGAAGTCTGCGGGTTTGGGGTTTTACATTAACACCTTCATTCATGTTCTGCTGTGACCTCTTGGATTAGGGTGAACTATTCTACTGTGCTGGGAAGTGGCAGCTCCAGAGCCAAATTTAGCACCTAGAAAATTTCCCTTGGCTCCCAGATGCCATAATTTTAAACCTGACTCCCTCCTCGAAGACAAAGTCACATCTACATTTGATTTCAGGTGTTACATACAATAATTCAAGAAGTTAAATGGGGACCCAACAAGTCTCTGACTATGGTGGGGTTTGGAAAATATTATTTGGAGCCAGAATTGCAGCTTTCTTGGCTATGGTCTGTACTCTGTCTACCAACCTCAGCTCTGCATTTAGTCTTTCAATGACTTTCTCAAGTACTCCAAATGAGGAAGTTTTGCTTAGTTGGAGAATCACCATTAATAAATACAGCTGGATTGGAATAACTAATGAAGGGTGAAAAACAGAGCTTGTTACAGTTATTTATAATGCCTCTTAAGACAGTTAAAAGTAACTGAAAAGTCTCTGGAGTTTTAAATCTTTCTTCTCACTCCATTCCACTACTTGCACTCCTTATTTTGCTGTTTTTTTCAGATGAACTATGAAGATGAAATCTCTGAGAAGCTTGTTTAAAAAACCAAAACTCTGCAATGCCTAAGACAGAGTGAGCCACAGCAAAAAAGTTACTGCTGATGTCCCTGTGATGCCTGCAAAACAGCAGTAATTTCAGTGATGAATGAAGAATTGCTTTATTAACAATCCAGCACTTCTCACTGCTCAGATAACACGTAAGGACTCCAAGTACACAAAACAAAAAAAATAATCCATTCCCAAGTCTAACCATCATGTTATAACACCCTGTTCCTACAATTGTTCTGTCTGTCTTAGTTTAGGAATATCAATGGACAGGAAATGAATTTAACCCAGAACACTCTCTCAGCCTCCTTAATCCGCTGTAAAAAGGGAAAATGAAAAAAAAAGGATACAACCACATTCAGGAATAACCTGTGGAAAGCCTAGTTAATGACAGCTGGAGTGCAGGACACCATGAAGTTATCAGTGCTAAATCAGATATATCACAGCTAAGCAGAATCAAGCATTCTCCAAGGAAGCTCACAGAGCCATGGATCCAAGATTATGATCAGGCTCTGCTGTAGTGCCACAAACACATTCCTTGGGATCTCACAGCCGGGTACCTGGTTCATCTCTAAGGAGATGAGATCTCTGTTCTTCCCTGGATGAGCCAGCAGTGCCTCCTGCTGTACTCCAGGCTGCATTTATTCCCAGCCTCCCGACTCTCTCAGGTTTCAGTTACCAAAGGAGCTAAGGCTGGCATTGTGAGAGCTGCAATGAGGGATGGAAGATGTGTCTAAGGGGCCTCAACACCTCTGGAAACATCAGCCTGTGTCACAGGAATGCCCAAACCAGCGTGGGGAGCTCTGCAGCCTGAGATACCCCAGAGATGTTTTGCTCATAAACCAGATTTAATACATTTCTGAATGTGTTTGAGTGTCACAGCACACCAGGACTCATCTGTGGCACCCAGAGGGTTTCAGTCTTCTCAGTCATGCTCCCCTCCTCTTGCTTTTACTCATTTCAGCACCAAACTGCAGGAAGCCCTGCTGCAGCACCTCGACCTTCTGCTGAACAGGCTTTCACTTGTGCTGACCCATGACAAACTATCACAGTTGGGGAATGCTGGCTGTGTCATAGCCCTCGTGAATGCCAAGTCTGGCTTAATCCAAAAACATCAGAAAAAGGAACTCGGGGTCAATCTTACTTGAGGAATGTGCAAAACTTCCTGGAGGTCACAGCAAGAGAACAAGCCCAATGTTTCACCTCTGAAGCTGAGAGAGGTTTTAAATCCTTTTGAGTTATCAGCCTGCAAAGCAAGGTAGACTGGCAAAATAAAAGAGGGGCTTGTCTCTGCTTTGGGCTGTAACTGGGAGCCTTTCACTGGAGAGGCTTCTTCCTCCCCCTCGAGGTGGTTTTCTGCATATCAGGTAGAAAATCTCTTTGAAAAACAGCAAGTCAAATCTTTCAAAACAATCATTATGATAACAAAGAAGAAGAAGAAGGTTAAAGACTACTCTGCTGCCACAGCATCCACCCAGAAGGTTTCTGAAGGCTTTGCAGAAGCTGTTTATCAAACCTCAGTGCAGGGCAGCTGCCTCTGGGGAGGAGCAACAACAAGAAGCTCCCCCACAAGTTGGTGCAGTCATTCCTCAGTGGAGCTGGAAGAGCTTTGCAGGTGAAATGGCTCCAGCTGGAGGCTCTGGGCTGTTCCCAGAGCGCAGGGACAGGCCACAGGGCACTACCCTTCCCTCCCCAGGGCTCTGCTAATCCCAGGATCATGCTCCCAGTGACTGGCATATAATTCACACAACAGTTCTGACAAAAAGGATGTCTGTCTGTCTGTCTGTCTGTCTGTCTGTCTGCCTGTCTGTCCCACCCTCCCATCGTTTGAATCAGTCCTGTTTGCTGACTTCCAGACACTGGGGCCATGTAACATCTGCAGAGCAGCCCGAGATGTTGGATTCAGAGATGCCACATGTGCGAAGCAAACTCTTCTCATTCCCAGGCAAGTCTTAGACAACCATTAATTTTCGCAGCACATCTGGGACACTTCTACATTTTACATTCAGAGAAACTGAGGCAGGAGGTTACACAGTTTTTAAACATCACCAAATGAAACTGTGGGAGTGCCAGATAACTCTTTAATGACCTGTTCCATTACAAAAATCCCTTTTATATTGATTTTCCATTAAGGGCAGAGAAATATGCTAATACTCCAATATGCGAAAGTAGAGAAGGACAGTTACACCTGAAACAGTTTTAATCAGGGAACACGGTTCCTAAACAACCTTCTTCATGCAAGTCTCAGTTCAGTGACAGGGTAGGAGGGGACACTGGACCTGAAAGCTGTGACACCTCCCTTGCCAGGATTGCCTGTGACTGCAGTGCTCCTGCCAGCCTGGCCCCAGAGGCTCGTGCCAAGCCCAGCTTTGCTGCAGTAATCCCATAACAACAGCGTGGCCAGGAAAAATGTAGTCTGCCAGTCGTGATGCCAACATCACTGGAATGCTGAGCCCTGGGAAGGAGTGCCAGGGCAGCTAAAGACCAAACTGAGCTGTGGTGCAAAGCCCTGTGAGGATGGCCTCAGCTGAGGGGAAGGGGAAAAAAGCAAGGAGCAAATGGTTTTGAGGCAAGAAGGTACCTCTGAACACTGATAGAGTTACTCCAGGCTTATTCTGGGATGAATGAGGGGAAAATCTTGACCTTGTGCATGCACAGTCAAAAGTGATTGTATGCAAAACCTGAGGTATTTCTACTCACCTCTTTCCCCCTATAACCATTTCATATCTCTTTCCTTCTTCTTTATCCCAGAGGAAAAGCCTGATCCATCAGTGGGCAGGCAATCTACATATTATTTCAACTTTTCTTGAAACTCTATAAAGAAACGCTTTTCCTTAGAAAATTATCTGCTCCCTCTGCAGACCAAAGAGAGCATCATCTCCTGAGTATCTGTGCAAACAAGCCACCTTCTAAATCATTGGAAATTCAAAACTCACATCTCAAGATGCAGCATAAAACTGAGATATTTCAGTTTTTCACAGCTGTTACTGAATTCTTAGAACACAGCAAGTGCTCCATTTGGGTAGTCATGCAAAAATATTAATTTGCATTGTTAAGACACTTTTTTAAGACTGACTGTCTGCTTTCCAAAATTGTCCTTGAGGGTAAGTGGGGTTAATCAGAACAGTAATCCTTCTGACACTAATAGGAATGTGAGCATGTGCCATCCTTTGTGAAATGAAATAGTTGATGCTCACTGTCAGCCAGAGGAAGGAAGATGCATAGCCTCTATCTGCATCCTTATCACAGACATTTTGTGCACAGCAGCAAGAAATGCTCAAAGTAGAAGTTTCTGCAAGGGAAGAGGAAGAGGCTTCCCTACTTCACACACTAAGGTCTGTCAAAGAATATTTGCAGAAAGGAAATTTAGAATTCATTTAGGGAGACCTTAAAAAGGAAATATAATGCTAAAGAGCTCCTCAGAAGCTGAGAGACTGGTCCTGTGTCAGTGACCCAGTACAGACTCTGCAACTTCACAAATTCATTACTCCCACAGCTGATGGAAGGAACGAGCTTGCACCAGGCTGCTGCAAGACAGTTCAGGAGTATGACTTGGAATATGTTAATTGCTGTTAATTTTGTGATTTGCTTTATCTGTTCCACCATCTTTTTGCTTAATTATTTTTCACTTGCTCATCTGTTGAATTGAAGCATCCCAGCTCCATTTCCCAAGACATCAGTTAAAAGGCCTTACCAGAGTAGGTTCCTTAATTCTGACCAGTAAGACAGGACCAGGGGTGATTGCAGAACTCCATTTATCCTGCCCAGCAATTACATCTGATGGACTTTCTGTCTGCCACAAGTCTTCTGGAGCCTCCCCATCTCAGCAGAGCAGCAGCTTCTGTGCTAACCTGAAAAAGTTCCACCAGGCAGTCAGGAACTCAGACTTTGCATATCATATTTAGCAATTTTTTTTTCAGATGAAACAGCCCAGTTTTTGGCTTTCTCTGCAGAAACTAGACCTTCCCTGAGTCTTTTTCTTTCATGCATATTCACAGCTCTCTGCCAGGATCTAATGAGACCCTGAACCAAAGCTGACACAGTCTCAGACAGAATAATCTCTTCTCACGGTGCACCTAAGTACTTTTTGGGCTGGCTTCCTTTCTCTCAGACAATTACAGTTGATTTTCAAGAGACAGATGTCAGATTCCTCCTTTGTCTGACGGCCTTTTTTTTTTTTTCTTACCACTGTCATTTCTGAAGAATAATTAAAACGTTGGCATTTCTGGGGGACTTCCCAAATTTCTGACCACACTCACCACGGGGTTGCATTCCAGCATAAAACCCCAGTCATTTCCTATTTTTCTGTTGCAATTAGTAAACAAGCACCCCAAAAGATCAGCACATATAGGGAGGAGCTGTGGGTAGACTGCTGGCAAAAAGACAGAGCTATTTTTCCTACTTACTATACACTTAAGAATGACGTCTAGCTGAGCATTTTATTACAGTTCTGATAGCCAGAAATATCCTTGGAGGGATACAATTACCTCTTCCAACCCCTATGAAGTGACTGGCAATTAGAAGCAATTAAGATCCCCGTTAGCCTTTCGTAGCTCCCACCCAGCTGCTTGCTCCAACCTCCTGACCATCTTCACTGGTCTCCCTCCCATTTATTTGTGGCTTGAACTGAGGAGCCCAGAACCAGCCTTTCACTCCAGGAGGGGTCACACTGCTGGGAGTCAGGGAGGAATCACCATTTCCTCCAACCTACTGGCTGTGCTTTTATTAAAACAGCCCCGTGTGCCTTCATCACCTCTGCATTTCTTCTTCCTTCCCTCTCCTTGCTTTCCCTTTGAGGAGATAAACAGATTCCTTCAATCAAAGGTAATTTTAATAGGTTGTTTAATTTTGCACTGTGCAAAAATTAGATTAATAAAAGGAGGTGTTATTGATTTTGCAGTAACCACACGTTTTTGGAAAAAAACTTCAGTCTTAATTTAGCCTACTTTGCAGACACACTCTGAGTGCAGGAAAGCCTGAAGGAATTGAAATGGGGCCCAAAATTGAGGGCTTGAGCAAATGTTAGACAGCTGCATGCATCTTTCTGAAGTAAAACAGATACTGAATGTAGCTGCTTGGAAATGAGGATTTTCTGCTTCTGCTATGCTTGTCATCCTGGGAGTTCTTCTTGTTTTATTTATCAGTTTGGATGCACCTGACCTTGTCTGTTCTGTCCTGAAAACCTCCTTGTGCAGAAACAGCAGCTGGGCACTCGTCCCACTGACAGCCTTGAGCAAAGCAACCAAATGACCCAAAAAGTCTGTCATCTGTTTGTTTCGGATATTTTTTAAGCAAAAAGAGGGAGGGAGAGAATTTAGTGAGCTTCATCAACCTTCACCAGGAGGAAACCCCCCTGGGCTCTCAGTTCACTGCCACTGCTGTCCTGTGGCTTCCTCTGACCTGACCACCCTGCCTCATTCCTCCCCTTTCCTCCTCTCCCCTTTCAGATGCCCCTTTCAATGTCCTTGCCTTGATGGAGCAATAAACTCATCTGGGTAAAATAAACACCTTGCAGAAGGAAGGAAAAAGTCATGTTTTGTACAGATTTCTGTCCTGATGATGAAAATGTCAAATGAAAACACATCTACTCTCCAATCATGGGGTGATGTCAAGCACTCAGTCTCTTCTCCCTGCCCCGCTCCCTGCAGTGCCTGTGGGGTGATTTGGGGAGCTCTCCCCCTGACAGAGGCCAAACAACGCAGGAACCTGAGGGAGCCGGGGCTGCACATCCCAGCCCTGCCCTGGAGAGCCTTCTTGCTGCTGCCAAATATTCACCACAGTGAATATTAGTGAATATTTGGTGTCCCTTCAACCTGCCTTCAGGGGTTGAGATGGTATCTTCATTTTCTCTTTCACTGTGATGAAAAAAAGAGCCCCTTGTATCCAAAGGCCCCTGAGCTGCTCAGGAATGCTGGCCTGACTCTTCCTTCTGCTCTTGCTCTCCAGGCTGGTGACACCTGTGAGCTACACCCCGAGTGGACCTGGTCTTGTGCACTGCCTTCCACATTTACTGGTGTGGTGACACCAACATGGACCTTCCTTTGTCTGACAGACAAAGGGTCAGTGCCCTGAGCTGGTACAGAGGTCAGCCAAAGGCAGAGGCACCTCTGCCCTCTCAGGATGGAGATCTGGCTGCACTCAAGGCCTCTGTCCTCGTCAAGATTGAAAATTGAGATAGGACACCCTCTGGTGCTGCCCTGTCCCCTGGAGCAGGGTGGCTGCTGAGTGATGGACCAGGGTCACCCCAGCCCTGGCCCCATCAGAGGTGCTGGGAGCAGAGCCAGGCCTGAGCCACAGCTCCTGCACTCTGCAGGAACCACAGCTGATAATGTCACGTTTGTCACCAGTGGGGACACCATCCCTGGGGCCAGTTGTTACCCACCCTGCCATAAGGGCAGGCTTTTACATCAGAGAAAGTGTCCAAAAAATGCACTTAAAGCAGAATAACAGCAGCCCACATCCACTTTGCAATAGGGAAATGAAAATGTGAGCACTGAGGAAGCAGAGGATCAGTCCTCTCGTGCACAGTAAACAACTTCCCCACCTCCAGGATCATTTCTTGGCTCCTCTCTCTTTAAATCATCAGTGTCACCGCGGAAAAACCAGAAGGACGCAGTCCCTTAAAGCTCTTTCCTCTTTTTGCCTGTTGTTTAATTAAATTATCCTATAATGAAATCTTTCCCTAATGAGTCAGTGTTTAATAATTTATTAGCCACTGAAGCCCTGCTTGGAGTCTCATCAATTATGTATCACAGCACCAGGCACTTTCAATCTCTCTTTTTTTCATTTCTCATTCACTTCATTAAAAGCCCCAGCCTTGCTGCTTCTGGGTTTCAATTCACTTGCTCAGACATAGAGGTCAGTTCACTGATACTTATTTTGCCCAGTGCTCACCAAGAGATGTGTGTGTGCCTGGCATCTGTGGGCATGTCTGTGCACACGTGTGTCAGGGTATGGGCACCTGCCTTTCTGCCCAGAAGCAACAATGTGCATTTATCTCAGATTTACAGAGACCCTCACAGAGGTGCACATGCATATCTGCTTGGAGATATATATATATAAATACATATATATTTATTTATTTATATATATATATATATATATATATATATATATATATAAAATCTGTTAGCACCTGTGCAGCTACATCTATAAGATTAAATTTGTTCACATGTCTGTGCAGGAATGTATCAATACCAGCCCAGGTCTGTGTGCCAGCACACTCCTCTAATTGCAGGGAATTAGTTTGTCTTATTCCACTACCTTTTTAATTTTTATTCTCCTTGAAAGGATAGCACAGATAACCTGCAGGAATCAGTCAGGAAATACTATACATAAGCAGTAAAGATATGAGTCTGTATCTACTGAAGGGATTGGGAAGGGACTACAAAGCACACATTGCTGCAGTATTGACTGTCACCCACAGGGTAATTTGGGGAAGGGAACCTGGCTTTCTGCTTAGAATTCCCATCCCATTCACCATCAGCTCTCTGCACTAAGCTTTTATGTGGACCAAGCTCTTTAGATACACACAGGTAATTCTGGAGTCAATAATCTCACTGCCTATTTATCAAGGATGAATTTTTCTGTGAAGAGTTGTGTAAAATGGACTGCTATAAAAAAATTAGTGCGGGGAAATTTCTGCAAAAATGGTTGGCCTTGGAAGAGTTATTATAAAAAACCTGCCCTTTTCCTCCAGCTTGTTTCTGGGTCAGGTTTGTTCAGTTACCAGAAAAACATGATTAGTTTAATCTCCATTCTGGGAGTGGAGAGTCACACTCAGTTGTGTTAATTCCTGCAGTGTCCCCAGTAATCCTGGTGTGCTGGAAATCTGGAGGTCTGGGGCAGGAGAAGCCCCTGGCTCCACACACCTGAGCTGGGAGCAGAGCCCAGGGACACTGGCAGTAGAAGAGCAGATCTGATGTTTAACTGACACTGTCCTGGAGAGGGAAAGAGTCCTTTGGTTTCTTTTCCTGAGCAAAGCCTTGCTTAGCTCATGCCTGAATCTGAGCACACTGAAGCACCACGGATTTATCACGACGTTTTACAGTCTTTGGGTTGGGATTCTCCAACTGCAGCAGGTCTGCTTTTTTGGTTACAAAATTATGCTCTTTACAGTAGCCAGTTTGAAAAGAAGAGCAGAGAAGCTTTTGGTGTTGACTGCATTACACTGGAGTCAAATTCTGACTTTGTCCCACGTCCCAGCTATTCCAAGAGAGAGAAACAAGAGCCCCAGAGCACATGCAGGGGGTCACTGCATGTTCCCAGTGAGCAGACTCTGACTGACCAGGGATCCTGGAGCAGAGGTAATCCCTTCTTCTCCTCTGAACAACCAGCACAACCTGGTGCTGCTCCCCCTGACCACTGCCCCTGGTAGATCAGGACTTGTCCTGCCCCTGGGGATGTGGGGTGGGGACAGTGCTGGTCTGTTCTGCTGCTCCCACTTACCAATGTTCCCAAGGATGGGAAAATCACAATCACTCACATGTACATGCATTTGCATTTTGAATACTTAACTAGACAGCTGTGCATGGGAAAGATTTTTTGATCAATTTATGCCCCGAAGCACAAAATTTGATTTTCCTCTTAATTATCTTATCAAGCATTTCTAGAAGAGCTGTTAGCTGTAACAATCTCATCAGGCCCTTCAAAAAATCTACTGAGGGTCTTTCTTTACCTCAAATTGTTTCTTTCAAAGTGAACACTTCCCCACAACCATAGCAAGAGAATCTGTAAGACACCAATAAAATGCATTTTACTAATTCAATTATTTAAAATAAAAAAAAAAAGGAAAAGGATGCAGCCTTCCAAAACAACCCTGTATTGGTGTCACTGGAACCCTGTGTTGCTCATCAGTAAATATTCTGTGTCAATAGGCCATTAAGTATTAATCCCAGTGCTGGCCATTTGAGAACTTTACATCAACACTCTTGTTATTTTACACATTGCTCCTCATCTTATTAAATGACTTGTGCATATGGACAAGGGCACAGGCTCCCAAATGAGCCCACGTCAATAACACACGGGACAGCACCTCTGATAAGGAGGGGAGAGAATCCCAAGAAAATGAATATGTCTGGGGCTATCATGAGTATTTATTTACACTGAGAAGAAAGGGAACCCGCTCTTGAAGAGCTTATTGTATTACCTAAGCTGAACTTCCAACATATGTTCACTCTCAACCACATCCTGGCTTCATTTTTTTTTTTATCCGTAAAAGCAAATTTGGTGTCAGTGAAAGATGCCAGACTGACAAGCAGAGTTCCCCTCTTGCCGCTCAGGCTGCTGCCCAAATGTGCTCCTCTCCAGGCTCAGCTCCCTGCTGCTACCTGATGCAGGCAGATGATTTCCAGGGTGAGAACTGAGTTCACTGATCCAGCCCTGTAGTGCTACCATAGAGTATCACCTCCAGAAATGCCTTCTCCGGAATAAGAGAGACAACAAGAGGAGAGCTGAATAGTTTTGATTCTTAGCCTTTTCTTCAACAGTACTGTGCAGCTAAAATGCATTAAAAGCAAAAAGAAGGAGCAACGATTTAATGGTGAAAAAAATGGTGCATCAATAAACAGTGTTTTTTCAAATTATTTCAATATGCCGAGCATTGTTCCTCCCAACAGATTCTCTCCAGGCTCCTAATTTACGATCTCAAATCAACCCCTGACCTGTTGATTTTAACCTGATTCTTCTGCAAGTCACCCTAGAAATATTTTGATTCCCCAACTGGCTTTTCACTTCCTTCCAAGTAACAGTCATGGAAGCCCACAAAGTTACTCCAAGCAATTATTCAACTGGACAAACTAAGAAATACAATATCCTGTATCCAGCTACTAGAGATGTCCCTGCAGTATTCCTCAGGCTGTTACAGAAGGTGACTGACAAAAGTTTTGAAAAGTCCTATTAGTGACGTATGTGGTGAGACTGAAGGGGAAAAAATACTCACTCCTTGTTTTCACTCCAGGAGAGAAACAGAAGTGAGGGGAAAGCAAGGAACAGAGATTTGCAGGAGATGTCAGGAGTGGCAGCCAGACGGACACGCGCACACACAGACAGGATTGAATAATATCAGTGTGGCAATTGCTGCTCTGTGATTGCAGGGCCCCAATTCCTGGCATTCAGTTGGTCAGAATTCAGCAGGAATTGGTGTGTCTTTGACAGAGCGAAATGATGACAGTGCAACAGCTGTGCTCTCCGGCAAGCTGTGTAATGATACTCAGGTTTTATGGCTCTCTGGTTTGATTCCCAATAGTAACTATCCTATTATCCGTGGTCCAGACAGGTTAGCACCTGCTAAAAGCAATTTCTCATAAATTAGTCTGTGTCAGCTCGTGAAGGTCTGTGCGCCAGCGGCTCTGCGGGGGCAGATGGCCGTGCCCCCGTCCCCACACAGCTGTGCCCCCAAGCAGGGCCCACCATGGAACAATCGGGGCAGTGTGAGAGCCCTGCCAGGGTGTGCACAGGGACCCACACCTGTGCTGGGCAGATGGTGCTTGTGCTCCTTCCCTTTGGGGGATTGCAGAGGAGGAGCGTCTGAACCCGGCTATCCCAGCGTTTAGAGAGGGGCCAGGGGGCCTGGCTCACCACGGCAGGCAGAGCCCACACCCTGCACAGGGTCCCTGAGCAGCCTAAGGGAACTGTTTGTGTCTGGTACTGGGAAATGTGGCATCTGTCAGGAGCCAGCAGGTCCATGAAGTGGGTCTCACCCATCCACGCCGGATTCACAGAATCACAGAAGACACTGAGTTGGAAGGGACCCACAAGGATCGTTCAGTTCAACTCCTGGCCCTGCACAAGACCATCCCCAGGACTCACACCTTGTGCCCCAGAGCATCATCCAAACACTCCTTGAGCTCTGGCAGCCTTGGTGCTGTGCCCACTGCCCTGGGGAGCCTGGTCAGTGCCCAAACAGCCTCTGGAGGAAGAACCTTTTCCTGAGATCCAACCTGACCCTGCCCTGGCACAGCTCCAGCCATTCCCTGGGTCCTGTCCCTGGTCCCCCCAGAGCAGAGCTCAGTCCCTGTCCCTCCTCATCCCCTGCCCAGGAATTGGAACTGCAGTGAGGTCTCCCCTCAGTCTCCTCCAGCTGAACACACCAAGTGCCCTCAGTGCCCTCACATGGCTTCAAATCAAGGCCCTTCCCCATCTTTGTTGCCTCCTTTGGTTATTCTCTAACAGCTTAATATCTTTCTTATATTGCAGCAACCAAAACTGAACATTAGTTGTTATTTTTACATAACTTATTTCCAACCCAATACTCGAAGGAATATCCTGGGCTCTCCTCTACCAAATACCTGAGGCCAAACTCAGCTCTGAGTTCACGCTGCTGTGAGGAGTTAAGAGCATAATTTGAATCATTTGGCCGTAAAAATGCAGGTCTGCCCCCAGTTCTCCCTGTCCTTTGGCTGCTTCGTGCTCTCTGCATAGCCCCACACGTGTCTATTTGTGCCCACCCCATGGGCAGCTCCAGAGGTGACCCACAAGCAGCAGCTCTGCAGGCTGAGCTGCCAACGCTGACCTTGGCGTGGACGAGCCCTTTGCAGGACGGGTGGAACATGCAGATGGAACATTTCCTTGACACAGACAGACCTTATATTTCACAGAGTCCAGTAGGTCACTGTAAGTGCTTTGGATCAATGAGACATCTCACGAGAGCCCTGGGCTGGGATGAAACCCGATCTCGTGGCTCGATGTGTTAGAACAATTTTTCAACTGCATTGAAAACAAGGGGCTACAGGGCAAGCAGTCGTCTCTCTGGAGGAAACAGTGAGAAAAGGATGAGGTTTACATGAGGCATGTTAAGGATCACCAAACAAAAATTAACATTTATGAATAGAGGGGAAGCAACAAAAGCTGAAGCCAGTCAGTTGACTGACAGTGGTCAGAGCTCGAGTGATCAGCGTGACACACTTACCAGTTGTGGCCATTCCACTGACTTGGCATTATGGAGCAGCACTTCCTGCAGATGCCACAATTATCACATTGCAGACCATGGATCCTTGTTTCTATGTGTGCTGCTGGGATCCAGACCTTCCCTTCCCTTGCACGAGGTCCCATCCCAGGCAGTGACCGCTGCAGGAAGCCAGCACAGCCTGCCCGTGGGAGGCACAGGGCTCCTGGGGAGCACTACCCTTCCCCACCACCCTTATCACACCTGTTTTTACTCATTTTATAATTCTAGACTTCCTTTTCTATTTCTGACAGGTTTTTTACCACCTTTGTTTTCATTTCCAGTGGATTTTTTTTTCATATTTTCCTCTGTGTTTGCTCTTCCTACACAGTGTTTTTCTAATTTTTCTTTTCCACTCAGTCCTACCATCTCCTCTGCTCTTGAGATTTTCCCAGTTCCTTCTTCCTCTTTATTTGTGGCAGCTTTTATTTTTATCACAGGAATTTCTTTAGCTGTTGGACAATGTACTAAACCCAGAGATTTAGGTTTCCACGCAGAGGGATGCTGAGCAGACCTTTCACCCCTCCTTGGGGGCAGTGATAACATGACACACTTTTCAAGCAAAACATGGATGTAAGCAGTTTCAAATTCACATCAGCTAACAAGCAAACGGGACTGGCACACCTTCATCCACAAAAGAGGTAATGACTCTTGAGAAAAACATTAAATATCATATTTTACCAGTGGCCATGGAGCAGACCCGAATCCCATTTCGGTGGTGTGGGTGTGCAAAGGAGCAAAGCCCCAGGCAACCATCCCTCCTGCAAAAGAGCATTTCCAACACATCCAATTCCAAAATTAGCAAGCAAACACGTGGATGCTGCAGGGTTAGTCACAGGGACAGGTGAACCCATCACCCAGGGCAGCATTTGCCATGTCTCTGAACAACAAAAAGTAAGATGGGAAAGTTGGAAAAAGCCGGGAAAGTCAATAGAAGAAAGTCACGGTCAGCAGGAGCACAAAGACCTCAGTTTGCAGCACCAGACAGGGGGGGGAAAAGCCAAAACCCACCAGAGTCAACTTCATCTGTCATAGCCAAGCTGATTGCAATCAATAGACACTTAATGGTCTCTCAGAGTCCCATCTGGGCAATTAGCAATAGCATTAAGCAAGCAAAGACGTATTGTAAGGCTGTTCCTTCAGTGGAAGTGACAGAGAAGAGAAATAGGAAACCAAATTACATCTTTAGATCCAAATTCTTCTCTCATTAATACTGCATGAAACCTACTGCCACGGGCAAAAATGGGACAAAACTCAAAGTTTTGTTTTCTTCCCGCAGTTTTCTGGCTCTTTTTTTGTTTGTTTGTTTTAAATTCAAAAAATTCAATCTTGGCTTCGAACTGTAATAAAAGCTATCAAAGTCAGGAGGTAAATATGAGTGCCAGTGAAGGAAAGAGTGGCCTTTGGAGTATTTATTTTACCACCAAATAAATCAAAAATAACGATTTTGAATGCCCAGGCTTCACTGAAATCAAGGAGAAGCATTCATGTTTTCACTTTTTCAACCCTAAAATGCAGCAGGCATCCTCCCAGGCCTTCTGGGGATAGAAAACAGCACAAGAAACAATTGGAAAGAGTAAAGTTTTCCATACATCTTTTATTTTGTTCATGGCAAACACCGAAGAACAACTTACTAATCAGGCAGAAGTACTTAATGTGCTTTCAGTTTTACTAAATATGACACTGCTGCATTATAAATGACAAAAATATATAGCTACAAGTCCTATAACTAAATTACTGTCTCCACTGTGATCTCAGGACACTTTTCCTGAGAAATGGAGCAGATCCAATACCCTGCACAAATTCAGTTGATTGTCCTAATTTTTTCTCTTGCAATTCAGTTGACCTGCTATTGTGCAGATTTTGACCTGTGATTTCATAGAAAGTAAAGGCTGAGGTTGTTGTTGGATTGGGATAAAACTTTTTATTGTAGGTTGTGCTCTTTTAGTGTCTATCAATCCAGATCTTCCAAAAATAACAGAGAAAGTAAATTATGAGTATGGGAAGTTCTTGTATGAGATGTGCTTAATTAATATTGCACAAGCAAAATGGGAATCTCTGCACACACAGCTGGCAAATTGGGTGCACTCTTGCATTAAAAGTAATTACCTGTTTTGTGTGCCACCAGTGAACTTACAAATTATCATACAGGAGTCAAGTCTATAAAAGAAAAATAATCAATTTTGAAAGCTTTTTATCAGCTCAAGGCTTTAGAGAGCCTGTCAGAGTTGGAGTGGAGTGTTAGACTCTGTAAATTTTGGCAAGTTATTAGCACCTTTCTATATCCAAGAGGGGTTACTAGGATCAAATTTGCAGCAGATGCTTTTAACTTAAGTCTGAGGAATTTTGCAGACAAAACAGACAAATGACACAAATGTATGTCGATTTGCCAATGAAAAGTCATATCCTGTCTATTCATAAATTCTGTCGAGCAATTAAAAAGAACTGGTGAAATATGCATTAGCTCTGTGGCATAGCCATGAACTGAAGATAATAATCTCAAAATGATAGAGCAGGAAAACACCCCAGCCCTGGGCATGCTGACCCTGTATTATGGTAACTTAGAGCATCACTTACCGGTGTAACAGAAACTCCTCGGAGCTCAGCCTTGATCCTCTAAGAATCAAATTACATTTTAAACCTGCAGTGCTACTATTTTTCTTATCTTTGACCTACTGTAGGAAGCAACTTTAAATCTGTCCTGAGTGGACCTGTTTTCAACAAACTTTTCCACTCTTGCACTGGTGGTGAGCCCTGAACTGCAGAAGCAGCAACTCACTCGTAAATACTCAGTAAATCACTTTATCTGGAATAGCTGCCTGTAAGATAGAGCCCGTGTTTCATAGCAAAATCTTATCTAAGAAAGAGTTCTTTAATAAATGCTGCAGAAGTGACAGACATAACAACTGAGCCACAACCAGATGCCAGGAGTCTGGCCACGGTAGCAATTATATTTGGCAGGGTAGGAGGCTGAAATGCTTCTAGTCATTGAATTTCTTCTTTCAAACCCCTTCCTTTCTTCTGCCATAATGAGTTTTGCAAACATATATAAAAGATGGCACTGAGACAGCTTGTAACATATTGACTGGGTTAACCAGGTCTGCCTAGGAGGATTTTCAGTAGGAAAGTGATACTGGAAGCAATCCTGGATCCTGGCTGCTCGCTCCTAATTGATTTACATAAATGTTTATGTGACTCTGATTTCATAAACATTACATGCAACGTTAAGGGATTTGTAGGACAGATTTTTACAGCTTTCCATTTGGTCTCCATTTATCAGCTGAGACAGAGATCAGGCAGAAAAGGGCTGGAAGGAGAGGCAGAGGAGGACCAGGAGATCCAGGGTCAGAGGTACTATCCATCACATTAAGTTTATAATTTCTAATGGGCTGTTATTAAATGCTTCTGGGGCTCCCCAGTACAACAGAGACATGGACTTACTGGAGTGAGTCCAGCAAAGAGCAAGGAAGATGATCAAGAGATTGGAGCATCTGACATATGAGGAGAAGGTTAATGCTGGGACTGTTCAGCCTGGAGAAAAGAATTCCCTTGGGGAACCTTATTAATGTGTGCAAACACCTGATGGGAGCTAGATGAGAAGATGGCTCAGTGATATCCAGTGGCAAGAGAGTGGCAAGAAGAGGCAACAGGCACAAAACCAAACAAAAAATACCACTTAAAGTTATTTTATGATTAGAGTGGTCAGGCACTGGACCAGGCTGCCCAGAGAGGTTGTGGAGATACCCAAAACCTGACTAAGCAGCCTGCTCTGGCTGACCCTGAGCTGGGGGCTGGATCTCCAAAGACCCCTTCCACCTTCAGCACCTCTGGGCTTCTGCTGTATGGATGGGATCCAAGCAGCAATAAACAGCCACATCATCTTGACTTACCCCATCTGAAAGGTTGGATCTGTAGCAAGATACTGAAGGAAAAAGTGATTCTTGTTACCATTTGATTCTGTAGATTGGTTTGGTGGCACACAAAATACGTTATAATTCATCATTTATTACTGTCAAACACAGTGGTAGCACTGTAGATAATTATTTTTTCTCTGAACACGCTGTGGGTGTCTGTATGCAAATGACAATACCCTGCACCTGGGTATAATTGTCATTATTAATACTGACGTAAATGAAATGTTAATTCTTGCTAATACATCAAACTGTGAAATGCTTTAAGAGCAGAATTGCTATAATAAAAGCAATTGGGTTGTTTCTTTGTAATTTGATGGCCCACAGAAGTGCAGAAACATGTCTTATGGCTTTACAAATCTGTGATAATTTCCTTCAACTTTTCCTTTTATTGCCTTGTCATTAAATTCACATTGAGTTCTTAAAACAAAAATGTTTAAAACAGATGTGGCTGTTAAAGTTACAATATGAATTTTACAACCTTAAATTTTATGACACTGAAAGAAATTTCAGCCACCAAAGTGACAAGAATGGAAGTTGAAGGCAGCTCTAAGGGCGACAGATTTCCATAATTGCCAAAAACTTGAGCTAACATAATGCATACATTATATTCTAATTGTGTAAGTCAGTGTTCAGAAAGAAAATTATTCAAAACCCCATCAATTATCAAGATTGAACAGCAAAGAAACAAGGCAGGGGGGAAGAAAGGGAAAAGAAGAAAATAAGGAAAAAAAATGAAAGAAAAAATTTTCTTGGTTCCACTTCTGTCCTTTATCAGTTTTCTCTGTGGATCTAATTTATGGGACCTAATAGTTCATTTCACAATGATCCACACAGTGTCCTTCAAGCAATCCTAGGGCAAGGATTCATTCTAAAAAAAAAAATAATTTTCATGATATCTTGGAGAGGAAATTCAACTTCCATTTAATCTGTCTATAAAACCCCTGATATCTGATTTCACCAGAAGTCTCACTGTGGGTAGACAGACAGACAGAAATGTAGACACGGTCTCTTTATGTCTTAAAATAATTCACAACAAGTGTAGGAGTGACCCCTCACAGTATATTATCCCACACAATATGTTTTCTGATCTTTCATGTGAATTGCTCCATGCTAATTCCTCATTTCCTGGATTTAACTCTGTGTGCCACAACCCTTCACCAGCGTGTGCACATTTCCTTTGCTCCTTTTCAAGAAACATCTTCTCCTGTTGAATATTCTTTCATGTTGACTGTTCTTCTCAGTCAGTTGCAGCAGGATTCCATCAGGATTATCCTGAGCCAGAAAGGTAAAAATTTGACTTCAGCCTCACTTCTTGTTTTCTCTTTCTCTCAATTTTTATGGCCTTTCCAGTTCTGTGGATCTCTAAAGCTTTGATCCTCCTAGCAACTGTATTTTAGTCTTTTCAAGGCAATCCATATCAATGGTCATTTGCTAAAGTCTCTGTATTTCAGACATGAACTGGCTGACTCTTTAAAATAAAACATCCATAATTTGAGTTTTAAACCTGCCCTCTTTTTGTTGTTTATTAAGTTCTACACACTTCAGCCTTGTAATCAATTTAAGCAGTTTTTAGTGAGGGTTTAAATCTTAAAATTCCAGCCCAGAATAATCTTTAGTGAGACTGTGCCATCTCCCCATGTGCTGCGAGGGCAACCGTGAAGTTTTCCTGTTGGGTTTCAGTGGGATGTGTATTTAAATAAAGACTGGTGTAACCTAATTAACCCATGCAATCAAGAAGCTACAAAGATTAGGGTTTTTACTTATATACTCCCCAAGTTTAATGGCTCAGTGTTGTCCTTTAACTCCCATGAGCAGCAGTGTCCCCGCATCACTCTGCTCCCTATTTCTTCTCTCTAACTGTCCTGAAAGTGAGCTCTGCAGGTTTTCCCTGTTCCCCAGCTCCTTGTTCTTGCTTATATTTTGCAAAGGACAGGGCTGAGGCTTTCCAGCCTTGTGCTGGTCCTTGATTTACTGCTTTTCCTCCCGTGCCCTCCACAGTAACTTCCCCGTGCTCGTTGTTCCCACAGTATCAAGCACGTCCTAGAAGAGGCAGCTCTGTCACTCAGCCACATCATGACGTGCACTTTTGGCTTCAGCAGAGAAAAAACGTTTTCCTCTTCCAGTCAGCCCCAGCTCCAGCTCCTCTTCCCCAGCAGCCACATTACCTCACAGCATCAGCAGCCCTGCCTCTGATCCCCCCCTTCTCTCGTGACTGATCTCAGCGCTGGCCAGGTAACTTTCCATATTAGCAGCTAATCTCTCTGCTCCCATATGGCTGGGGTCAGTCATCATTTCCATGACTTATTTGTTTCAATATCCGTAAAAAGTGAGGAAGTCCTTGGCATCAAGTAGCTTTAAATGATGTCAGGGGTCAACTGTGTCTTTGTTCCAGCCCCGTAAATGTTCCTCCGTGCCTGCGCTCACCTCCGAGCGCTGCCCTGGAGTGAGCTGGGGGTAACACAGGTGTCCTTCCATCTCATTTAATTTACTGCAGACGTTATTATATTCTATCTGTAGCAGTTCAGTTAAAAATGATATGGTCCCTTTTCTATCAGCCAAGTTGTAGGAGCCTGAGAAACGTCTGTTAGGAGGGTAAGTCTGGGGCTTACGGGGAAATCTGATAAAATACTGTCTCATTTCCAGCATCACCATGTCAGCAAGTTTCAAATCTCTCTCAAAATCTGTATCATCCATGCAAGGTCACCAAGGTAAAAGAGGGGAGAATAGATCTTTAAAAATTATTTTTAAAAATTATCTTTAAAAATTATCTTTAAAAAAACAAGCCATCTGAGTTGCCAGAAAGCAGAAGGTCCATTGCTAGGGGACTACGTGTCTCAGTTTGACAGCTATCAGTCCATTTTGCTCAGGCCTATTAAACTTCATCTGGTTTAAAATTATTTTCTTATAATTCCTCACCTGTTACTGTGTAAAATCTGTTACACTTATATATGCTTTTACAAGTAAAGCATATATATCTGCCAGCATCTTGGCTCCTCTGTCATCTAGACATGTTCAGAGTGGGATTGAATATCTCTTTGATTAATGCTAATGCTTGATTAGTGTGCTAATGCTTGATTAGTGTACTAATGCTCTCATGGATGGTAATAAGCCACCATATAGGAGAAAGCACTCTGTGAAACATTTAGAGACTGGCATGAGAAGATGATCTAATAGCCCTCTAAACATTTTATTTTATTATTTATTGTTCCTAACTTTTGTGCAACTTGCATGCAATAGTACAGCATTAACATTATTTGAAAAGTCAGAAATCTCTCTGATATTAAGACACCCATGTTCATATATACTGAAGTTTTTACCCAGCTTCCAGACATTTACAATCTGGCTGTTGCATGTAGCTTCAGAAAAAGGTATTTCTTTGCTGAAAGTATCACCACCAGTTCCCATGCACAAATAGTTTGGACATGATATAATAAAGACAGTGCTTCAGCCCAGGCAGCCCCCAGATTTCACAGATGTGTGACTGGCTGCCACCCAAGCAGAGATTTGCTCCCATCAGAGCAGTGCAAAGAGATTTCACCCAGACAGTCAGGCCAGCTCCTCCCCTGGACTGCAGAGAGAGGAGTCCAAGCTGTGTTTGTCAGCACTGACCTGCGTGTTTTCAGCAGCAGCAAAAATAGATGGGGCAACATCATCCACAAGTGGAACCAGCTGGGGGGTCCCCCGAGAGAGCACTATTTCCTTTTGTGCTTGGGGAAAAAGAAACACATCAAGGAACGACAGGAATAAATTCCACCTGCTGCTTAAGGACATGTTCAAGAGCTAATTAAGGCTTTTCTAGTCACAAGCCAGAAGGAATCAAACAGGAGGAGGAGGAGCTGAGGGTCTGTGTAAGGTTTTCATCACATTAGGAAGCTCAGAGTGCTGCTATTTAGATCCTGACATCGTGACCCACCTGGGTGATGCCTCTGAAGCTTAGAAATGATGTGAAAATAACAATCTCACGCACGTTTCACTGAGAATTTTTTGCCTCCTCCCTTCTTTTTAGCAAGGGCTTGACATTTGGTCGTGTGGGAACCAGTGTGGTGCCTGGACCTTTCGCAGTCCCCAGTGTGACTGCACCTCTGCCTGTGTCTGACTGACTCATGCAGTTCAGAAATGCTGGGCTGCAGATACTCATCAGAGGCTCATGGAAGCCAAGGAGCTGTCTTCTCTACTTAGTTGTAAAAGGGGGCTAGTTAATAGCATTGACTATTGCAGCGTTGATGCAAAGGTGAAGTAAATTGATTTTGAGAAGCATTCAGATACGATGGTGATACCACCATGGAAACGTACACAAGTAAATTAACTTTCACATTACGGCAGCATTTGAATAATGAATAATTTGAATACAAAACATCTGGGACTGCATATTAAAAGGGGATATAGAAGTCCTGAATAGCCAGTTTGGCTCTAAAAACACCATCACGGAGTATTTACTCCTTCTCACTTTGATTTCCATATAAAAATATATGTAATATAAAACTAAATACTGCTTAATAAGAGCTATATTACCAAGACCAAAGCCATGGTTTGTGTGTGTGAGTTCTTTCTGCCCTATACCTTTATCATGCATTATTCTGTAGGTTAAATTAGAGTCTCAGTAATATTCATGGTATCCCACTGCCTTAATGGGTTTAAACAGTTCAGTGAACTTGGATTTGTATAAGTTTGCTGATTCTCCATTGGTCCTGATTCTTTCAGGCTAACTGAAGTGAAAATCAGTAAAAACTTATTTTTGGCACTAGAGGCAGTGGATCTGACTGAAAACAGAATAACAGGAGGTTGGCTGAAATGGTTCCATTATTACATGGTCATTTTGAATGTTGAACTTCACTTCAAGCCAAAGAACATGCTAAAGAAAATAAAGCTTGAATATATTGTTCCCACATTTGCAAACCACTAACATAGGAATATTTTTGAGCATCCTAAATATTCGCCATTTTTGGCTATAACTTTATCTCAGTCACCATCTCCAATGCCAAGTTTATTTTTAAAGAGCAGTCTAGTTCCTGCTCCTTCAGGTTTCTGCAGACAGCTGTTTTGTTTTGCTCTTCCCATGCTATGAAAAATCTGTCATTCAGTATTTAATTCTAGCACCTAACTGGCTCTCTTGAGACAACAGAGAAGCCTCCAACAAATATGAACCCATCAAGATTCCCAAGTAGGATAAAAAACCCCAAAGTGAAGGCTAAAGCAAAACAGCAGGTCAGGAAGCTCAAAGGCTTGTAGCGTTGATTTCTTTGGCACAAGAAACACTGGGTTAGTCCAGTGTGTCCTCTGTTTAAAAGGATTTATCCTGAGGTAAAAATAAAGGAATGCAGTGGTGAATCAGGCTCATTGTCTAGATTTAGTACAAAGCTGAGATGAAGGAGCTGGGCTGCGTGTGATGCAAGGTGTAAATGAACAACACGCGTGAGCGAGGCTTGATCCGTTCCTTATGGCACACGTGAAACTCATCTCAGGTATTTGTCTGCACAGCTCCTCAGGCCACATAAGACTCTTCTGTTTTCTAATAAAAATATTGAGCTGATACATTGAAAAACCATTGGAGCCAAATGGTACAGTGATACTCCATCATTTCTCTGTCAAAATTTGGAAGAAACCACTCTTAACTGGGGAGTGTTTAAGGGTACAACCTTGTGATTGTCAAAATGTACCTGGGAGAGATTTGCTGTCCTTGATTCTACTCCTTTCCTGTGATTGCCCAACAACTGTACTTGATTTATTCACCCCTTCTGAAGGTTTAAGGGCTGCTCCTGCTGCTGCTCCTTCTCTCCTCCTTGCTATCCCAAGCAATAGCTGTTCCCTGTCCTGAATAACCTGCAGAAAGCAGAGCTTTGGCTGCCCAGTTGCACAGACTGCAAGGATTCAGGTGGGAAGAGGCTGTAGGGAGAAACCAGGCTGGGGAAGAGCAGAGCTCACAAAGCCCTTAACACAGCTTTCAACAAATATTGCTCTACTGTGCTTTATGTCCCCCAGGAAAGTTGTTGGCAGGTGACTCAGGCTGACTCAGGCTGTTTTAAACTCTGCGCTCCTGTGCATCAGGCACCAGTACAAGTAAGAGGTTCATCAGACCGTCTGGGTGTCCTGGAACAGGACAGTCACATCCTCAAGGTAACAAGGCTTGTCAATTAGACTGACATTTTAGCGAATTGCCACACACATTGAGCATTTTTAAGGGGGGCCCATAAGACAGAGACAACCAGAGAAGCACCCACTGGAATATGCAAAGCTTTTGTCCAAGAGTCCTCTTTAAAGCACCAGCCCTAATGGTGTGTCTCTAGATAACGAGATGTGACTTCATTTTAAATATATGAAGTACATTGAAAATCACAACTATGAGGACAATCTAAACCCTTAAAAGCTCAATGAGCACATCACAATTGCTTTAAGCATCAACTGACCTTTCCTCACACCAGTGAGGGAACTTCCCTGTGACGCTGGAGCTGTGGGATTAGCAGCACTGTCAGACTCACAGGGACCATGACCTGGGTGTACCCGAGACTCCCAGAGAGGCAAGTGACACTTCTTGAAGCGGCTTCCTGCCTTTACCTCTTCTGGAGATTTTCATATCTCACTATAATCTGTCTGAATTTTAAACAGAAACTTAGCTGAAAAGGGGCTTCTCGCTGTGTTTCACAATACCTGGCACTGACTGCTCCAACAGTGAGCACAAACGCCCTAAGAAAAACACCAGTTCAGCCATAATTTCCTGTCTTTCTGTTTCTGCTTTTCGGGGTTATGCATACCATTACCCAGAGCTTAGCAGTGTTGTGAAAGACACTAAGCAAGTGTAATGACTTGGGGAATTCAGCTCACTTTAGAGTTTCCAGAAATTTTTCTCCCCCAAGAAGTTTTTCCAGCTATTTTATGGGCGGCAGAAGGAAAAACAGTTTGCCCAGACAGCAGCAGTGTGAGCTATCTTTGGATCCGTGCTGTCAAATGCAGAAGGCATTTGCTGGGCAACCCTCAAAGTGTGCATACCACAAGATTTAATCAAGGAAACTCAAGTTCATGTCCTATTTTGCAAGAGGTATATTCCCCCAAAAGGACTGGGCACACCTCCAGAGAAAACTCATCACTGCCACGGAGCAGAATTGAGATGGCAAATGCTTTAAGGTTGGAAACATCTGTGTGCTGCTCCTGCACTGCCTGACGACCCCTGGCCCCCAGAGCTGAGACCACAGACTGTGCCCAGGCATTTGCAAACTGTGGGGCACTGGCACTGCTTTCAGCACTGTGTGCCTGGCAGCAGCCCCTTCAAAGTGGTTGGGTCTTGGTGGGTCTGCTAAAAAACTCAAGAAGGTCCCTCAGATTTGCCAAAAGTTGCAACAAATATCCTTAGCTTCTTTCTTTCTTTTGTTAGGCAGATAACTTTGACTTGGAAATGTCTGGTTAGCTAGGAGACAGACTAATTTGGGAAGCCTGTTCTGTTCCACAAATGACATTAGGGTTATACCAGCCCTGCTCGAAAAACTATCAACAACTGAGAGACAGATTCTGTTGTCTTTTCTCACCTAAACTAGCACTTCTTAAAAATAACCCCATGGAAGCCGACAGTTATTGAACAAGAAAAAGATCAGTATTAAAATAATATTTAAATAGCACAATAATCCCTCTTTTATAATGCCAAAAATTAATGGCGAGTGTGATGATGATCGAGACTAATAAGGAGCAAAATATGCTTCTTTTTAAAGGGAAAACATCTGCTCTGCTTTGTTTTTTGCCCTGAACACTGTGAAAATAGTTGGTTTTGCCTCAGGAGGTAGAAAAGGTTTCACTCCTCTAGTAATGCCTTCATTTTTCTTCTGACCCCTCGGATCATTTAATTGGGCTCCTTTTAAAGCCAGTCTGTAGGTAAACTGCATGCAAAATTAGCCAGCTGGGTCCCCTGCCAAGAGTGTGTCATTTGGTATCTGTGAGTGCCAGCAGGGTCAGGCATGACACATGGTGCAGTTCTGAAAAGCAAACAACCTTAAGGTCTTGTCCATAAAACAGGGAACACGTTCAGGGCTGTATCGGGCTCTTTCAGCAGTTTCTCATGCATGACCAGAGGTGTGGATTTTATGTGCAACTCATAAAGAAAACTCTCCAATTTGCACGCCACAAGCACTAGCAGGTGATGGCTCAGGGTAGCAGAGGAGGTGAAAAAACTTTGGCAAAGACATTAAACTGTGTCTGCATGTAAAGAATACTCTTTTCCATTCGGTGCAGGCAGCAGTTGCCATGTGAGGCTTAAGGAGCTAAGCAGCAAGTTAAAAATACTGTTGGGAATCACTTTTTCATATCCCAGCAGGACTAGCTCAGCCCCTTTGGGAGGTGAAATTTTAGGAATCTACTTGTAAGTGCATTTTAATTTTAACGAAATGCTCCAGCAGGACCCACCCTTCTCTCTCAGTTCAAAGGTGGTGCTTCCCAGAGCCAGCAGAGAGTTAATGGTGCCCTGGCCATGCGGTTGCTGGCACAAAATCCTGGGTGGATTTAGCAGAAGGGTGTGTGTAAACGAGCTCCAGGCATCCCTGCAGCCAGTTGGAAAGCCCTTGTAGGAACAGCATTACACTGTGCTGGATGTTATCTGTGGTGGTTGGGTCTGCAGCAATGTGACACGCTGAGATTTATCTGGATCTCAGGAACAGAGAAACAGTTTCCTGACCACAGCAGAGCAATCTCACCATTAATATACCATCACTTCCATCAAGTCAGTCTCACCTGAAATATCTGCCTTGCCTTCCATTCATTTCATTCCAAAATCCAGATGAGACTCAGGCATGTGATGAAGTGTTACCTGCCTGCACATGGTGAGGAGCCATCAGACATCACCTGTTTCAAGAGGCTCCTGTTTCCATCAGCTACCTTTGCTCTTCCCCTGGGTCAGTCGTGACTCTGCCACCACAGAGTTATCCTCTCCTTGAGGGTGTATTGCCAAGTCCTCTGTTGCTAAATAAATGCATTTTTTGATGAGAACTTTCCCACTTCATGTAGAAAACAGAACATGGAAAACACTCACAAAACAGTGATTTAGATATATAGTGACATTTATACCCTGGTCAGGACAGGGTCAAGCCCCACACGTGGATTCCAGCAGTTCTGTATTCATCAGCCTTCACATTGTACCTCCTCACACCAGCTCTGTAAAACACACACCCAACACCTCCATGTTTCCAAAGACCCACAGGCAAAGGATGAGCAGGGAATCCTTGCAGGATCCCGGTATATCCCAGGGGCCCACACCACCTCTTCCCACTGACATTGCTTTATTGTGGACACTTCACAAGCCATGGCTGTTATTTGCTGAGCTGTGGACAAACTTGCAGGTTCAAAACATAAATATCTTCCAGATCCACAAAATCAAGAACTTTTACTTCGTTGTATTTTGGTATTTGAATCTTTCAGAGTCTCACTTCTGAGCTTTTGTCCACAAGTAGCAACCCTACAAGTTAATCTCTGGGCTTGTTTATGTAAAGTACATGGAAATACTGACAAATTCATTGATTCCAGAAGTTGGAGATTTAAGAAAAACACCCGGTATTGTGAGGCTCTCAACAGTCATAAGACTTGGATGTTTTGATGATGGAGTTTCCACCACTTCCACTGGAGATTACTCCAAGGCAGGTCTCTGTATACTCATGTTGCTGTTACTCAGCAGTTTTGTATTTTCACTACAAAACCACTCCTTTCATATCATTCTTGACATCCCATACAGAGGAAATCCAAAGTATGGAGGTTTCTCAAGTCTCCATAACACTTCGGAATATGAGATTAATCCATTCATGTGGTCCACTTAAGGTTATCACATGATTGGCTCCAGGAAATGAAAGAGGCCAAAGCTTTTACACATTTTTAAGCATATACAAAAATAATTATTAAAAAAAAACACAAACCTCTCAAATCTTCTGGTTTAACAAAGAAGATATTGTTTGGAAGATAGAAAATAAATTAATTTTCTACTATGACCTCATTAAGATTGGATTTAAGTTCCAACCCAAAAGAATTTTAGAACAACATTAGTCTCCTGCCCTTAAATCTCCATCTATTGAAGCTGTTCTATTTATTAATTTCCCTGCTGGAGAGCATATTTTGACTGGCCTGCGAGCTGAGCAGACAGTCTCTCCCCAAAAGCTCACACACGAGGGCCATTTCCTTATTCATTTCTTCTCAGTAAAAAGGGTGTTTCCAACCATATCATTTTGAATCAAAGCACTCTTGACTCAGACACAATTGTTCATGTTGATGGACAGATGGGGATTTGATCCAGACCCAAGAAAACAAAAAAGCAGAAAGGGCAGTGCCTCTCTTATCTTCAATGAATGAACAAGATTAGCCATAACCTGTTCTCTTCTCACCATACAACAAATCCAGTGTGTGCTCCCAGCACAGCCACAGACTCACATCTTGTAATTTTTAATACAAGACATATACAGCCTGAGGGAACAAATTACTCTTCTGTATTCAACATGCTTCAGTGCCTTCAGAGGACTGTGCTTGAGAAATACAGTTACTTTGCTTGGCAGGAAAAGCCTTTGAAAACAAAGGAGAGGGCTCTCTGCGATGAAAGTCAAGTTCATCCCAAAAGCAACAAAAGAAAGCACTTTGGGAAGTTGGACAGGCTCTGGCAGAAAATTGTCAAGACACGAGTTCACTTTCTAAGTGGCACTGTGCAGCAAATTGGTTTTCTGTGCAATCCCAAAGCATGACTGTCTTAGCAAAAAAAAAACCAACCAAAACACAAACCCCACAGTTGGAAATGGGCAGGGCTCTGCATCCCAGCTCTCCCCTTGGGAACCTGGAGCTGAGCTGGCAGAGTGTGGGAGCCCTTCTCTCCCCTCATCCCTCTGCTGTTAAAAGTCTGCTGTTCAAAGCTCAGCTCCTCGGGAGAGGCACTGTTTTCTCATGTGAAAGTGCAGGAGGGAGGGGATCTCAAATGCTACTGAAATAAAAATTCCAATGGGAGATGAAGAGCGTGTGGATCTCTATAAATAAGCCCGAGTGGGCTCTGTCTGATGCCCCTGGCAGCTGTGCCACCCCTGTGTGCACTAAATCAGGGCTGGGCTCCACACCCAGACCAGCCAGACACACACAAGAACCACGAGGAGATTCTAGAAGTTACAAGGTTTGAGAGATCTTGTTTCATTCAGCGTGAGTGGGTTTGAGCCTATGAAAGCAATGAAAACTTATTGTCTCAAAAAAATAAAATATTAAAAAGAAAAGAAAGAAAGAAAGAAAAGAGATTTGTGTGTAATGGCCTGACTTAAGAAACAAAAACCCACAAACAGTAAATGTATTTTTACCAAGAAAGGGGGGGGGAGGCTTTTTTATATTGAATATTTAACCAATCACATGAGATGCTCTATTTGAATTTCCTTTCCCCCAGGCTTTGCCACATGAAGATTTCTACAGGACTGGAAATGTAAAATACAGAAATTGTTTCTATTTCTCTGCCTGCAATACTCCCTGCTAACCGATCTATAGTACTTCTACTTTTTTTGGTTAAAAAAAGGACTCTTCATAAGAAGCTTTTTCAAGAAAAATCCAATTACAAACACTGCTGCTCTTCTGTTTTCCAGAACTGTTTTCAAATATGATATAATTCTATTTCCATTTTAAATGGTCCAACTGAAAAATATCAAAATATTACTGCTTTATACTGCATCCGTTCAGAACATAATTTCAGGTTTTGGCAGTGGAATATTTTTGTTTTCCACCTCCACTGGCAGGGCAGGAGGGTTTCCAATTTCTTAACTTTCTCCCTCTCTACAAAAAAACAACAGAGCTTGTAAGAAGCATGAAAAGAGAAAGAAAAATGTAAAAAAACCCCGAAAGAGTGATATTGCTTTGCCTAGGGGATGTAAATTGTGTTTATTTACCCCCTTTCTCTCTTTTAATCTTGATAAGATTTAATTAGAATGCCATTTTCAGATACAGTCTTTTTTTAATTATTATTATTATTGAACTGAGATTTTATTATGCATTTCAGTCCAACATTCAAGTCCAAACCAGAACCCTATTTTCTCTTAAAAATGTAACCCAGTTCTAGATGCCTCTCTTCCTAAGCAGTTCCATGGGTTTGGGAACAATGCAGGTTGTATTTTCCAGTTTACAAGTAATAAAGTGTAACTTCCAGGAAGGAAACCTGGGATAAAGTATCCTGTCATCTCTCTGTAGAGCAGCTGGTATATTCATCTGCAGAATGAAGTATGCAAAAATATAAATAGACATCAAATGTCATTTTAGTAGAGACACATTTGCAGGGGTAATGACAATACCTTTGTCGTTAGTTTGTGGGTGTGCTTCTGTTTCTCTGAGTGCAATGTTTTCCAGTCTACTCTGAAAATCTGAATTCACATCCAGACAAATTCTATTGAGTATCTTTCCTGCTAAAAACTGTCATAACAACAAAGAAAAGGCGCACAGAAAACTTTATGTACATGGTGCCTATTAACATAGACTCAAAAAAAAAAATCTTTCAAAAATAGCATATACACTCCCTGCAGTGAATTTGATTTTGTCTGGCCTGTAACTAAAGTCCCTCGATACCCCAGTTTTATGAGGGTGTGATGTAGTGGCAAATCAGGGCCATACTGATGATCTAAATCAGAATAACCAGCATGTTTTTCATTTCAGGAGCAAAAAAAAAAAAGAAAAAAAGAAAAAAAAAAGTTTGTGAGAGAAAGTTTGCCAGCTTCAGCACTTCCTGGCCGCCAAGAACATTTACTGAAAATCAATGGGCTGTCCAAAACCTAATGTGAGCAGGAGTTGGAGTGCAGCTGTTCAGAATCTATACCGCTTCCTAGGCAGAGTTTCTAAGCCCTTTCAGTCCTTTAGAATAATAAAAATGATTAATGGTCTCAAACACTGTGAACCAAGTGTTTTGAAGTGTAACCTGCTACTTGTAATGCACTCAATATTTCTGATCTGCATCGTGCTGGCATACGGCGCCTCTGGAAGTTAATGTTAAAACGGGCAGTGTTTGGAATGACTGAAGAGAAGCTCACGATGTCTGATGGCAAAATCATTTTCTCCCAAACCAAGGTATTGTTTTTCATCAGTTCACAAAGGCAAAAAAGGAAGTGACTGGAGACATATATAAATATCTATTATTTTCTGTAAACACCTTCTAAGGGAGCAATTTGGATACCTCACAACACCTTATCAGCAAAATGATCCATCTAATTCAGTGCTCTAAAGGGACATCAACCTGTTCTGTCGAAACACCAAGTGTTGTGTTTTGTCAAAGGCTGGGCACCAGAAAGGGGCTCGAAAACTTCATGGAACAGCTTCCTCCATCTGGGCCTTCCATATTCCTACCCCTGCAGCCATGGGCACAACCCTTAGAGCCAGTTTGATCCAGGCCAAGAGGTGGGAGATCCATGTAAATAATAAACCCCAGTGGTGCAGTGAATGGCTGGTGACCAGCAGACACCCGGGACCTGCTGTGCCATCACACAGGTCCCTGTGGGGCACTTTGCTGGGCACCAAACCCATCTCCAGACACCACTACAAACCTGACCCCCAGCTCTGCTCGCCCCGAGGCTGCAGTTGCACAACCACTTTCCTCTGCAGAGCTGGGCTCAAGCCCAAGGTGTCAGCTGGCGTCCTGTTTGCTCATGCCCTGCACCAAACTCAAGCAAACAAATGGATGAATTTGGAACACGGCTATTTCCAGATACTGTCACCACCCTGAATGTACTAAGAGGTATTAATTGCCTCACCTGGGACCCCCACCCCTGCCCATAGCCCAGGAGCTCTATTTAAGCTCAGCCCCAGAGCACCCAACCCCAACCTGGGCTTGTATTTCCAGCCTTTGTCCTGAGTGAACCCTGGTCCTGTGCTGTAGGTGGTTCGTCTCTGGTCTTCTCTTTGCCTCCTACTCCCCCCACCAGAGCGGGCTTCTTGGATGGGCCCTGGACATGGTTCATTTCTCCTCAAGTCTGGGGCTCTCAAGAAACCTCATTGTCAGCATCCATCACTGCCTGTGCTGGCGTCGCACCTGGGTCACCTTCCCATAGGAATCTATTGGCATTTGCTGCTCCCTAAAAAGCATAAACTTTAAAGGAAAAATCATTAGAGGTGGAAAACCACCTACAAAGTACAGTGGAACAGGAGGAAGCTTGACCACTAGATTGGCTCCTCAGGATCCTGGCAACCTGTACTTCCCTGTCTTCTCCTTGGGTGCAATGGAAGCTTGGGAGAGCATTATAAGGAACACTCAGTTAACATTTACAGAGAGGTAATGTGCCAAGTTCTTTTATGAAGCTTCCAACTCTAAATTTACAGGCCTTATATGCAATATTATTTTGGGGACAGCATATTGTATTCATTAGATATTTAAAATGGTATAAACAAGGCAGTAGAAGTACTCGAATTGCCACAAGCCAGATGGAGATCTTACCATGATACCTCCCACAATTTGGAATAACTTTTTTTTTTTTTTGAAAGCCCCAAGTTTTTCTGCTCATAGCCTGGCAGAGGAGTGAATCTCCTGGGTCAGCACTGAGCTGTGCCATGTAGGGCAGGGATTTTCTTGTCCCTTCTATCTGCCAAGGAAGGACACGAAGCGCTGCCTCCAGCCCAGGCACTAATGCACAGGAGCAGAAGGTGCTTAAACAAAAACAAAGTAAAAAAAAATTAGATCATGCAAAGTCACATTTTTGGAGCATAAGGGAACATTTTAGTCTAATTATCTTCTTGAGCACAGAAAGAAAAGGAAACATTTTACCAGAGTCAGTTTTTAAAAGAATTATCCTAGGTAAATTGATCTGCAGAGAATTGCTCCCAAAACTATAAATCATATTGATTTCCTTGCTTTACACTTCTTAAGGGTGACCAATGAGTTATCGGAAGGGTGCACAGAGCCCTCAGCCTCACAGATTGAGGATGTGGCTTATTCCTGCCTGTAATATGGATTTGCAAGATGCAAATGATCTCTGTCATAATAAACACAAAGGGAATTACTGTGTTCTTGACCAAAAAATTGAGAATAGACTATTAGATTTCCTAGCACTACCTGACTAGATCTGATTTTCTTGAATTTTGCTGTATTGGCGTTGGAGTTAGGAAAGAACATTTATTCTTTTAACTTGGGGTGGACCTTTACAGCTTATAATCCCATGCAATTATTACATGCAGTAAAAGACATAAAAACATCTCCTTTGGTACTTTCCAGTTCTTCAGCATCTAATGTTCTGCCCTTCCATTAGTTTGTAAAACAAATTTAAAAGTCCAACAACTACTAAAGATGGGAAGGTAGCAAAATGCTCTTATGCAACTATTGTGTTCTCGGGTCGTTTTGAAACCCTTAACAGCCACGGTTTGGAGCAATTTTTAAAACATTACATTAAATTTCCTAATTAAAGTTTTGGGGCAGCAGATTGACTTATCTGAACAGAGCGATTAGTTTGGCAGAATTGACTCATGGTCATTCTACCTGACAGCATTCCCTTTTGTGGGAATGTAACCCTCACTGTGAAAATGTTGTACTAAGCAAACCTTAGTTCCGCTCGTAAATCAGCCCGATGAAAGGTTTGAAAGCCTGTTTCTATGGTGCAGTTAAACTACATTCAAAGTACAACTGAATTTGTCCCTACTTTTCCATCAAGTATAATGTGACTTAAAGAAACCTCCTCTAAAGGTAGGGAACGGTTTAGAAAGCCAGATGAGAATTCTTGAAAGAAAGTAGATGGAACTTAGGTAAACATTCTCCAAGTTTAAAATAACAGGCTGAAGCATTTGCCTTTGATTATCAATTTTAATGTACATAATAATGAGACTCATTCCCACCAAGACAGGCACGCTAAAAAAGAGTTGTGGAGTGCTTGCGTTCAGACTCCTAAAATCAAACTCCTCCTGGCACTCAAAATACTGCAATGTAAAGCTGGAAGAAGGATGGCTTTTGATTCATGTGTGAATGAACTTCCCAAATATTTGCAATTCTACAGGATAAATTAAATGGAAGATTTCTGGAAGACTAGTCAGGCTCTCTGTACCAGCGGTGCTGCTGCTGCCACAGCCAAGGCACTTTGATGCTCTTGTATCAAAGCCCAACTGGTGCCTAATTTGGAGCCCACCCAAAACCCAGCTTTTTTTGGCTTGCTACAACATCAACTACCTGGAGACAGATGCAACTTTATATGGGTCAGAAGCAACTTCAGTGATGGCCCTGAATTACGTTTTGCCTCATGCACACTGCTCCAGTCATAAGGAGACACAGCCAAAAGCTGTAATTCATGAGTAGGTTTGCCAGTCTATGGAATTCATAAGTCTTCCCCGAGGAGGAAGCTGATATCTATAAAATGTTTCACCTGAAGTGTAAAAAAAAGAAAGAAAAAAGCCAAGTACCCATGAGAAAATAACTGTACAAATCCCTTCCGTTTTCCCTCACAGCCACATGAGTGGGCCATGTGTCTTCCTTTTGGACCACAAATACATAGTATTTTCAAAGGGAATGTGCTTTTATTAAAAATTAATACAAGTTTTCTTAATCTGACTTACAATGCACATATTGATTAGAACTGAAAATTGGCCATTTCCCAGCTCTGTTGTAGTGTAAAAAAAACCCCCACAATCCTGCACCTCCTCTCCAAATGGATCAATGTCCAAATTCTTCTCAGTGATTTTTTTTTTCATTGCTGGTAATTGAAATAACATCAAAGTTTAACTTCAAAATACTGTTCTTACTCAGTGTCAGGTTTTCAAATCTCTCCTGCAGACCATCATTCCTTCCACCAGCAGAGCTATGGCCATTCCCACATCCAGAGCTGGGTTCATGACTGCATGTGCTGAAGTGAGTCAGCAGGACCCATGTATTTGCATTTAATGCTTCATGCAAAGCTAAGAAAGGCAGCACAACACAAGAATTTTGCTCTCCCATTATGTTACTAATAGAGGTCCTGGAAAAAAAAAAAACACAACTCTTAAGAAAAAGATCAAAATGGTCACAAAACTTACTTTTCATTTTAATGAACATTTCATTTTAACACTTTTCCATGCAAACTAATTGTTATGCAGCTGTGCTCACAGGTGAAAATCGTTTTATTCCTGTTGTCAGAGATGTTTGCAGTAAGAGTGGCAAGATCCCAGCCTGCAACAAATCACAGAATTTCTTTCAATGTCTGTATTATTTGTGAAATTTCATTGTCTTCATAGTACTAAATATTTTTCTGTTACAGCACAAGGAAGCAGGAAGGATGGAGTAGAGGGATCTTTTGTTTCTGCAGGAGAAATTCCAAGCAAAATAGTGGGAGGGTATTTAAAAAAAAAAAGGAAAAAAAGTCCAAAATTCTGTTTTTTTTTTATTTCAGGCCAGTAGTGGAATTGATTAATGAAGCCCGTCTGCAGCGGGTACAAAGGGCCAAATCTTCGGTTCATATTAAATAGCAAGCTTCTACTTCTGAAAACCAGAAGGAGGAAGGGGACTTAAAACCAAAAAACAAACAGGCACATTTGATCATTTAGTGGTGAATAGATCAGGCGCTCCTCAGTTGCAGGGTTTTATTTTTGTGCATTGTGTCAGCGATTGGAAACCATATGTTTTAAGACCAGCTTCAATAGTATCAGTAGCTGCAGTCGTCCTCTCGGATTACTTTTTACTGCCTGCCTAATTTTGAGCTTTAATAGCTAACATGCACTTTGTTTATCAGTTACAAATGTTCTGAACGTTGATGAAACGGGCTAAACAACACACACTGGCTTATCACCAGCACTAAAGGCTGAGATAAAATGTGTTTAATGTCGTGGCGTGTGACTTTGTGAAGAAGGAGTTCCCAGAAGTGAGAAGAACCATCTTAAAACTGATGGCTCTGGTTCTGAATGCTGAAGGTGGGATGTTGGCACTTGGATCCTGACACGGCTCTTGATATCCCCAGAAGAATCCATCCTACAAGGTGCTGAGCCTTTTGGCACCAAAAGTGCAACCAAGTACAGCACCATTAAGCCCCCTCAGATGGCACACCCGTAGTCAGTGCTTTACTGCACTGAGGGCAGTCTGGTGGTATTCAAATTAAATACAAGTTTAAAGTCTTTCCAGAATCAGACCCTTACTACCTTGCAGGCCTGAGCACTCATACACCAAATAGCTCATTTTTCAGTAATTCTGTTTAGCTGTACAGCAAAGAAATTAAAAGTAGTCTCTAGCTTGTGTTATTTATCCTCTAATTACTTGAGGACAGAGTACCTCTCCTCTGTTTTAAAACACTGCATAAATTAATGATGTTCTAACAATAACAGCAGCAGCAATTCTGGGCATTTACCAGAGAGGAAGCAACCATTAGCCCTGAGAATGAAATTTCACTGCAGTCCACAAAATAATGTGTTAGGAAATATCATGGTTGCCAACTTTCGCAATTTTGTTGAAAGTCTTCTAAAATGTGAGGGTTGGGGTGTTTTGGGTTTGTTTTTGTTTTTTTTCCCCACAAAGCCTGAGCTCTGGCATCATGTGAAAACATGAAAATGTGAGATTTTCTGTTATAATTTTAGAAGACAAGTAAGTTACTCAGCATTGTGGTTGCAAAGAGAAATTGAAAACATGAACCCAAGGGCCAGAGAACAATTAGTAAGAGCCCAAAATGCATTGCCTTTAAATTCTTACACTTTGCAAAGCAGTTTCTGACTCAGGGTGTTCCTATGCTTGGGGTTAACCATATTCAGTACCCTAATAAATCCTCTGTGCCCTTTCTGAGAACTTCTCACCTTGGTTTGTGCCAGACGGTGGCATCACATCTCAGTTGTCAGGGTGGATGGTGAAGCTCAGTATTGGCTCATTTCTTGTTTTTAAAAGAGAAACCAGTTGTTTGTACTGATGCAGTTCATTTTGATGACGAGGTCAACAGCAGAATACTGGTAATACATCCTCAACAGAAATGCACTTTCCATAGTAACTAAAATTTGGGGTTTAGCTTCTCACCTCCTCCTCAGAGAGGCTGTGTGGCTGTAGGCTCTCCCACACTATGGGATAAGCTCTCTGGATCCCATGCTCTGGCAGAAGGTTGTTCCCCATGTGCCCTAAGGAAAAGGTGTGGGCTGGCTGCTCAGGACCCCAGGGCTGCCCAAGAGGACCATTAGCTCCCAAATCTGCCCAGGACACTGTCACCCAGCCCCGTGATTTGGAGCACTTCTGTTTGGTGAACATGTGGAGCTTTCTGCACCATTCCCATTTATTCTTTCAGTATGGGAATAAGTAAAAAAAAACCCTTCTAAACCTGCTTTGGTTTTGGACCAAAAAAATTCCACTGCTCTGAGAAATCCCTGGCATTATATGCCTGCTGATGCCCTAGCTTGATGAAATAGAGACTTTTATCAAGCCAGCTACTAGGACTTGCTCTTACTCTCTCATCTTGCTGCCTGTACCCTGTGCACCCCAACACATAATCTCACCAATGAGGCAGAAACCATTTTCTTACCTCACCTTTCTAGATGGCTTTTAAGATCTATAGGTATTTTGCTGTATACTAACAATGATGAAAATACTTAAAATTCCTAATTGAAAACATATCCTTTACCTTTCTCTTTGCACCCTTTCCCCACTATGCCCTTATCTGCTTTTCTAAATGTTGCATACAATGTTTTCAGTAAATAAAAAGGATATTAGCATAGACAAATAATGTTTACTTACCAGCTCAAGAAAGGTGTTTCTGGCACCAATTCACAGCTTACTCACAACTTACAAAAATTACTTATACTGAAAGGGACAAGGAGTGTCTTTTTGTGTGCAGGGTGCTGTACAAACAGTGAGGTCCTGGTCCCTGCCTGGCTTGCTGTGGCATTACCACAAACAATACTAATTCTTAAATACCTGCCTGACTTTAAGCACTTAAGTAAATAATTGTATTGATTGTTGTAGGACTATTCACATGCATAAAACTAAGCATATATTCAAATATGTTGTGAAATAAGGGTCGGGTGAATTTTGCAAGCGAGGCATTTTTAGATGATTAGTATATATGAACTTACTTGTTAAGACCAGCTTCAAAAGGAGCTAATGTGGCAATCAGGCTTTTGGGCAGGGCAGCTGGGGGGAAAGGAAAAGATTTATTTTCAAGATGGATCTAAGGACTTTCTTGTGCTTCTGAGGCTCCTCACCAGAACCACAATTACAGGTGAGAAAGGCAGCAAGGAAGTCCCCCCAACGACTGATTGCTCAGAGTTTAATGTGAGAGCAGTGTAAACTCAGAACTGCAGATAATCCATGGGGAAATCAGGGGGTTAGTGCCGAGAACTGATGGGGAATAACAACTGAAAGAGCTTTGGTTTTTCTAGGCTGGCGGGAGGTAGCTCATGCTAGGAAGCCTGCCAGCTCCAAACTGATGCTGGGAGCTTTGTCTCCTTTGGATTGTAGGAACACACTTTGCAGTCAAACTGATCTGAGAGATTTTGATAGTAAAAACAGCTGTCTCGTTGCAATGATGTTTTTGTTCCATTGTCAAAATTTTGAGTTAAATCCATGAGTGGGCTGCAGCTTGTTCAAACCCTGAACTCAACACCCTTTGTGCTCCTTTGGCTTTTCCACTGCGGTTCATGGGATATCTCCTTCCTGAGGAAAGGGCTAGGTGTAATAAAAGGCGTCGGGGCGAGGACTTGCAGGTCTCCTCCGATGCTTCCCCAGTGCTGGAGAGACAGAACTGGAGAGCTGAGCTCTGTCCCAGGCTGGTGAGAAGGGGGGAATAAGAAGGAAGAGCAGTGTGTGGAAATGAAACACTCCAGTGCTGCTGTGGCCAGGCTGCATCCCCAGTGAGCAGGTATGCCAGGGGGAGTGGGCAGCTGTGTGGTACCTGAGTGGGGCTGAGGCTGGCAGGGGCAAGGTGAAGCTCTGTGTGTGTGTCACACAGCACAAGGGGATGCCTGGAGGGTGCACGTGGTGGGAGGCCCCAGCCCCATCTCCCCAGCATGAGCCATCTGTTGCCCCTTGCTTGGATGTGTGGGCAGGCAGATGACACACCTGAAAAAGGCGCCCAGCACGAGACAGAAGCAGAAGTCGCCCTCAAGATGCCTAAACCAGAGATTGCCTCTGGTTTTGTGCTGATATGGGAGATGGGGCAGCACCTCTATATGGCCACAAATCCATCCTGGCTCCCTGGAGGAGATCAGAGTTATAGGCAGGATCACACGGGGGGCTTTCACCCTCCGGGGAGCCGGGAGCTGTGTGATGCTTTGAGTTTGTGAGTGCAAAGGGGTGGCTTGTGTGAGTGAAACCGTTTCTGCAGCTCTGCAGAACCTCTGGCTCTGTGGCACCGTGTAAGAAATGCAGACGTCAACAAGAGCCCTTCTTTTAAAACTGATACTTAAAAATTGTCACTAGAGATCCGTAACGCGACGACCGTAGCGAGAGCGCCTGTTTTCACGGAAGCAGAGCCCAGAGACGAGCTGGTATTCGCATGGCATTCACGGGGCCAACTTTTACGCCGCGAATCTCTTTTAAGGACTCGCAGCTCGACGTGCGCCGGTAGCACCGACAGACACACACACACCCCCAGACCCGCAGCTCCGGCGAGCGCGCCCAGCGCGTACCTGCCGCCGGTGCGAGCGCTGCCCGGCCACCGCCCCCCCTCCGCCCGCGGCGGCTCCGCTCTGCCCCCAGCCCGGGGGACGCGGGCGGCTCCGCTACAACCCCGGGGGGCTGCCGGGCTGCCCGGGGAGACGCGGGAGGCTCCTCCTCCTCCGCGCCGGCCCCGCGCAGCGCTGCGGGGGCGCCGGGAGCGCGCCCGCCGCGGCCCCACGCGTGCGGTAGGTGCGGTGCCGGGCCGGTCCCCCCGACGGCGGCAGCCCCGGGAGGGAAGGGGGGACGGGAGAGCGGGTGTTCCGGGCAATCAACAGGTCGGGTGAGCCGCGTAAAAAACGCGTGTGCCGTGGCTGCGCTGCGGGCACCGGGGGTGCGGGGCTGGGTGTGGGTGGGGTGGGCGCAGCGCGGGCGCGGAGCCGCCGCCCCGCTCCGCTCCCCTCCGCGGGCACGCGCGCTCGCCTCGCACATGCTCACTGCGCCCGCGGCGGGAGCGCGCACTCCGCGGCGGGAGCGCGCCCCGGGCAGCGCCGCGGCTCCGCCGGTGAGTGGGGCCGGGGGTGTCACCGCGCCCGCGGCGGGACCGGCGGCGGCCGCAGCTCCGGAGGTGTGAAAACGCCTCCTCCCGCGGGTCGCGGGGGGTGCGCGGAGCGGGGCGTTCGCCCCCGGAGCCCGTCGGGGGTCGGCGGAGGCTCCGGCGCTCCGCGGGCGCGGAGTGGCTCTGGCGGAGCGCGGCGCCGGGGGTGTCCTGCGTGCGGAGTCGCGACCAAGAACTAGCAGAGGTAGTTAATTGCTGCGCCGCGTGCCGTTTGGTTTCTTACCTTAAACCCAGCCTCGCTTATTAATTACTTTAAAAGCCGAAGCGTGCGTTTAAGTAGAATGAGTTACTGCGCTTCCCGCGGCTGCTTCTGTGAGGAAAAACTTGTATGTGATTTATGCAGTTTAAGTAAACTTTTTTGAGTGCTAAATTGTGCTTGAGCGCAGTGAATGGCCTCTGAAGGAAATTATTCATGATATACAGCTACTGTTGCGCAGACATTTCAAATAATGAAATATTCTGTTGTATGAAGTTGTGATTGCTAAAATACATATGGTGAACCAATAAACAGTTTATTGGTCTATATCAGATATTAACAGAAATTTTGTGCAGCGCAGTATCAAATTCACATGTCCCTGAGCGCTGTTAAAGGCAGTGGCAGGAATGGTTTATTGTTTAGTCTCTCTTGTGGACTTCATTAATTTACTGAAATTTCTTATCTCTGCAATGCCATCCATAGAAGGGTTACACCTCCCCCCCTCCAGTTTATTGAGAAAGCATGTCTAAATTTCTTTCTGCCTGTCCCCATCTGTGTGTATTAGGGCAATCTGGTCCACAAAAGATGACATATATTTAAACTAGTGGTTCTGTGTCTAAACTAATGCTCCTTAGATAGTTTCATACATTTGGTGTTGCATTGTTTTGCTATTTGTTGCTACATTCAGGATAAATTCTTTATCCTCATCGTTTTTTACATGAATGAACTGTTTCTATACCTAAACAAAGCTGTATTTTTATTTCTACTGTGAAATTCAAGGCATTGTGTGGCCTCAAATGCAACACATGCAAGTAGGAAAGACTTGCAGTACAAATACCTTGAAAATAATCAGTGCTCGTAGCTTTGGAGACATTCCAGAAACTTTTTAAGCATGTTTTGAAAATTCGCTTGAAATGGCACAGCACCTAATAAGTTGATTTAATTATTCTAACTTAAAATTCTTAATTAAAAAAAAAAATCCAAATGCATGGTGTAAAATTGATTGTGAAGTTGAGTCAAATTGTCCTGCGTAATTCTCGTGCCTCTTCTGCTCACCCACCAACAGGTCAAAACATTTGGCTAAATAACAAGCAGTGTACGCTTTTGGTTTTAGGCTCATTGATTTGTTTTGCTTTGCTTTGTTTAGCCCGCTCCCCTCAGCTCGTTTTCTTTTAAAATACTCCATAAAGGCATGGATTCCCACGACTGGCTAATCTTATCACCATTATTTGGCTGAAATGTTTGAAACTGGGCTCCTGTTTCAAATATCTCCCAACCTCGGCAGTCTTGGATTTCATTAGAAAAGCTTCGTTAGGGAGAAATAAAAATGCTGTTGATAATTCCCCCTCCAACAATAAGCCCCATTTTGGACTCCACGGTGCGCGCGGGCACGCCTTGAATTACGAGAAGGAATTAAACTCAGGTATTCGCACAAAGAACTTGATCTCAGTATCACTTAAGGAGTCTCCTGTGTCTCTGTGTTGTTGTGCGTGGCTGGTTGATGTGCTCTTTTTTTTTTTCCCCCTGAAAATGTAATAATTTAAGTATTAATCCTGCAAAGATTAGTTGCATGTTTAACTTCAAGCCTGCGAGGCATCGCAGTGGCTGTATTTGTGTGTCAGTGTGTGTATGTACACACTGCTGACAAAGAAAACAATTAAAGACGTTAGTAATTTTCTGCTGTCTTCCCAACTGTTATTTATGATGTGTAGTAGTAAAACAGCTATTCTGAAATCAGCTATAATTCTCTTCAGTAAGATTTGTTTCTCCTGTGCCAAATTTTGCAGTAACCAGATGGTCTTAAGGTGTCTTCAGCCGGAGAACAAGCATGAACAGTGCTGAAGACTAATTATTCCTTGCAGTAAATTCCTTCTGCAATAAATTCACAGGTTGTTAGACCTAATCTGTGGAAATGATTGTTAAGATTACTTAGGCAGTGAAAAATGCTTTTATAAATTTGTGAAAACTAGCAGAAGTTCTTAGAATGCTAAGAAAATATTTTTGAGTTAATTTTTGCCTTGCTGGGGTAACTTTTATTCGGGACAAACTGTTAAATGAGGTTGCAAATTCAAATCCTTTTTATAAGCCATGGAACACTGCAGTTTTAATATGAATATTTTAAATATATCATGTAAGTGGAGGGCTCATTTGGTAGATCAAGTGAGGAAATCTCAATCTCTGTTTCCAGTGTGTAGTTAGTTACCCTATACATGTGTATTTTTCACAGCAATAGCAATATAAACTTGATTAGTGCATGGTGGAGTCTCCTGGATTAATAATTAGGTTCTTTTCATTAAATTTCAGACTGTACTGCACGGGACAGAAAAATAGTTATACCAGGAAGGAACAGAAAATATATTAAGAGTTATAAACAATGGCATATACAAAAGTAAAGCCATTCAGGCTTTAAATACATCTTACTTTTCAGTGGCTTAATTTGGTAAAAAATACAAGATTTTTTTTTTTAATGTATGTCTACTTGAAAAAAAAAGATATAAGTATTCAAACCTCTTGGCATTATATTCACTTTGATATGAAGAGGGAGAACTTGTCAAATCTCTTTCCTTCCTTTTTTAAGGCCAGAAGGACCATCCTTGTTGGGACTGTTCATTAAGAGATCTCATCACAAAAGAATTGTTCATGGCAGTCAAATTCTTAAAACAATACTCCATCTTTATTTGCAGATCTTAACTCGAGTAATGATGTTTAACAAACACCTTGTTTTAATCAGGTGAGGATAAGCCCTTCAATTAGGATGCAAATAATTGCTCACCTCGATTGGGTCATTTGGGGCCTGGAGGTGCTGCCATTTCTGGGTAGTTTTGGTGCTGCCAGAGTTTTGAAGCAGGAGGGAGGAGAAAGTGGGAATGAGGATTTAGGACTCTGCAGTCGTCGTGCAAAATATTTTTTTTATCATGGCATTCAAAACCTGATCCAGTTCCCTTCTTCATCAAGCTGTTCAGTTGTTCTTGATTTACTGCTGCAAGAGGTGTGAGAGGAAAATTGGATCCAAAACAGTGTTCACTGCAGAGCTGGTTCCAGCGAGTGTGTCACAGAGTGAATATTTAATTAAAAATAGTCAAACCTCTTTTCACTCAGTCTTTCTACTTGGGCTTTAATTATGTATTTGAATTATTTCAAAGGTGTGTAAAATGAGATGAGAAAGATTACATGGGCATAATCCTTCCCATTTAAAATTATTTGTCTGCAGCTGCCTAAGTCCTGGCATTAGGGAGTCACATAATAAACATGTTTATTTAACATCACCGTTATCTGTTAGATTGTACATGGTTCATTAACATGGAGAGAATACTTTTTGTTTAATAGTGTGTGGGAGCTGCCAGAGGTCAGAAGAGGTTGTTTGCCTGAAGTCGAGATGGCATCTTGGCTTTACTCTCAGTCCGTTTGTCACCTCTGCTGTGCGCGGGAAACGCTTCATTAGTGCCGGGCTGAGGGATTTTTTTTCCCTCGTGTTTGTGTAGAGGGGGCTCTGTGGAAAGCCAGAAGTCTGCTGCAGGGTTGTGGTAAGGTTTATGGGGGAGTTTTTAAGGAAGGTTTGTTGTAACTCGCAGAGGATTGTTTTAGTTGGGGTTCGATTAGAAAAGGCGGCTTGGAAAGGATGGAGCGGGAGGGGAGGGCGCGACACCGCCGGGGTGCCCACAGAGCTCGTGGCCATGAGTGGGGGTGTCGTGGAAAACTGGGGACATGGAAGGGTCTAAGGACTTGGGAAATGGGGAGCGTTTTGTGTGCCAGTGGAAATAATGTTTTGTTGGTGTGGCTGGGTCGGAGTTGGCCTCAGAACAGCTGGACCTGGAGGTGATGCTGGGCTGAGATGTGAGAGGTGGCACCTCATCTGCAGGATCGGGCCCTTCTTCCTCCATGAGCCTTGTGGGGTGTTCTCGTCCTCCTGTTGATTAGAAATGTGCTTGGATATAAAAACCTATATAAGGAACACGGGAAATACAGAAGTAACCATGGTCTCGAGTTTGAAAAGGTTACTTGAGGTGTTTTAATATGATTTACATGTAGGAGCTCATAGCCACGCACTGCACGCAGTGTTGGGAGAGATGTACACACACATCTCTGTACACAATTTTAATTTTTATTTCAGCTTCTTGAAAGTGTTTCTGAATGTTTCTGACAAGTCAGTGAATTTCTCCAGCCTCATTTGGATGGTGGGGGTCTTTGGTCTTCTTGTGCCTTTGAGGGAGGAGATGATTTGAATTTCTATTAGAAAAAAAAATAGAAAATTAACTTCTGTGATTTTTATCAAGCAAGGACCTCAGGCAGATAATAACCAAAAGGTGTTGAATAAAATGAGCATTACTGTAGAGTTCAAAGTGCTGTGGCAGATGCCATGTGAGTGAAGTGTACCACAAATGTGCAGTTTTTTAAAAGCATAACAGTAAAAATAGAAAGGCTTGAAAAAAAAATAAACTGAACTTCTGTGTTGATTATAAGTTGTAGCTGAAGCAATCTGAAGGCCTGGATATTATTTTTAAAAAGCCAGCAAAACAGCTATTTCTAAAAAAATAGTAGGCTCCCTCAGAAGGGGAGAAAGAGAACAAAAAGAAGTGTTATCTTGGAGGAGGGAATGTCTGGTGGAGAGTTTTTTCCTTTGAATTATTTTCAACAAGTACTTACTCTGTTCTGTATTTTTAAGAAATTATGTGGACAGCAATTTTGTTTCTTTACCAAGGCAGTGAAAACACCAAGAATCCTTTTTATAATTTGGAAAGAATGTCAAAAGAATGAAGTAGTTAAACCTTAAGTGTATTAGATCATACGCCTTAAATGCATAAATAAGCATAGCTGCAATCACAGAAACCAATGTTAAAACCACCAGGAAAACTCACCCACAAACCGTAATGACTTAAAGGGAATGACCTCAGCCATTGTGAAATTTGTGCCTATTTGTTGACTGACATTTATTTGGTAGAGGCAGGGTGCGTGTTTCGTTGGGGTGTGGGATTTTGTTGTTTGTAAGACTGCTGGGGTTTTTTTCTGTTGTTGCTGCCAGGTTTGAATACAAAGAGCGAAAATAGGATTGAGGCCGGGAGAGCCTGGATATGATTTGGGCAGTTTGAAAAGCAGGTGAAGGGTTTGTTATTGATGCACAGAGACTGGTAGAAATGTACTGAAGTTTGTTGTTCAGATGTTAGAAACTTCCCTGATGATAGCCCACTTCTGACTTATTCCCAGCTGGTTTCCTCTTAAGGAAATGAAGGTTTAAAGTATTTGGTTACAAACCTGAGATTTCTTCACGTCCGTGTCTTTGCGTGAGTGCTGCATGAAATGCTGGTGTCATTCATCTCCCCTCTGCTTTTTGGAGAGGAAATTGATGCTCAACCTGCCTTTGCTGCAGCACCACTTCATAACTCAGGGAAATGGAAGTCTTGAATTATTTCAACAATAATAAGACTTCTTCGGGAATGTTTTTACATAAACCAGCACTACAAACTGCAAGCTTGGCCAGAGCCACGTCTCTCTGCAAGCAGGTTTTCTGCCTGCTGCCTGCTCCTGGCTGTGGGCTCCTGCTTTTTGTGGGTTGCAAAATTAAAGAAGTTTCAGATTCAATTGCCCCTTCTTAGATGTGCAAAAAGGTTTAAGAAAATGGGTAAGTTTGTGCTGTTTGGTTGAACGCCTGACTCGAGGTGCTCGGTCTTGTCCTGCAGAAATTCTCACTTGCCATCCCTGCTTTTGAGAAGGAAAGCAGCCCAGCTAAATAAATAAATAAATAAATAATTCTAAATAAAAAGAATTTTTAAATACTAGTCAGCCCAGGTAGTAACTGGTTAAACCACAGAGAGTTGACACTTCTCTCTGTGCTGGGAAGGGCAGACTTCAAGGAGAAACTCAACCAGAGCAGGAAAGTTTGGTACTTCCAAACAAAGACGAGGGGACGTGGGGCGAATTTCTTAAACTCAGCAAATGCCTTAAAAACTAGAAATGCCTCTAGGATTACTCAGACACCCACAAGGAACAGTGAGGGGAAAGTGGGGCAGGCATCTGAAATGTTTTTGTTTTTTAAATAGGTTGGGTAAGCAAAGCAGTCTGGGGGCCCCAGTTATTTACAGCTCTGTCTGTGCACCACGCAGAGAGGCTCATCAGCTGTGTCTGAAAGACAAGTTTGGCATCTCTTGCAAATCGTGGCTTTTGATGGCACATTTCATTCGTTTCTTTGCCCTGTGATTGTCCTGCAGCTACTTGGAAATAACTTTGATCAGTTTTGAATATAGATCTGTATCTGTTTTGATTCCCCCTGGTAATGCTCTTCTGTGCTCAGTCACCATCCTTAGAGTTTAATTGTGACTATCTGACAATTCTTTGATTCTAAGTCAAGTCAAAATGTATTTACAAAATACTTTCAGTAAATGTTGACAATGTGTACTTCAGTTTTGTAAATGATGTAAATTTATTATTTTTCTCCATTACTGTGGCTGAAACAACACAAAATCTTGTCTAGAATTGAGCAATACTTTTTATTTGAAAAAGATTTTTTTTTCCACACTTTAACAAACTAAAAAGCACCATTTTTTTCTGAAACATGACACGTTTTTAAGTAAAACATGCGAATGTTCTATTCACTGTATCCAAATTTTCCCTTTCTTTTTGGTAGGCTGACTTTATTTTTTTTTTGAGTATATAAAGCCATGGGTTTTGCTAGCTTACATTTGTAAGTGCTATGCTAGTACTACTCCTCTCCACTGAGATAGTTAGGAGTAAGTCAGCCTTTATGCTCTTCTCCTTCCTTGTGTTTAACTATGGGTTCCAGATAATTTCACTCAAATAAGGGTTGGACCCTTATTGAGTGGGAGCTGTTTTAAATCTTCTGTACTTGTTGCACAAGTGCATTTTTAGTTGTTGGGTTTTTTTTAAATCACAGTGTGGTTACGTGCTGCCAGTGCCAGTCCAACTGATTTCTTCAGTGCCTGAGCCTTGCAAAATGGGAGTGGGAATCAACATCTTTCCGTGCTATCCACGCTCAAAGGCCCGTTTGCAACTCGGCAAAGGTTTTCAGCAGCAGTTAAAAAAGCTGACAAATCCCAATTTTGTGGGAAGGACCCTGAGAGGGAGGTACTGCAGCCCCTGCAGTGCCAGGGGATGTAAAGTCCTGCACTGAAACCCCTTTGCAGTGGTGTGACTTAGTCCTTGGTCTCACACCTCCTCTGACCTCGTACTCCTGGGTGTGTTGATGGAGTTCGGTGTGCAGTGGGAAAACAAGGCAGGCACCAATATCCTTTTTATTTATTGAAATAAAATTAGGAGATCGTCACTCTGTTTAGCCTTAGTAGCCTGTTGGGTAAATATCTACTTTAGAGGAATCTTGGTTTTAATAAAATTAATTTATCTCTGAATAAGAGGCAAACTTGGGTCTCTGACCTAAAATACATACTCATTCAGCAATGCTGTAAACACGTGTAACCCTGGCAGTGTAAGATTATCTTCTGTGTGACCACTTGGACAGACCTTTGCTGTCTTTCCTTAAAATGGCTTTGTCCTCTTCAATGTCTCTTCACCTGAAAACTCCTGAGTTGTGGTTTGCAGGAAGGCGTATTCAGCCTGTTATGTGTGATTTCATTTTGTTTGTTTGGCAACCATCCTTCCCGTTCCCTGCAGCAGATGAATATAATTTGGGGAAGAGAAATGGATGGGGAGGGGGACTAAGGAAGCCAACTGAGTCTTCTGAAAAATATTTGAGACGCAGCAAAACTTCTGGGCTATATTAGTTTTGGAACACCACTTATGCCCCCCTCTGCAAATTAGGGGTGGGGTGTGGAGGCAAATGTTTGATTTCTAATTGAGAGTAGTAAAGGATGCTGCTGCTAAAAGTCAGATGCACTGATGCTGAAGCCTGATACTTTCCTTTTTAAAGCCCAGTGCTTCTCCTTCCCCCAGTCCCCCCTGCCACAGATCAGGATTATTCAATCACAACAGCGGTTTAACCATATCTGTGGTGGAGCAGGATGGTTGCTCAACGATGCACAGAAGCATCGTGCCCTGGTTTAGGACAGGAAGTGGAAAATGAATATTGTTTTGAACTTGAACTTTGTAAGCAGACAGAAAGTAATTATCAGGGCCGGAACTCCCCTGGGAGAGGCGGGGGAGTGATGCTCTGGGCTTGTCAGAAACGCTGTGGGATCTTAAATATCTAGTAGTGTTTAACGTCTGGTTTTACATTTCTGCTTTTTAATTGATCTTCTGCTCCTCTCTTTCCTTGGCAAACAGAAGAGGAACCAATTGGATGTAGACTTCATGTGCTGTATTTATTGATAGACAACCTCCTGCCCTCCCTTTGCTGGTGGGGCAGGACTCTTAAATTTCTGTCTTGATCCTGGTGTTACTTTCAGTTGTAAAATGAACCTTTTTGCTGCTAAGTTACTTAATGGACCTATTATAATATGGAAAATTAACTTAATTGATGACTAAGAGCACATAATGGTATGTGAAGCCAATTAATCAGAAGCTGTAAGTCACTTGTGTAGTGGCTTTAAACTATGGAAGTTTATCTGTCTCATAAAGTAGAAAGCCCCATTGAAATGACACAAAATCTGCATAGATGTGAAGTTAATATTTTAAGTATCAACTTTTTAATCATATATTACTATTAAAATATTAACACTTCCTAGAAAAAAAATGAATAAGGTAAATCTCTGCCTCCACTGAATGTTTTGCTGTATTTGAGTGGCCTGTGACTTCAGTGAGCTACTTAAATGATTTTGGTGGGATTTTTTTCTCTATTTTGGCTGCTACTTTACAAGTTCTTCAAACAAGAATAGTCACTGCAAGATTTCAACTTTTCTTAGAGACTATCTGTGGTATTTTCTGTAGATTTTTTTTAAATGCTGTTCCCTATTAAGATAATTAAACAAAGAAGGGAAAAGATTTTTTTGCTGACTTCTACCTATGGTAGGTACATGGGTTTTGTTCTCAGAAAGGAATAATTACATATTTTAAAAATACCATTTAAAGTGTGAAAGTAAAACTACATTAATTCTCAAAGTAAAATTAAATACGTGCTATTTATGACAAAGTGACCCTGACCATGTTCACAAGACTACTTTAATCTTACATTAATACAGTTGTGGGATTCCTTATTCGTGATGAAGTTTTAAAGGTAGTAAAATTAAGTCACTTTAAAAGAAAATTATGTGATGATTTATTGTAGCAGAGTAGGTGAAATTCCTCTAGAGATTTTAATATCTTCCACCTGGTATAGAAATGAAAAGAAAATATTCTTTAGCTGGTGACTAATTTGTCACTAATACCCAGGGGTTCCTTCATTACAATGCAAAGATGTCAGTTTTAAGTGAAACGTACGGTGAAAAAACCAAGTGCAACTTCCTGTTAGAGACAGTTACAAAAAGGGGGAAAAATAAAGGGCTGGAAAGCAGCCGGTGTGGTGTGAAGGAAAGCTCTAAAGCTATCAATCAGGGCAAAGTGCTTGGGGAAGGATTTTACCTGCAGGCTTCAGTGGAATTCATTAGGACACGTTGGAGGAGGAAAGTCACTCGATAGGACTCCAGAGGAGGAGCTCTGACATGCAGCAATACCCAGGCTGGCGCTCGGTTCTCCTCCCATCTGCACGTTCTGCATCCTGCTGATTATTGGAGGAGGAACTGTGTTTTTTTAAAAAAAAAAGTCACACTCTGCTCACTGATGGCTGTTATACTTGATCATGATGTTAAATGAATTGAATCCGAGGCTCACAGTTCAGATGAAAAAGCTTCCAGAGGTTCTCTGCGGCTGGTGGCAGCTCCAACCTGACAGCAGAGATCACAGTGTCTCTGCCACATCAGGGGCTTGATGAGTCGTTTTTCCCAACAGAAAACTGTTCCAGTGTCCATCACTTCACCTTTTGCTGCAGTAACACAAGTTTGACTCTGCCCTTGTCCTTCCAGTACTGCCATTCCCAACAGCTCGGTGTCAGGACGGGGAGCAGGAGCCGTCACAATGCCAGAGGAGACTGGAGGAAGGATTTCTACCTCCCTTAAGAAACAAGTTGCTGACCCTGCAGCAGCAGAGGTCTTGCTTCTTGAGGGCTTTCTGGTTTACTCTTCCCCTAAGTTTAGTACAACCCCAGAAGCTGCTCAGGAAGCGTGTTCTCAGCAGATATCTGTGGCAGTGGAGATGATTCTGTGTTAGGAGCGCAGTGATGGTGGAGATTTGGGAAGGAGAAGTCAGTACTGCATCAAACAACGTACATATTGGAAACAACACGCACAACAGCTTTGTGGTGAAGGGGGTTATGTCACAGGGGAAGCCCTGACGTGCCCTGCAGACTCCAGGCCGTGCTAACACAGCTCTGGTTCTTGCTGCTGAGTAAGATTTGATCTCAGCTGTTCTGTGGTTAATTGGAGAAAAGGAAGATTTTTATGTTCTGTCAAAAGCAGATTGTTGGAAAGGAAATTCATGGGGTTTGCTACATTTCTTTCAGTTACAGAGTGTTCTTCAGTCAGTGCTCTGAGGTGAATAAGAAACACTTTTGCAGGTGTGGTGGGTTGACCTTAGCTGGATGGAAACAGCCAGGGCAGTGCTCTGGAGTGATTGCACATCCCATCCAGCAGGAATTGCTGCCAGTTTTAGAACATTGTGTGACAGGGAAGGATAGGGAAGGGTGACACAGAAGGTCAGTCAGCCTTGCTTGTCCTGCCTCCCACCTGAGGCAAGAGACCTGAGAGCTAAAATTAGATCCGCTTCTTCAAAAGGCTCTGAGTTGATGGAAAAGGGCTGTTTGGGCATCTTGTGGGCACAAGTGATCCTGGATGAAAAAATGAACTTGTACTTTACTGATGTTTGAAGACTTGCTTTTGATGAAAAATAATGTAATTGCACTTGTATAGTAACACGTGGCTACATGTGTTGTCTTTTACATGAAAGCCTGAACCGGGGACACATTTTTTGCATGTTCAGGATCTTGCATTTCCTAGGTCTGTTTTGTTAAGGGTGGTTTTTTGATTTTAAGCTGCCTGTAAATTTGTAACTGCTCTGAAGATGGGAAAGGCTGCTGTAGGGCAGCTGTCCTCCTCCCTGTCTCTCCAGAGGCCAAGTCTCTTATAAATTTGGGGGGTTTTTGCCTGTATTCTATTAACATTCATATATAAAGTGTAGAAACGGGTGAGATGGTCTTGCCATCAAATGCTGATGAACAGCAGTCAGCTCAGGACAGAGCTCTGTGTAAGCATTTTTATGCTTAACCTGACAAGGCAAAGTCTTGCCCCAAAATATTGTCTGCTGCCCTACAAAGAAACTGTCAGTCTTTCATTAATCATTCAGTGGTCTTTTAATTACACAGTAAACAAAACCAACCAAGGCTGCTTGCAGGCAATTCTCTTTTGCTCAACACCTTATGGAGAACTTGGTTTGAAACCCAATCTAGCGAGGTGCTGCCTCCCCCAGCAGACTCCTGTTAATGGCCCAGCTGTCCCTTTAATGAAAGGGTTTTGTTGTGCCAACAAGATGCTCTCTGTCTTTCCTCAAGTGGATGCTCTTTGTGTTGATGCAAACACCATAACCAGAAGAAGTAGCATGGAACCTGCAATCCTGTGGTCTCTGGAACTCAAAATTCTGTGATCATTCTTGGCATGTACCCTTAAAGGTTTGTGTGTGCTGGGGTTTTTTTCAGCGTCACTGAAAATCAAGCTCCGAGTTGTGTCACGGGGGGTTTTTTGTAGTGTCTGAAATGGCTGATACACCCTTGTGACCTTTGGAAGCACAGTTTGGTTTGTATTCTGCAAATTAAACGTTAGTAAAGGAGAAATAGCTGAGATGTGACTTGCTGAGGCGTTTTTTCACATGGTCCCCTGACAGCGCTTTGATGTTGGTGTATTAGTTCTGCAAAAGGGAAGCTGGAGTTTAGTTGCCAAAATTTGACTTCCTTAACTTGAGGAGAGCTGACAGAGTATAGGTATGCTTTGCCCTGAAGTCTTACCCTAGAAGTTACGCAGCAGTTCCCAACACTGTAAATTTGAAGATTTCCAGGCTCACTTAAGTGCTGTCAACCAAGGCTTGTGTTCAGTCTTAAGCATTTTTCACTTCAGTTACGAGAGCCCAAAATAATCAGCTCTTGGAAAGGAAGCTGTGTTATCCTGACCTGAGTTTAAAAGAAATATTTCTCCCAGATTGCAAATGTCCAAAATACGCCGCTCAGATTTGTTCTGCTGAATGTTAACTCGCAGTGGTGAAGGTGACTGTGAAGATCATTTCCCTGGTTAGTTGTGTGCATGATTCATGTGTGTTTTATTCTCATTTCAATTTCTTGCCAGCCTTATGTTTTTGCATTGCTGTGAATCTGTGAGTGTGTATTTCGAGGCAGCACTTGGGGAGTGATGGCCACCAGCTCTCATCTTTCATGAACATACTTAAGTGCATTTTTGATCTGAGGATTTTGACTCTCCAGATTCTGGCGGGTACAGATTTTTTATTATTTTTTTTTTTAATACAAGAGTGATATGATCCAGTTGTCTTTAACAATGTGTGTCACCTCAAAAGAGTAAAACCCATTGCTTATCCATTAAAAAGCTCTTCAGAAAAACCATTGCATGGAGGAAAGAACCTGCCAAGCTTTCTCCAGCTCAAAAATGCTTGCAGGTACCCTGTAACCAACCACTGTGTTCAGTGATCCTAAACATCAGTGAGTAATCTCCTACCAGTTCCTAAATGCTGTTTAATTTTCTAGGTATCTAGTAGAGTTTTTGGGCTGGTTTTAACTGCAGTAGATGACTGCCAAGGTGTAAGCCTGATATGAAGTAAACCCCCGAAGTAGTTTGATACTCTTGCAAATAGGAAAGTGCTGTAAATACCTAAAGTAGATATCAAAACTTACAGACTCAGAAGTCTGCACAAGAGTATGGTTTATGGATTAGGTGGGGTGGGCATAGTCCTCAAAGCCATGTTAAAATAATCTGTTTGCCAGTTAACATTAAAATAGTAAAAATGGTGCCAACTTCAACTGTCTTGGATTATTTAATTGTAATCCTGTGTTTACAGGGAAGTACAGGTAGCTGTCACCTAAGCAGGGGAATAATTTGGGCAGACTGTCTTCCTTGGCATAGAACTGCAGTCACTTCTTGTGAGAAGTGGGACCCTCCTTAAGGATTGTGTTGATAGATTGTAGGTGTGGTTTCCAGACTGGATTAATCTGACTGAGGGCTGTGTCCTCCTCAGCCTGGCTGCGTGTTCCTGTCTCCTCCTCTGCGTTGGTGCCTTTGGACGTGCTGCAAACTGGATCAACTCCCTGATCCAGCTGAGGAAAAAAAAAAAAGGCGTGTTGGTCAGGCTTGGAAGAGACTTGTGTCACTGCAGGAGCTTTGGCTGGGCAGGGGATGGGGCAGGGCTGCATCTTTGCTCAGCAATAAACTCTCTGCATGTTTACTGTCCTTAGAAGCAAACCAAATCCTCAGATAAATGATGATGCACTTCTGCCATTACCCTTGATAACTTCCAGGCAACAATTTGGGAAAGAAGTCAGTCTACAAGGTGTAGTTGTTGAGGATTGATCAGGTTAATACTTTAGGCACATTTTTTTTCATGTTCCTCTTTTATTTATGCACTTAATTTATAAAATTTCAGCCCTTACCTGGCTTGAACTTCTGACAAAATGTGCCAAGTCCTGTCCTGCTCCTTCACCTGGTTCCCAAGGGCACTTTTAGGTAGATATTTTTGAAATGTGCATCTTAAGCACATTCCAGGGAAGGTTCAGAGCAAGATGTGGAGTTTACTGCTGCTTTCTTTTATAACAATCAGAGAAGGTAGAGGAAAGTTGTGGTTATGTATTGGATAAGAGTTCTTGCTCCAGTTGTAGGAAGGCCAGGATGGATTTCCTCCAGGTCCATATTGTGTGTGACATCCTTAGTGTATAATAGTAACACACTGATGGTGATTTAATTCCCATTTGGAATCTTGTCAGAAGTGACTTGCCCAAAATCTAAAACCATGTTAGTAGGATAGTGATGAAAACCAGAAATCCTTAATTTCTGGGTTTCTGAAGTCATTGGTGCATTACCTACTTAAAGACCTCACTGAAATGAGCTACAGCAATCCCAGTTTTTTGGTTGCAATTTGGAAATTGTATTTTAAAATAGTCTTAACTCTTCCTTTAAGTGGGGTTGCTGAGATTGACTGACGAACTATTTTAATTACTGAATGTAGATTACATATATACAAGAAAAACTTCTCTCTGACAAAAGCATATTATATCTTGGCTCTCAGTACTAACCAGCTCAACTTAAATTTCACAGCTTGCTGCCAACAGCTGCCTTACAATGACACAGTGCTCATAATAAATGAAATTTCATGAAAAAGAAAAATGAAAACTTTGTTCCAGCTGGATTGTAAAGGCAGTTGGAGCATTTCTATCCGGCATGTAAAGCTGCCATCCACATAAACATTGCAAATTACTTTTTCATTTTTAATAATCAGGATCAGACCTTTTTTTATTATTGAGGCAAACGTGAGATATTGGAACCATACAATTTCATTCGAAGTCCATTAGTTACTGAACCCTGTCCAGGGTAAAGTTGTTTGGAGTGTTTTGGGAGAAACTCACCTTCCAGTTTCAGGTTTTCAGGTTTCTGGCAGCCTGGGATGAAGACCCCGAGAGGAACAGCCCTGCTCTGGCCCTGCCTGGTGGCGCTCGGAGGGGCGTCAGTGACATCCTTGGCTCTTGGAGCTGTTGCTGTGTGTTGTTGAAAGCCCTGCAGCTGGTGAGTGCCTGCCCTGGCTACCAACAGGAATCTCAGCTGAATTATCACACACACCCTCCCTGCACATGGAAGAGATTAATTCTCACAGCCACAAACAGAATGAGCGCTTTGTACTTGGTACCATAATGCAAGTTCATGCTGAAATACGGTGCCAGTAACCAAGTCCTTCACCAATAAATTCACAGTTCTAATAACCCTGTGTTTTTACAGCATCCTGATCCCAGAGGATCAAAAGAAACATTGATTTATTTAGCTTTGGGTCCCATCCCCTGTTGTTCTCGCTCCTTCCCCTTGCTCCCCATGAGCTCAAAAGAGCCAGAGATGAGATGAAACCCAACTGTTGGTGTGCAGTCCCCAGCAGGGAGGGACACTTTGCAAAACCACAGAAAAGAACATTTTAGCCAGTAGAAGTGACAGGCACTGTTGAGGGCAGACAGAACAAAACCACTAAAGCCTGCTTTGGCCAGGGGTCAACATCAACCTGTCTAAACTTCCTTAAAGCTCTTTATTGATGATAAATGGATTAAAAGTTTAAAAATTCAATGCTTAAGAAAATTACCCTGCGTACAACTTCGCTGCTGTATAGAAAAGTTTATTAAAGACAGAACTGATCTTTCCAAAACCTGGTTGAGGATGCAACTAGCAGTGTTAATAAAGACACTGAAGTTGAGAAGTGTTGGCATGAGTTCCTGATGGAGGTATGTGTTGCCAGCAGCAGAATTTGTGTCCTTTAGTTAGGAAAAGGTGAATAATGCTCTCAGGGAGCATCACTACCCTACACCTGAGCTGTACCTCTGTAAAGGCCCCTTGTCCTGGTGCAAGTGTGTGCTCAGATGTAACATCTCTCTCTGGGGGCTGTTGGGATTTTTACCTTGAGGGTTTCCAGAGTTGTAGGACTGGTTGATGTTCCTTATCAAAAGGCAAACTCAACACCAGAAGTTTTCCAAAAACTTGACAAAACTCTTCAGCATGCAGTACTGAAATTACTTTGCAAACAGGTGTTTTGTGGTTCAGACAGTGTTTGGTGCTTGTTGATTACAGCAGCAGGTAGAGATCCAAAACCAGTGTGAATGTAGATGTCATAAAGTGCTTCTTGCCTCAGAATATTTATTTCTCATGACCAGAGATAAAACTGTGTGGACACAAGATACAAATTGCCATGACCAGGTCATTATTTTGTTATGAAATAAACCAAATGTTTGGGGTTTGCCTCTGAATTATAAAGCTTTAGGAAAGCTTAATAATTCCTGGTGGCTGAATTCTATTTTGAAGCCTACAAATCCTTCTTCTGAATAAAAAAACAATTAAAATTATTTTTAAAAAAGAACCTGCGTCTGAGTCGCATCTTTCACTGTTTAAAATGTTTTTCCATCCCATCCTAGACAACTGCAGTGAAGTAGATATGTGCAGGCCTGTGGGTCTGTCAGAACTGACAGTTTTTCAGGGAAAAAGAAATTGGTACACTAAACATAAACCCTGTCAGCAATTGGAGAAAATCCTATTCTGGCATAATTCTTGCTTCCAGATATTTCTCTTGCTGGACAATATTGTCACCTTGAGCTGTGCTCTTTGTTTGCATGTTTATTGCTGCCTGGGCACTATAAAGAAGAGATTGCAGCCAGTACTTGAAGCAGCATAAATTTTTGTTACTAGCCAGAGTCAGAAAGTATTTTTATGTTCAAGACTGTGTTTCTTAGGTGTGTTTGGAAAGAGAAGGTCCAAAAACATTTGCTGCGAAAACGTCTCTACTTTGTGTCTTTGTGGAGGAGAATGGCAGAATTATGTACATAGGTCTGGTTCTAGAGGGAGAGTAATTGTTGGAAGTATTTAAAAATAGGAATGATTGAATATCCAAAACTGTTTCTGACGTATAGTACAAACCTTTTTTTGACATTTGATCTATACTGTTCATAGATCTTTTATATACACAGAGGGATTTACTGCTTTGTAATCAAGCTGCTGAAGCAAAACGTTGTCCTTTTACTCGCTGGGGATGACTGTAACAAATTCAAATGGTTTCCCATTAGCCTCCCCTACTTAGCTGAACCACTTAAAATTACTTTGGACTTTGCCCTTGTCCGACCTCCTCACCTTTGCTCCAACGTTTCTGCTTCCAGGAGTGCAGCAGTGTTGGTCCTGGAGCCTTGCTGCTGTGATTGAAGTTCCAGCTCACTCCAGGCTGGAAGCAGAGAACCAAGGCAGAGCCCAGAGTCAAAAGAAATGTTTAGTTTTAAAAGCCTCATGCTTGGCAGGTGCTCTCTGCCATCACAGATTGAGGTAATGCCAGGAGCTAATTGCAGCTTGATTGCATGCATATTTTTCAGTAAGACTGTGTGCATGCAGATGAAGGTAGATTGTTTTAGTTTGGGGTGGGTTTTTTTGGATTTTTTTTTATTGCTCCTGTGAGGTTTCTGTGGAAATAATGTCTTTACCAGGTTGTGGACAGAACTGTAGAGTTGAAACAACCAAACTTGAGGCTTGTCTGAGCACAGAAGTACATTTAAATAAGTATACATAAAGTTCCCTTTCCTGTTTGTTAAATACAACCAGAGTTAACGCTGATTTACAAAACAAACTGCAGGCTTGAAACTGCTTTTTTTGGTCATGTGTACAAGTGTTGTTTTATGACTGATAGTGCCTTAGTGCTAAATGCACACACATTAATCAGTTGTTATGATCAAGTAAAAAGAAAGCCACGACAGGTATTAGGTGGTACATATGCAGTGTCATTCTCAGTTATGACAGGAATGGAAGGGCTGATTTCTTACCAAGTTCCCAAATCTTGTTTCCTCTTGCCTGTTGCTTCTCTTTGTATCCAGGTTCTAAATTCAGGTGTTATACCTCTTGCTGGCTTGGAACAGTAACTTGGAGGTGATGTGAGATCGTCTTAATGCAGTATCATAATCTGGAGAGCTTTAGGGAAGATGCCACACTTGGAACAGGGCAGAGAAATACATGGCATTACTGAGGCAGTTCTTTGAAATATTTCAGTGATGTAAATGTGCATGAGGAATGAAGAGAGGAATAATGAAAGGATTGAGGCTTTTAACCAATATAAAAATCACTTGTTTACGTGTAGAAGTCTGATCAGATTGACTTGTTTCTGTGCCAGGAAAGCATCGAGGGCAGGCTCAGAATGACCCCAAGTTTGTGGTGTACAGGGTGGTTCAAACATCTGACTCTAGAGGCACTGCAAGTGGAAAATCCCTCTGGCTCACCCTGGGCATGCACACCCTGATAGATGACATGCTTATTAGTGCTTAAAATCAATGCCTTATTTTATAGATAGTGAAGCTGGATAGAGCTGCAGTTATTTCTCAGCACACCCATACTGGAGACAAGTAAATGCACTAAGGGAGAGAGTTAACTGCACCCTTTGGGAGCACAGCACCACTGTGGGGAGGTGGCAACAGAAAAAGAAATGCAAATGGCAGTCAGCAAAGGTATCTTGCAGTAGCCTACTTTTATTCAGGAAAAACTCCCAAACTGTCCTGTCAATTCCCACTATTCCAGTTTTGAGGTATTTTAGTTAAGCAAGGGCCAACAACAACAAGAAAACCAAACCATAGGGTTCTTGGCTGGTCATAGTGATAACCTCACATCTGAAATATTTTCAGCTATCTGTGATTATTCCACATAGGTAAAAACAACTGATAGTCTTCATAAACGTGGAGAATAAGCAGAAGGAAACACAGGCTGACTGCAAATGTTGCTTGAAGAAGAAAAACATATCCTGTGTGTCATTGATCAAAGTAATAAAATCATACCTGGGGCAGTTGGGTATCACTGGTGTCTTCTGGTCAAGAGGATGGTGGGACTGGGGTAACTGGGGGGTTATTGTGAGTGTCAGGTGCATTGTACAGCATAGGGAGTGTCTGGCAAAGAAATGAGAAAAACTACTGAAGTTTCTGAGGCTATATTTGGAATTCCTACTCATGTATTTTGAGCCATTGGGGTGCCAAGGGCAATATTGTGAGCAGTTGAAAAAAGGAAACATGTTCCCTAGTTTTGCAGTTGCTGGTGTGCACTTGCATCCTGGGAGGAAAGCAGACCAAGCAGAGTGTTTGCCCAGTGAGGCTTGTTTCTGTTCCAAAGCACACTCTGGGCTTTTTGCATATGAAAGTATGCAAGAATTCATAATCTGACTCTCTGTATTATTTGTGTGTGTACATAACCTGCAGTTCATTACAGAAATTCATTCTACAGCTCTGCCTCTGCACTGTCTGGGAGTGAGGTGGAGAGGAGAATGGCCTTAGGAATTGCAAGAGGTTTCATCCAAAACCACCAGCTTGAAAGAGCTTATCACTGGTGAGAGAAGGATCTCTGGCATTTCATAAATCATCAGCAGAACTAACATGCTGTTTGGAGATTTGTATCATTAGCAAATTAATCATGTTCAGGAACACTCCCGTAGCAATGTTGGATGAGATACTGGCTGTGCAACACCTCCCTGCCAAATAAACTGCAGGGAGAGGAGCCTGGGGATGGAATGGCAGGTGGAGAGAAGCCAGGCTCAGCTTTCACGTTTACCTCAGTGTTGTCCTTGATAGCAGTCTTTAAAAATGCCAGTCTGTAAAGATATTTAAACAAAATGACAGTGACAAGCTTCTTAGCACCTTGCCTTGCTATTGGCAGAATATGAGGATGAGGTGATTTGTGGTTCTGATACCTTTAGTTTCTGTCCTCATGAAAAGTATCCACAGAAGTCTTCTTGGCTGCCTCCCAAGTCTGTACCACCTCTGCTGTCCTCCAGCCCTGGAGTGCACATGGTCACCAGGCTGCTCTAATGCTGGGAAGGATGGACATGGTGGGAGGTGCCACAGGAAAACCCCCTTTTGGAATGAAGTTCCACCCACCTGAGTACTCCTGTCAAAAACCATAGAGCTTTTCTTGGCACACACTCGAAGTTTTGGTGTAACTGAGGGTAATTTTGCCAGCCTTTCTAGAATTTCATTTATATACTCAGTTATTAATAGATTCATGCGGTATTCACATAACTCTGTTTTTCCCTTGAATTCACTGAACTTCAAATTTGAATTCTAAACCCAATTAGGAGTATTTGCCATGTGCTGCAGTCTCAAATACATACTTCTATCTAAGTTTCCATACAGCTAATGATGCTGTTTCTACTGCTGCTTCTCTGATGTTATCTCCTCTTCCCCTTAAAAAATAAACATATACCAGGAAACAAAAAAGTCTTGGGCTATTAAGTCTTGCCAGTTTTCAGTTGCTGGTTGTTGCCTGTAAATTCAGTTCCATAGCAATGCAAAAGACCAACAGAACCATTGTGTATCTAGATATTTGGTAAGCTTACTTGTATATAGCCTTTAGTTGGCTTTTTCCTTTGACTGCTCTTTTTTATGAACCAAACTGGAATGCTTCCTCTAGGAAGCAAGGTGACTAACTTCAGCATCCTGGAGTCAGGAGTGTATTTTGGGTGTTGCCATACATTGCATTTGTCTAGAGACCACCACTGCTCATTCAGTTGTTCTGGTATAAGTCAGATAACTATAGTTAATGACTAAACCCGTGGTATAAATCTGCTGTGCTTCCAGACAGCTGTTAGATTAGTTCTCTCAATTCTTCTGCTGTGCCAGTGGAGGCCAGCAAGTTTCAGATTTAAATGCTTTTTAATGCTTTGTACAGCGCTGGACACATTTTATGGAGCTGAGTAGGAGATATGCTATATTGTGCTTAATAAACTACTCTTTAAAATATCCATGATTCAGCTGCTTGCATGGAAAAATGTGTGCTTAGCTCTGAGAAAAATCTTAACTCTTACAGCTCTCGGTGTCAAGCTGGTTTGCTTAAAACCAGGACTTCAGCTTAAGGTGTATGTACATGCTTTTCAAAGTATTTTTCCCCCACATATTTACTGACAGGACAAGGAAAAAGTTGCCTTTTTCAATTAGATGTTGTTAACCTTTCCCTAATAGGCCAGCAACTCAAGTTCTTGGGGGCAGTCCACAGGAATTAGAGGGAAATAGGTGGAGTGTAATTCCAGCAGAAACTTATTTTGTTTGTTTATGAATTGTACTGAATGTTTTTGTGGGGTTTGTTTGTTTGTTTTCTTATCCAGTGCACAGAAAGGAACAGAGATTGTGTTTTTCAGTAGTATTCCATAACATTTCAAAAGGCTTTTCTCAGGCCCGTGTCCCAGGAGCTTTCTACTTTTATGTCACGTTCTTATGATTTTGTGTTATCTTCTCACTGATTTTTGTCTTTCCTGGCTTCCACCCTGCTGACACTTGCACTTGAACACTGAGGAAGTCGTTCCTAGACCAGTTTTAGAGGTAGAGGTTCTGACACAGGTGAATTACAGTTTGGGATCTTTGCACCCATTTACTCTGCAGCATCTGTTGCTGAAAATGCACCCTATTAACCTTCAGGAACTCTGTTAGAAGGGAAGGATGCAGGATTTCAAGATGTTAGATGATCCCCTGTATTCATTTGTGGAGAGAAGCTGAATTAAGCAAGGCCGGTTCTCTTAATTGCGGCGTTTCAATTCCACGCTTATTTGCAGCTGAACTGAGTGAATTCAGTTGCTGGGCTCCCAAAGAGTCAAAACCCTCCCAGCAGGCACACAGGCAGTCTTTGTGATGACAGGCTGTAAAACCAGCAGCTGTCCAGGGGTTAGCAGATTGGTTATGCTTCGTGTGAACATGTGCGAACAGAGGATGCACGACATACCTGCACCTATCGCTGCAGGGGAGGAACACACCAACTGGGGTGAAGTGACTGGGGCAGAAGAGTTACACAGCCACATGTGAATTAAAGGGAGAATTTAACCATGCAAAAGTTGGGTGTTGGAATGAGGAGAGAGATTATGTGGTCTGGGAGGAAATAGGAATGTGAGACTTGGGCTTCTGTTCTGTGCTGACAACTGCAGGCGGTGCCTGCTCCCTGCACGGGCACAGGAGCAGAGAGAGGTTGTGAAGTAGCAGGCAAAAGTCACAAATAAGTTGCTTTCATGGCATTTTTGTAAGTTGTAGTGTTGCTTTTCTGTCTTTGGCATCCCTTCCGTTTTCTCCCTCGTGTCCTTGTGCTGACTTACCCGAGTGCAGCACATTGTCTTTGTGGGTTTGAGCTCAACATGCTCAGAAGTGGAAAAATGCAGGAACCTCTGTTTTAAAGAGGAGGGAAATAGAAGCAAGCAGGTTAAATATGAGTTGGCTTTGTAAACTACTGCAGTAACAGGAAACCTGTGGCTGACACGGAACTGAATCCAAGTCTCCCTAAGGAGAGCCCTAAGCCAGGACTGTGGCATCAAATTTGCCATTTCTGACCATTTCACTTGAGAAAAAGTAAATTGTTTTTCTAATAGCAGTTTTCTTTGTGTTAGTATGTTAAGGTGGCTCTCTAATTAGTAGTTGAGAGACATTAATGTAGTACTGTAACTTACCTGAGCTCAGACACCTTTGCTCCAATTTTTATATTACTCCTGCATATGCACTAGTAAAAAAAAACCAACCTGAAATTAGGTTTTTACTTGTTTTTTACTAGAGTAACCAGGTTTTCTGTGAAGAGGAAAAAGAGGTAAGCTGCTGTATTTCCTTTGGAAGGCAAGCACTGTATTCAGATACTTTGCAAAGTTGATTTTATTTTTATTTTTTGGTAGGTCATTGCTGCAAACAGCTGGAGTCAACAAGAGCATCTTTGCATGCTGCTTGTGAGTTGGACAGATCTGTACCATCCTGTAGTAGCTGGAGGGATGAAATTATTTTGATTCTTTTGTCTGTGGTAGAAGTTATTCCGTAAAGGTGTCAGAGAAGCTGCGCTGAAGGCGATGAGCTGAAGTTAATCCAACGTCAGGAGACACATCCAGTGTTGAACCAGGCTGTCAGGCTGCTCTTGTGGGCTGTGAAAGGGTGAGAGCCTTTGAAGTCACACTTGTTCAAGAGAAATTTGCCTTTAAGCCAGGGAAATTGCAGATCAAATCTGAGTTTTAAGTCTGAGGCAGTCACCTTCTTAATGGCACACGTACGCTTGCGCTCAAATATTCAAGGAGCTGCAGTTGGCTTTTACTTGCAGCTGGAATTTATAATCTGTGCAGGTAGTAAAACTCTTTTCTTAGAAAGAACTCTGGGTAGCTGCCCTTTTCTGTAGCTGCAGGAGATGGTCTGGAGCTGCCTTGCAGCCCAGTGAGTGAACCAGTGGTGTCTGTGCTGGGTTGGATCCCAGCGTTCCGGAGTTTCCAGCGCTCCCCAATTTTGGGATTGTGCTCAAGTGGTCGCTGTTGACAGGGGGCCTCAGAGGTGATGAGCAGAGTAGCTTCTTGAGAGTTGGACTGCTGATCCCAAGGGTAAGTGGTATATAATATGACGGGAGGAAACTGCTCTTCAGTGAAACAAAGTGGCCTTAAGGCGATGGTTTTGTCACTGAAGATGTAAACATCCTCTGGTAAAAGATACCGTGGGTTGTGGTCGTTAAAAGTTGCTCTCTGTTTTCAGATTTGATTTTTTTTTCTTCTTTTTGAAGAATTTGAAGTCATCAGGGAAAAAATTAGGTCATAGTAATCAGAGCAAATGTTTTTCAGTTTGTTTGATTTTTGGGGATGGGGAAAAAAGCCAAATTTTCACCTTTAAGCCAATTCTTGCTTTTCTTTTATTGCTTGGTAAGCTAAAAAAGGAGGCTGTAACTTCTGTATGGGTCCCCACTCAAACACCATGTTGGATACCCCAATAGGAGTGCTTGTTGGTGCCGTTGATGAAAGTTACTACTGAGGGTCAAATAAATCACTTGAAACCTGCTTTTAATGTTCTTACCTGTTTTAGTGCTAACAAAATTGGCAAAAAGCTGTTACAGCACCACACATGCTTCTGACTTTTATCTGCCTGGTGAAGGTGCTCCCTTATTTGAGAGTTGATGCTTAAAAAATTTTGAAATTTGATGAAATTTGGGATGGAATATGGAGTTTTTCTGCTAGGGAAAGAGTTTTGGGGTTTTTTTTCAAAAAATAAAGTAGCAATTGAAAGATGCTGCAATTACATGGCTGTCGAGTTGTCTGCTGTAATAAGCTGGTGGCATCTGTCCAGTTGCAGGCAGATGTCCACATCACAAATCATCAGACCCTTATATAGAGCATAGAAAATCAGCCCACACTCGTTCAGTTCAAGCCGAGAGGGACACAGCGAGGAAAACTTGCGTTTCTTCTCTGTTCCATCTGCCTTGGAAAAAAGAAAAACACACATGTGCATCTCCTTCCAAGAGCACTGTTCCAGCATCATTGAAGAGGAGCAAATGCCCTCCCGGGAAAGCATAACTGAAAAAGTACTGGAAAGAGAAACTTGTTGAGACAGATGTGTTCTTGTGTGGATCAAGTGTTTTTCTTCGAATAATCCGGTGGAACTTGCAGTTGTGCACAGAGATTCTCCTGGCTGACAGGTAGCTGGCTGGGGGGTTTTTTTAGGCTCAGTTGGGTATGATGGATGTGTGAAAGGCACTGTGATGTTGCACTTTGGTCCCTGATACTGCCCTTAATTTGGACGTGCCAAAACTCTTCACCTTTCACATGTGAGTAGGTGCTGGATTAAGTGGTTACCTAATGGGCATCTTTGTTCCAGTAACAAACTCACTTTCAGCACTTCTCCACTTACTGCCCTGTCTGCTGTTTATGGCAGCAGTGGCAAGCACTACCTCTGCCAAATTTATTTTCAAGACCGTGGTGTTTGGTGCCAGCCCTGATCTCTCTTGGTGCCAAACTTGGCTGCAGCAGCGGTAGCTCTACATTGTTGTTCTTGTGCAACAGTTGCATGACATCATGGTGAAAGGAGGAAAAGGGATTTTAAAAATTCCAGTTATTCAAATGCAATATTCACGGGGGGGGAAAAGCAAGACGGAAAACAAAACTCCTGCAGTTCAAATGTCAGTGTCCCTCTGTACTTCGGTGCGTTGTTTGAGGTCTGTTTAATGTCATAAAATGGCACTTTCAGGAAGTGTTTTTCTTTATCAGATCAGACTTTGCAAAGGCAAACAGGGACGTTTGTGTGGATGGCATTGGGTTGCTGCATTTGTCATTTGGTGTTTTCCCTTCCATGCAGTGTGGCAGTGGCTGGATGGCAGGATCTCTGCAGAGGTGCTCTGTAACTCTTCTTTGTTTGATAATATCCTTTGGTTACCTCTGCAAAAATCCCTTCCCTCTGGCTTGAAAATAAACCTGACAACTAACAGCTTTGGGAGCTTGGGCCCAAAGTTAACTTTTGCCTGGGTTTAAAGAAAGAGCTCCAGCCTCCTGTCACACCAAAACTCTTGGGAAATCAGACCTTAGCCCACCTGAATATACAAAGCAAATCACACTGTCCCATTTGTTATTCCCATGTTGTTATTTTAGCCTGACTCTCAAATATCCACAGAAACAAATTATTAATGGAATTAATATCAGGGAAAACACTGTGAGCATTTGCTCTGAGTAAATTCCTTCTCCCCTTGGCTGTTTCCACACTGTTAAGTGGTGTGAGTAACAAATTAAAGTGCTGTTTGTTCAAGCATTGCCTTTGGTGATTGTCCTTTTTTCTCCTAACATTCCCAAGATATGCAGCTATTAGGTTGTGTTACTTTGCTCACTGTTGTGCTGGAGCTCTTTAAAATGAGAAATCTACTCCACTTTTGTTTATAAACTATCATCACCCACCAGTCTCCTGATTCAGAGAATCTCTTTTGAACCTTCCAGTTATAGATACAGGAACCAAAAAAATTGGGAGCTCGTTATTCCTCCTGGTGAAATGACCAACTTTGGTGCAGGACTTGTGTCCTACTGCTGCCACAGACGTGCTCAGCCAGCAATTACTTGGCAATCACAGGTTCTGATTTAGTGATGCTTTAATTAAATCCAAAATGAAAAGAAAAGCCCATCTTCCCCCACACACACCCTGAAAACCCTAACCCAGAAATCTGTAGATGATGAGGAACAATTAGGGAAGCCAACTTTGGGGTGGGTGGCTATGATATGTGTCAGAGATTTTGTTCTCCCTTGTGTAGGAATGGAATACCACAAAGATTTTTTATTATTTTTTTTTTTTTAAATTTGAGGAGCTGCAGGAGGGTTGGGATGCTGCTTAAATTCCAAACTGTGAAGCCAAGTCAAAGCAGTACAAGGTTTCCAGACACATTGTTAAATCATATTATACTTCCAGTTTCTTAAAAGAGGGTCTTCAGTGTTAGAGAAGCTACAAAATTTGCTGTGTTTCCTTCGGGCACGTGGGGCATCAGCTGCATTTAGGACAGCAAGGCCAGCATTTATGTTTTCCCTCATCAAGATACTTCAGAAATAGATGAAACAGTGCACTGAAAATGCAAAACATGAGGAATTCATTGCTTCTGAATCCTTGAGAATGATCTTTCTTGGTTTATTCCTGCAGAGAGATGGGATGGTCTTCCCTTCCCTTCCCTCCCCTCACTGGGGGCAGGGGAAGAGAGTCCCAGTCAGAGATGTTTTCAGGCTTCTACACATACAACAAACATTTCTCTTTGCTGTCTTCTCTGCTCAGAGAAAGTCTGGCTTGGGGGATTTAAGCAGGGAGAGAGGACGTCATTCTCACTCCAGCCTCACCTGTGCTGTTATGCCAGACTTTTCCCTCACATCCAAAGTCCTTTTACTAACTTGCATTTCATAGTTCTTTTCCCATAGCTCTTTTTGAATTATTATTCCCTGAGTGCTACTCCTTTACAGGCTGAGAATGGAGGTGCTGACACAGGCCTGTTGTAAAGGGGCAGCCCTACCTTTCCCAGTGGGTTGCTGGAGCCATTGCAGGACTCTTGACAGGTTTAAGGAGTGTATCAAAAGGGTGAAGAAATTCTCATGGTCTGGGAATGGAGAGCTTTTGGACCAAAAATGAGTGAGAGAATGTGCCCTGAAGGACAGCTCTCGTGCCTCACCTCCTTCTTGGCTGTCTTCTGTTCAGGTTGGTCATTATTCATTGGCATGGATATCAATACTGCAACAGGGTAACAGATTTCACCTAAAGATTTCAGAGCACTTTCCAGCCCCTAAAAAGAGCTCAATTGGCAATTTATACTGCATTTCCCAGATTTACAGAGACCTTAATATAGTCCTGAGAAACTTGCCCGATCTGTTACTGACAGAGCTTGGGAGCAAAACTAGAATTGCAATTCCCAAAAACAGTTTCTGGATGCTTAATTCTACTTATGTGGTTGCTTTATGTTACAGCATATTGATGCAAATGTTTTACAGAACAAGGCCCTGCAAACACACACACACCTGTGGTAACTCCTGAGAATGGGATTTTTGCTGGTAAGACCAGACTTTTCGTGTCCAAGCACAGATGCTGCTCTTCCCTCACCATGGCATGTGAGGAGGAAGCAGAAAACCAAGTGAGGGGGGAAAAAAAATCCCTAATTTATATTTAAGTGAATTTTTACCCCTTGTGATTCTGAAGAGAAGGAGTAAAAAGCAGAGTTCTTCAGCATGGAAAGAGGTGCATGAGGAATCACAGATCTCATGAGGTGGACCCTGCAGTCCCTGGTTTGGGAAGCCCCATCTCTGGAGGCAGTTGTTTGGTATTGTGGGCCCCAGTTCTGCAGCTGGAGCTGCCAGAGTGGTTTTCTGCAGTCTCATGCAGCCCTGGCACGCCTGGGGGATCTGAATAGGAAGAGGTGTGACGAAATTAAAAAGCTTGTGAATGTCGAGGAGGAATGTGGAAAGTGAAAGAGATTATTTATGTACATTTGTATATGTGTATACACATACAATTTTATTTTTCAAATGACTGGAGGCTGTAAGCTCATACTGCTTCTTTACCAGCTTAGCCCCTTTTGTGTGGTACTTGCTTGTTCACAGTAAGAGAGCTGAGTAATTTTATGCTTTGGCAAATAGTCAGATCTTTTGCGAATGTTGTTCTACTTAGCAAACGGGTTCAGTAGACTAGAAAAAGGCATTCTGAAAAATTCACCTTTTTCATTTTGACTTAGAATAAGTGAAATGCTACTGTTGAAACAGGCTTTAAATGACCCAGTGACTCAAAGCAGTGTCATGTATTTCTGCTCAGGCTGCCAGGTCTAAAGTCTGTGTTGTGAACCCCAGCACTTGCTCACCCGAATTTTCAAGCTGCCTCTCAGACAAATGGTCAAGATATCTCATCTTGTTTGTTTTTCTGTGCACTGAATCTCCTTTTCTTTGGGCTGCTCAGCCAGAAAATGCTGATGCTTCCCCTGGTCCTATCTGGCTTCGATCTCTTCCCGAGTTAATTGCAGGAAGTGCGGGGGGATCACAGCCCCCTCTTTCTTCTCCGTATCCTCTGTGTCTCCAGGAAAAGAGCACCTGGAGAAGGCAGTAGTGAAGCCTTTCTAAGAGGAGGAAGAACATTTATTTATATGAAGACAGCCTGCTTTTTTTTTTTTTTTTTAAATCAGCAGATCTGAGATGAGAAAGAAACAGCATATTTAAAGAAAAATCATTGAAAAGCAGTCTGGAAAAGCAAGTGATGAAGCTTGGTGAAGCAAGCCAATGCTTCTGGAAATTCAGGACTTCCAGGGAAACAAGGCATGCAATTATTTTTGCTGGTTCCAACTACTAAAAAAATCTTCAGGCTGACTTTCCTAAAAAAAAAAAAAAAGAGTGAATTTGGCTCAGAAAATTCATGAGACAGGAATTTTCATCTGTTTTTTACTGTCTGGTCTATGGGTTAGAGCAAGACAAAAAAACTTCCAGTGAAAGTAAAAATTTGATCAAAAAGACTGTCTCATGTGAAAAAAAAAAAAAGACAAAACACAGAAACCATGTGGGGAAGGATTTTAAAGCTGATGGAATACTTTGGGTATTTTTAAACAATAGCTGTTTCAGAAGCGTGAAAGAAATGGTCTGTTTTGTTATTTTTCTCAGTTATTTTTCTTCAACTTGTTTAGAATTAACACATTTAAAAAGCAATTTCTGATGTGCTTTGTCTCTTGCCTATCTAACACATATAACTTTTTTCTCTTGTTCCTTTGCTGAGATAGTCTGTGCTGGAGCCTAAAGCAGCTCTGTACCCTCACTCCAGATGCTGTGCTACAAGTCCTCTTGCTTTTGTGTCTGAAACGGGCTGGGCAATGATAAATCCAGACAAGTAGTGCTGCTTTTATTGTCCAATTACATCAGCAAAAGGCAGCTCTCGGGAGCATAAACAGCCCAAGGCACGTTGCCCTGCAGGTCACCTTGAAAGGATATCTTGTCATCAGGGCTGTGCTGTCAGTCTTGTACACCAGCACTTCTGCCAGCTCAGGTTTAACTTTGTGCCTGTTCAGGCCTTTCCTGCACACATCTATCAGATGTACTTGTGAACTAAGTTTCTAATGAACTGAGACTCGTTAGAAAAGAGAAAAGAGTGTCGTGGTTTTCACCTGCTGAAGCATTTCTGAGTTCTTGAAATGGAAGGAACAAAGAATCTATTATAGATGGAGAGAAAAACGTCCAAACAGCGTGAGGAGGAATGTACTGACAGAGGAAATGAAAGTACTTTTGAAATAGATGGAGAGAAGTAGCCAAAATCTTCACTATGGGAGATTCCCTATGATTATACCATCTGGAAGGTGGCTGCAAGATAATGGTGTTTTCCTTGCTTATGAATGATTCCTTTTTTTTTTTGTACAGGAGCAAAGCAAAACAGGGAAGATAATTTTGCAACCAATTAGTCCTGGCAAAGTTGCCTAAGCTACTACGTTTCTCCTGGAGTTAAAATAGCAGAAGTCTTAATTCCCAGTGAAAATGAATGAGGCATAGCAGGTGCTTTTGAAAATCTTACCCATATGGGAAAAAAAAAATTACAACTAATCTTGTATTTCCTAGGAATGAAGAAACAAACTTTTTAGGATTGAGTGGGGTTTGCTTATTTGTTTTCTTTGAATCAGAGATTGAGAAAGCCATCTTCATGATTTTTTTGCATATGATTTGCTTCTGAAATGAAGTGGGGAATCAGACTGTCTTCTCTTTAATGATGAGTACCACTGGAGTCAGAAAGTACTGTGTAGTCGTCTGCACCATTTTTTGAGGAGATGAAAGGAGTTGATCAAGTAATTAAAACCAGATAAAGCCATGGAAGCAAGACAAAAATGTTACTCTTGCAATTAGGCTGCAATCTCTGTCTCTACTTCTCTCCTTCAAGGCAGAGCTAAAAGCAGAGGACTTGGCTTGTATCACTCCTGCCTAGGGCTCTGTGTTGGCACACACATATGTTCAGGAGGATCTAGTGGTTTGAGCTTGCATTTGGCCTCCAGCCAGACACAAGTAAAAATTCTTGGGAAGATCATTGCATGGCGTTGTTGCAGGGAAAGTAATTTCTGGATTTACCTCTCCCCTCATGGACAAACTTCTTTTGCAATTTGTCACTCCCTTAAAATACTTGTATTTCCCATTGTAGGATCTGGCAGGTTTTTCCCAGGGGAAGGGAGGAGTTCTGTCTTCATTTCTCACCTGCAGGACTCCTAACTCATCAGTTCCTCCACTGATGGCAGATGTAGAGCCCATTCTCTTTTTTTCTTCTCATACCCACACCAACTTTTTATTCCCCCCATACTGTCTTTTACTCCTGAATATCCTTTATGAACTGTACCACCCTGTTGCTCAAATGCCCTCCTGCAGAGTCATTGTGGGGCAAATGCTCTGCTCTTCCTTGCTCGTATTCCCTCTGAAATCTCTTAGTTGCTTGGCCACTGAGTTTACCCTGGTACCATGTCCTACCCAGGTGTCTGATTTACTGAAAATGCCCTGGAAGTTCTCCTTTGAACATTTGTCCCGCTTCATGCACCTATTGAAGCCAGAACACTGTCTTCTCACCCCAGACATGGAGTAGGGACAAGTGAAAAGTGCAGACCCCCAGGAACGAGTCAGCTGTGTCCTCAGTGAGGATGGAATGCCTGTGGTCCCCAGATGATGCCTTTAGTGTGTTGAGACTTGCATGTTAATAACAATTTAGAGGGACTGAGATGATTTAAGTTATGCCTGAGCAGCAGGGCTCCAAGCTTTGGAAGGAGTCTTCTTCCATCTCTTGCTGGTGCCTTCTGGCTTTTCAGCTGTGCTGGGCAGAGTTCTGGTGTGGTTCCATTTGCCCACAACACCATGGTGGTTTCCTGTTTCATCCTTTTAGATGCTATCCATGGATGAAACAGGATATTTTCTCATCACTGTCAGCACCCAGAGCTCCTTGCAGAACTCAGTCTGCACACTGGGTCCTGCTTCAGCGTTGCGCTCACACCCATCTTTGAGTTCTTTGCTGCAGAGAAATGGGATGGCTCAGTAGTTTGATCTTCAGCACACATTTGGGCGTCTTGAGTTTGGGGTCTGGAATCACTGCCTTGTAAAAGAATTTGTGTAAAAGAATCATTGTAAAAGAATTTGTAGGTTGCCTCAACACCTCAGTCAAAAATTTGAACGCTTAAAATGGGATTCCTGTCTTCATAATGGCTGAAAAATAGTTTTAGTTCTATTTTTTTTCCTTCCTAAATGTTAGAAAAGTTTGTGTTCTTGGCAGAGGTTTTGTGGGTCAACTTTCAGGGCAAAACATTGGGTTTTGAGTGGGGGATTCTAATGGAAAAGCTGAGCACCAAATTCACACAAAGTTCTTCTTAGTTATAGAAGCCAAAAGCTCTTCCAGATGTCTGTCAGCCCTGCATGCTAGATGCTGCCATCACTGATTTTAATAAAAGCTCATATTCAGCAAATTTTATTACTGATTTACTGTACATTACTTAAGCCAGAAATTGTTTTTGCTCTAAAAAGCAAACAAAGCTCTGATATTTTCATCAGTTGCACTCCAGCATGTCATTTACTGTGTTAAATACCAGCCCTGTTCCATTATTTGACTATTTTCTGTGGCTTGCCATCGTTAAAACTGGAATTTCAGAAACTCTTGTCAAGAGTTTCTCATAAGTGAGAAATGAATAAATCAGTAAATGGTGCGTGCAAAACAGGCAAAGCCACTAAAAACACACATACGTGACATGCACAACCAGACAGGCAGTTCTGTGACAAGTTACCTGTTTGTACATGCAACTAATACTTACTCTAAAGAAAAAAAAAACCAAACCAGGAAAATGTTGTAGAACAAATACAGGAAAATGTAATGTGGCTTCATGAATACAAAAGCGAACAGGACAAAACCAGCAGAAAAATCATCAGTCAGAGAGTGGCTAATGAAATCTCTGAACAATGATGTAATTAAAGTGCATTAATCATTGTAAAAGATCATTTCCCTTTAAACATCTGCTCCTGTTCGCTTGGCAACAGCCTGGGCAGTGTCATGAGTGATGGGGTTTTGGATTATGCTGAAGGGCATGTGTTATCTGAGAAACAATGCAGAACATCCCCAGCTTGGCAGGAGCTGGGACAGCAGTGCTTTGCCTCAGTTCAGGTACAGCATTAAGGTAATAAGGGGAAAGGAAATGGGCTTTGCATACAGTGGAGAGGAAAACCTGGTGTAAAACTGAACCCTGCCTTCTCAGCCATGGAGACAAAATTTAATTGGGTGCCAGTGGATTTGAATAAAGCAGTTCCTCTGGGAAAAGAGCCTGCTGCTGTTCAGAGAGTCTTAAGAGCCATAGCTTTGTAGGAAAGACCTTGTTCTGCCCCCCTGAGAAGCACCACTAAAGTCTTCCTGAGCCCTTGGCAGCAGCCTGGTTGTTTCATTCCTGGACATTTCAGGAGGAAAAACTAGGATAGCTTCCTCCAGTGCTGTGAGGACCGAGTCAAGTGTCTTGTAAGCTGTGTTTTAATTGGGGTTAGGTGAGGAGTTTTGGCTCTGTCATTGGACTGTGTCACTCAGGTAGGATTTTTTACACCTAGGGACTGTTTTTTGTGTCCCTGTGTGCATCTGACTCCTTGTTGCATTTCCATGCAGTTGGTGACACGGACACTGATTGTGGGCACAGTTGGTGGCCCCTGTGAACCTGCATTTTCAGTCTGTCTGTGTCTAAGGTAGGGAGGGGGAATCAGTCAGTTGTGCTCCTCTCACAGGCGCACATGTGAAGGTGGAACCCTTTGAGACCCACTGGCAACAAAAGATGCAGCTGCAAAGCAATGCTGGTTTTTATGCTGGTCTTGTTCTCCTAGAAAATCTGTAACACACAGCAGATGGATCACAGGAGTGTTGGGTTCCGAGCACTGTATTTCTGCTGCATTGGTCATTCACTGCTGACTCAAGGTCTCCATGGCTCAGGAAGCCTTTACCAGCCCCTGGACTTGAGGCTGTGTTGGTCATGAAGGTGCATATGCCCATGTGGATTTCCAAGGGAGGTGGACAAATGCCAGATCCCACCTGGAGAAAGGACATTGTACATGGTTATGCCTCTTCATACCCATTTTTTGGCAGTTCTGCAAATTCACAGAGGGTTCATGCATGTTCTGCCTGGGCACTGTGCCTTCCCAGCTGTTAGGTGGGGAAGTGAAAATGAGCTCAGCTTTGGTCTTTGCTGTTTGGTTACAGGTTGAAATACTTCATGTGGCTTGTGCCTGTTCCTGACAATACTTACCCTTCCTCACAGGCTTTGTAAAAGTGATTGGGGGGGGTGCAAATAAAAAGCCATAGAGTGGTATTTAAACAGAAAGTCAAAACAAGCCTCTTGGCTTCTCCCAGCAGTGCACAGATTAGCATTGCAGGAGCCCAGCATCGAGATTTCAGGTTTATGTGCTGTTGTCTGTAACTTCACCACATTTTATGTGTGCTGGGGGTTGTTATGAGCCTGTTGGTGCCGTGTCACCTGCTGCCTGTTTAGTCCAGCTCCGGAGGGTCCCAGCCTGGGAGCAGGGATGTGCCAGCTGCCTTGGCAGCAGCGTGCTCAGTGCTGAGGGAAAAGCTGAGCCTTGGATCCACTCACCTCCTGATTCCCTTCCTCCCATCTGCTCTCTGTCCAAGAGCACAGTTATGCTTTTCCCTGATAGCCCAAATTCCCCCCAGTGTCAAGTGAGTGTCTTTGGAACCCACTTCTGAAAAGGTGTATAGCTGGACATGTATTGAAAACATGAATAGACCTGTTGATATTGTGCAGAGAGTCTGAAATAACCATTTAGTCCTCTTTTCTGGACTGGTTGTGTAATGCAGAGGTTTTAAGCTTCTATTATAGCACATGTAGACAAATATGTTTTTCTTTGGAGACTGAAGATATGTTGTTAATTTGAAATTTTTGAGGTTATTTCTGTGAAAGGGGCTGTCCTTGTGTCACTGCCACCTAATGGCCAGGACATTGTAATTGGGTGCCTGGTTTGGGTGTCCCCTGGAAAACTGATCCTACCACCTGTACTTTTTATTATCTTAAAATGCCGGGTAATGCTGTTCACTGCCCTCAGCTTCATTTGCAACCAGTAGAAGTGTTTTCTGGAGCCTCACTGGACACTGGTGTGTACATTCTTGCTTTGATGGCATATGACAAATCAGGAATTTAGTTTTTGTGTGGCAAAATCCAGGAAGAAAGGGAAAGCATTAATCAGATGGGTGTAATCTCCAAGGAAGCAAGTACTGCATTTTAATTCAGCATTTCCCTTTGATGAAAACTTTAGTGAATGTTATTATGTGGAATTTATATGAAGCCTGGGTTTAGGTAATCAGCTTTAATATTTATACTCTTAGGGAAAAAAAATTGAATCATTAGTAAGCATGCATAATTAATGAATAAATTGTATTTTTCCTTTGTTTTCCTTCAGGTATAAGGAAATGCTAGATCTAGTGATATCACCCAGTCTGACTGTAAATAGAGAGTGCCCTGACAGACTGAAGCTTAACCTTTCTCACATTTATGCCACGGCTCCAGATGACATAGAAGGTAGGCTGCTCTTCTGCTTAATGTTTCCTGACTATAATATAACATATATATATATGTATAACCAAAGGCTGGCCACTGGAAGGCCCTTTCTTCTTACAATTAGTTCTACAGTATAGTGAGCAACTGAGATTTTTGGGTATTTTTTGTAGACTCTCCAATTGTGGCTGAATCCTTTAGTTCCACAATGGTTTGAATGCAAACAGAATAGAAATATTTCACGTGCAGATCTGTATCTCTGTGTAGTCGGAGCCTGCATGTACACAGTGCATGCTGTGTATGTCTGTTCCACTGGAAAAATCGCAGGTATAAAACCTATTTTGTGTAGACCTGGTGGTTTTTTTGTTTGGACCCAGTGGTGTGAACGTGAGCCCTGTGAGCTTTGGTGTCTGTGCTGGGGGGAGTGTGGGGGCTCCCAGGCCCAGCAACGTATCAAACAGCCAGAAAACATCTCTCCAAAGCAGCTCTGTGCCCCAGTTTGCATCACCCTGAGATTCTGATTGCTGCCATCTCCAGAAGGTTAGCCCTGCTGGCCTCTGCTCTGGAGTTTCATATTTGGCAGGTATCAAGGACAAATTCCTTCGGTGGCTGAGGCTCTGATGGAAATTTATCTGCTCTCCTCCTCCTCCCCCCTGCCCCATCACACTGTTCAAGTGAAGGAAACAGAAGAATGTTAAATCTGCTAAAAAAATTATTGGCAAGTGATGCAGCTGAACTAGTTCTTGCTAGTACAATCCCAGCTATTGTTTGCTGCGGTCAGGATCTGTCAGCCTTCCTGTTAGAGGGGAGTTAGGAAAAGGCACTGGCTATTATGTTTTAGTAGTGTGTTTAACCCTTCATTTATAGGCTCTTAGAAGCCCAGGAGATGTTTTGTTTGCGTGTTTGCTGAGGCATTAGGAATCGCCTGATTCAATCACGAACTGCCTATTTGCAAGACCAGTAGAAGGAATAACAATCTAAAGAAAACATCCTTTTAAATGTACCTGTTTGTAGAAAAGATTAGAGCTAGAAATGATTTTTAAGTACATCATCTTGTAAACATCTTGGTGCAAGAACTGTTTTTTATAATGTGATTTAAATGAGAGCCAACATAGCAGTCGTACTGTTGGACACCAGTTTGCCAGTGACAGCTCCTGCTGGTGTGTTTCTTACAGAAACATTATGGTTGTTTTGGTGCAGAATGATCCCTTGTGCTACCAAGATTGTGCTCTTTCCCTTGAAAATAACTTCTTGTTAATTTGAAGAACGGGAAAATATTTGTGTGTTTGTCAATTCTCAAATTGACAGAGCTCTTAAAGCAATAAATGCCCACAAATGTACGCTCTGTGTTACACGTACAGTTTTAAATTTAGCAAGTCTAGTTGTAGTGCTTACTCACTGAAATGTCCATGTAGCTGTCTGGCCTGCTCTTCTTATGGATGCTTATCATGAGATGTGCAGTTATGTTGTAAAAATTTTTTAAGTTCACATTTTGCCTGTAGGATTAACTTTGCCTTTTCTTGTCGATGACAGTAACATGTTGCATATTCACACACAGTAAATTCCTACTTGGCGTTCTTGGCAAACTTATTTACTCTGTACTTAGTCTTTCAGAAATAAAAAAAAAATTGAAGCTGTAGTCTTTTTCAAATAGAAAAGAAATTAAGCTCGTGCTCAAACTGTCTGTTCTGCTCTTTGTCAGTGCATTACGAATTAAAGGAATGAATACTCTCATGTCTGTTTCTTCAGTGCAATCCTGGTAATTCTGGTATATGAAGGACGGAGAGAAATTGTGTAGCTCTTCTTTTCACAACCTAAAAATCTAATTTTATAAACTGTTTTCTTTCAGGTAAGTCAAAGCAAATTTTTCATAGGGAGTTTGAAGGGGAGTCAGGTAAGCCCAATTTTGGATTTAAACCCTATCTTTTCTATGTGTGTTTAAGTGAATATATGCATTTGTATAACATATCCTTTGTCAATTTTTTAAACTAAAGCTCTCTGCCTATTGCTTGGGAAATAGGTTACTGTAACATATTTTATAGGAGGGTGGGTTTTGCTTTTCTACGATGCTTGAGGGTTTTAAGAATGAGAAGGAGGAGTGCTTATGGTTTTGTTTCTGTCAGTGATTAGGGCTATATAGGTTTTGTGGTTAATTGTATAAATTAACATTCAAAACCAAAGAATAATGTCTAGTAATTAATATTTTCAGTTTGAACTCGTGATGATGCATTTTTTTATTGAAGTTAAGTCTAAAAAAGTATCACATGAAATGCCAGTGTTTTTAAAAATAGTTTGGTGTAATCTCCGTGTTATAATGAAAAATGATCAAGCCATGTAAAATGTTGTGAAAAAGGGTTGCGTAGGAGAGAACATTTTCAAAAGGGATTTAACTCAGGAGGAACAAACATTTCAAACCTGAACGTGTTGAATCTTTTGGGGCATTGTGTCCGTGTTTATGGTATAACAGGCTACCCAAACCCCCAGGACTATTTGCTTGTATTTAGACTTTGTGTGCTTGCATATTTCACTAAATAAAATCCAGTTTAAGTGTTGAATTCACCAACTCACCGACGGCTGAGCAAGTGAAGGTCTGTCCAGCTCTGTGCTGAAGGTACAAATCCATCTGCAGCATCGTGGGTCCATCCCTGGCAGCACTGCCTGGGAGCAGCGATGTCCAGGCACTGGGGGCACTGCAGGAATCTCCCTTTCCACCCTGTGCACCTGCAATTGGAAATCACCCTCTGCAGAGGCTGAATCAGTTCTGCTTGATGTCACTATTGATGATTGTGAGAGTGTTTTGGCATTTATAGTGCTGAAATAACAATTAACAGCTCCAGGCAGGAACCGAGAAGCAAAATTTTGGGTGGCACTGTGGAGGCAAGCTGCACAATACTCAAGGTGGCATTTTGGTATGGTGTTCTCAGTACAACTTGCAGGCAACTTGCAGGTTTTAATGTAGACTTTTTTTGTTCTTATTTTCAATTAAGTAAACCTGAATTTGTCTCTGGATAAAGCTGGTGGTGCATTTTTCTTCGGTGGTGTTACAGGACACAGTTTGGTGCATTAGAAGGCATCCTGCACATCTAACTTGTGTGATAGGGTTTTCTACTGGGTTTTTTTTGGCTGCTGGCAGGTAAATAAGGTAGGCTATAGTTAACTCAAAAGATTCAAATTAAGGAGATTTACAGTGTTGTATTTTTTTAATATTTATTTTGATTTGATATGTTTTAATGAACATTAAGGAAAGTGAGTCATGGTCTAGGAAAGTACCAAAAAAAGCAAAAGAGCAAAAAGTACAGTGAGCTTAAATCACTTCAGCCATCATAGTAGTTGCTTTTATAGCCTTGAGCATATGAGTCATCCCTCCAAAGCCCAGCCTCATGATTGATATCACTCCCATGAGAAGAAAAAACTGGTAGTTCAATAAATTGGTATCACCCTTAGTTAAAAACTAAATCTCTGTTTGTTGTTAAGTGAAGAATAGCTTTCTTACCTATCTCAGTTTGGGGAGATTCACTGAAAACAAAGTCTAATTCTAATTCCTGTATATTTTTCTCAAACCAGCAACGGTAAAAACAATTGTATCAGCTTGGCCGTAGAACAGAACGTGATGATGAAAATCTAAGACCCTTTAATTTTTGTTTTCCAGGCAGCAGCAAAGCAGCACCACAGTGTCCTCTCCATCTGTACACCACAAAGTGAGTGCTCGTGCCAAGTGCTGTAATTTAAAAACTGTGTTCTGCTGAACAGCCATTTTGTGCAGGCTTCTGTCACCTTAAAAAACATCTGCCTTAAGCCCATCCACCTGTTCCCCCGCACGTCTCTGGCACAACGAAGTAACTGCTTCTTAATCTTCTTAGATATGGAGTGAAATAAGGTTTGAGGTACTGTGCACTGTTTTTTCATGCCCCTGGGAAGCCAAACCTTATCAGTTTGAATATTGTTGTGTTTATGAGTGACCACAGAGGGATATGTTGAAATGTCAGAGGCTTCCTGTCACACTCACTTGTTTGGCCCACTCAAAATGAAACGTGAAAAAGCAGTGTTGATTTTATTTTATTTTTTTTTTAACTTGCATATATTTTGCACAGTCTTAAAATCCCCATCCTTTTAGGTAGCTTATTTTGATGGCTCATATCAGGAGCCACACACTGAAACTAACTGTTGCACCAATCTAGACAATTCCTAGTTCCCAAAATATTCATCATGACGCTTTGGATGTTATTTTATTGAGATGTCTAGAAGTGTTCCACTTGTGCTCTAGAAGACCATGTGCAGTAACTATTGCCTTAGACCTTCTGTTTTCTTGTTCTGAATAGACATTATCCCCATATAGTGACAGTCCCATCTTTCCCAACAATGGCAACGTACGGACAGACTCAGTACAGCACGGGAATCCAGCAGGCTGCTGCATACACTGCCTACCCTCCTCCAGGGCAGCCCTATGGAATTCCCTCCTACAGTGAGTACTCCCATGTCGTGTTACCTTTGAGGGACGTGGCCCTCTTGCTGCCAGCAAAATGGATTTGAAGGTTTTTAAGCTTTGCAGTGAAATGTCATTTGTGGCGCAGCAACGCTCTCTTTTTAGGCTCGGGGGAAAATCTGACTTGTTTAAAAGTGTTAGGTTTGCTTTGAACTACCTGTCAGCTCTTCGTGTTGGGGACTGTGTTTTTACAAACTAGGTGAAGTTTGGAGCCAGTCAGTGGTAGGGTATGAGAAATTCAGGTTCAGTAGGATGTGCCACTTAGGAGTAGTAGCTGGTGAGTGTTCCCATGATTCACTGCCAAGACAAAGTCTCTTGCAGTAAATATGATATTTATATAAACTACACTTTGCTTTCCTTGATTCTTCCTGAAGTCTCAATGGTACAAGCTACTTTAAGAAAAACTTTCTGTGCATTTTACAGAAGAACCAAGACACACAGCAGAATAGAACCTGGGTGAAGTGACACAACGTACTTTGGTCTTGGAAGATGGTTTGTGTTTAAATGGACAGTTATGAGTTGTAGGTGCAATAAATGTTTCTAACCCCAGTCAGCTTTGTTCCCTGCTTTTCTGCCCAGCCTTGCCAGCAGCTGTGGGGAGACAGTGCTGGGCAGGAGCAGCTGGGGATTCACACAGGGAACTAATTAAACCAGCACTCCTGGCAGAGGAATGCTGGTAAACCAAGCGTCAGCAGCGTCCTCCTTGTCACTGGCTGATCCCCTGAGTGCTGTGTCTTGCACCATTGAAATGACTTCTTAGTTTTGTTTCTTTTGTGCTCTTAAACACCTCAGTTTATTTGGCAAATACAGTATGTCTTCCCAACAAGAAGCTCTTACACAGCCATTGACTAGGCTTTTACTGAAGGGAGGTTCAGTGCAGCAGTCTGGAGGATCAGGGAAGTGGGCTTGGCAGAGCTGGAGCTCTACCAGGATGATGAGAGGAATGTTTTGAGACCCTCTCCTGGAGCTACTTGTGTGTTTGCATCGGCTGGCTGATTTCCAAGGCAAACTCTGAACAGTTGTCCTGTTAGAGCAGGTGAAAGTAGAGCCATTTGCTGCTGCCTAGAGGCTTTAGGGCATACATGTGTCAGGCCCATATGCTGCTTATAAATCCTGTGGATGACCTCTTAGCATCCTTGAGCAGTGGTTTCCCTCCCCCAGCCCCTACACCCTCTCTGAGATACTCAACACAGCCTATGAAAAACTCCACCTGGCTGGCAACCAAGAACAATGAGGCAGTATTGTTTTTAGGCACAAAAATAAAACTGGGCCAGTTTCTAGACAAAACAGAACATTGTGTGGAAATTAATTTGGTGCTAAGTTATTTCGCTGTCTGACAACAATTTTTAGACTTCCAAAAAGGCCCATTTGGCTGAAGATTAATTGTACCCGGGGTAGGTTGAATGCTGGCATGTGGAGTGCTGATGGAATTGAAAAGCATGGGATGTGGGGAAAAGTGGCTTCTGTGTGCACACTTTGCTTCCCCAGCAGAGACGCAGCCAGAGATTTGCACCAGCACGTGTTCCCTCACTGTCCAAAGAAACGTCCTGCCTTTCACTGTGCAGCATTATCATCTTCTTGCTAACTTGGACCCAAATTGCATCACAGCTCTTCTCACCTAAGACTAAAATAAGTGATTTTTATTAGAGAAAACATGATGTGGGAGAACTTATTCCAAACCTGAGCGAACACAAGACTGGTTGCTTTTAGGAGTCATTCGGCTGGAAAACGTGTTTGGAGAAAGGCACCTGAATTCAACTTGTCTTCTGCCAGGTTTGCCTACAAATGCTAAAAGATGGCAGCAGCCTGGGAAGTGTGTAAATCCAAGCCCCAAACATCAACAAGGTCTTTGTTTGGTCCCATCACTTGGGCAGTGTCCAGTGGCCATTTTTTGTTGTGTGCAAATAGACATGCAGACAAGGGAAGGATCACGCCCTAAGGGTTGATAATAAGATGCACCTTTGAGCTGTTTATTTTAATAATACAGCTGTACAACCTCGGCAGCGTCTCAGAATAAAATATCAACCCCTTTCATTACCAGCAAGGGTTTCATCTTGCAATGTTTAATTCAGCTATTGCTGTTCCTGCCTGTAAATTGTCAGTTTAATTGCCTGGGTTTAGAAATTAAAAGACTTTTGTGGCTTCAGGGCTTACCTATTGTTCCTGAACTGTATGTTATATCTAATTGAATAGATGATAACCCTCCTGTATGACTTGCCAATAAATGTTTTGATACCAAAGCTGAAAATAATAATGCAAGTAAAAAATAACTCTGTGGAGAACAGAAGTCTTGAGGTTATTTCGCTGAAGGTCCTGTTGCTTTGTTAATCTTTGCTTGCATCTGATAACTGTTCAGAAAGTTCATGAGTCAGTGAGTTTGTTTAATTCTGAAGCAAAACTATTTGTTCAGAAATTGTTTTTGAAAACAATATTCTTCACGATTGTTTACCTGCCTTAGCAGAAGTGCATTCAGGTATGGATACAGGATGTAGCTGACTCAAATATTATTTGTGATTTGTTTGTTTGACTGTTATTTAGGAGACCTGTTTGAGTAATGCATGTAATTAAATATACATGTATTTAAATATAAATACATAAAAGAAAGCATAGGAAAGAAGAGTTTATTAGTGAAAATGTAGCTGGTAAATTGTTAATTACTGAAATTGCTTTTTTACACCTTTATATGACAAACACTCATGTTCTGCTCTTGGTTCCCACTGTATACCCCGAAGGCATTAAAACAGAGGACAGCCTGAGCCATTCCCCAGGACAGAGTGGGTTCCTCAGCTATGGATCCAGTTTTGGGGCCCCAGCGGCGGGACAGGCCCCCTACACGTACCAGATGCACGGTGAGTGCAGCTCAGGGCCTGGCAGGAGGGGCTGTGGCTGCTCAGAACCTCACACCCCCACGCTGGACCAGTTCTCCTGCTGAAATTACTGTGGAAAGCTTTTAGGTGTAGGCAGCCAGCACAGGGAAGGAGGTAAGTCCGTGGTAGATCTGTTTTGCTCATCAAGGCATTGATTTCTGGCTGAGGGACTGGATTAACGCTAGTTTACCCCAGAAAAATTTCAAGAAGATCAATATAAGTTTTGTCGTTCTGCAGAAATTGCATTTTCTTTCTTTTAATTAGTTCTGTGGCTGCATACCTGGGATTGTTGTGTTAGTGTGAGTTCCTGCATTCTGAGTGGAAGCAAAACAAAAAGGTGGCTTTACACTTCATGCCAGCAGTCCTGTCAGTATTATGCTTCTTTCTGCCTTATGCTGACCTGAACAAACTGCTCTGAGATTAAATTGCTGTATACTCTCTCCACTAATTCTTTTTTAAAAGCTGATACTTTGATACTTAAAAAACCCATGAGTGACTCCACTGGAGGAAGGCAAATGCACGAGGATAAACCTCTCCTTTGCTTTTGTCCTCCCCTTTAGGGATTTTCCAAGGGTTGGAAAACCAAAGCGTGATTGCATGGCTTTCCCAAGTTGTTGTACAAGCTGTGGGAAAGGGAAAGAGATCAAGTCTGTCACTTTGCTTTTTGATATTGTTGGGAATTCTGGGCGAAATGCCCTGTTATGTCATTACACTGAGCTGTCCCCCTTGCAAAACTGTCAATTCTCTTAATTCTTCTCAATCCTGAAAGGGAAAGGTGGGCACACACACCCACTTTGATTTGAAATCGGAGAGTAACTAGTATCCAAAACAGTTACGAAAACTGGGAAACAAGGTAAAATTCATTTTATTCTAGAAATTATTTAAGAAAGCTGAGGACTAACAGTTGACCCCATCTGCTGAGACCGCATATGCTGGTTTTGTCAGAGCACGTATCTCTAACACTAAGCTGGTTTGGGGGGCTTGGATACCTCATGGCACATGCTGGAGACATCTGGGTTGAATGTGGCACAAAAAGAAATCAAAATGGGAGCCTGTGGGTTTGGGGTTTTTTGTCACGGTGACTCCTGCAGGTTTCACCTGTCCCACGTGTGATCTCTCATAGCTTACTGAGCTGTTTGAGAAGGCAGACTCTGGCTTTCTTGGGACTGAAGTCTTTAAGGTGGGCCCTTTGTTCAGTCAAGAGGTTTAGACAAGCAAACTTTGTGCATCAGCGCTCGAAAATATTACACTTGAAAACAATAGTGACACAAGCACGTGTTGTACCAAAACATGCTGAGAATTATGTGTATGAGCGTGACTGTTCCCTAGGGCCATGCTGTGGTATTTGGTGAAATCACTTCTTTTCAGATATTTGTTCCAGGGAGATCATTTCAGCCACTTCACTAAGCCTTTAATGCAAAAGAAAACAGAGGAAAACAGTTTCTGCAAGTGGCAGGTGCTCACTCCGAGGCACAGGGAGGAGTAAATGTGTCTCCCTGTAAACAAGTATTTCCACCCTTCTTCTCCTTGCTCCTGAGAGGAACAGTCTGAAGCTCCCTGACCATATCGTTTATTTACCTTGCTGAGTGCTAGTGAAAGGTTTGAGTGAGGAGTCAGGAGCCTTCCTGTGCTGAGTGCTACCGAGGAATGTGGGCTCAGTGCTTTCCCACGCACAGCACTGGGGGGTGGGGAGTGATCACTCCCAGCTCTCCCTGCCAGCCAGCTCCAGGACCACTGAGACTTCTGCCAAGTTCACATCAGTCCTTTTGGTCACCCTCTTGCTGGTGATGGGCTAAACCAGCTGAAAAGGGAAATTTTTTATTGATATACTTGATCTCGGATTGCAGAATATTCTATGGGAAGGGACCCACCAGGATTCTCAAGTCCAACTCTGAAGCAAATAGCCCTTGCTGGGGTAGAACCTGCAACCTTGGCATTATATTAGCATGTTGTTATAAAAACAAGTTTGAGTGAAGGCTTTGAGTGAAGCTCTTAACCCTCACTTCAAGGACAATATGTTTATTGCATCCTGAGGAAAGAGAGATCATGAGGAGGGCGACGTGCAGGGGACCAGCAGGGAACGGTGTCTCCAGCAGCGTGTGCTGCTCGGTGCAAGGAAAAAAAGCTTTTCTTAAGCTCTTCTCTGCAAATATTGTAAGGTGGTAATAGCACAAGCACATAAGTGAAATAACTTTGTGCTGTTTGCCTCTGTTGAGGAGCAGCTCCCAGAGCAGGGGAGTGAACTCACCTGCAGGTGGGTGCGGGTGGTCGGATGGTGCAGCCCGAGCGATTCCTCCTCACTGTCCCCTCAGACATGAGTTACACGGTCCAGCAGTGAGTAAGGGTGTAACCCACTGTAGGGGTGTTACACCCATCACCGAGGAATAATTGGCCTCTTGGGTGACAAACCTGTCTCTCACAGGGCTCTAGGACAAATGCTGTCCTTCAGTCAGTGCCAGCATAGTTGATGCTGGTTTGTCTTTGTCTCCTCTCATGTTTGCTTGGCACCAGCCTTCCCTCCCTGGTGACTGTGCTCAGTAACCTGGTACTTCTAAACCAAATTCTGCTCCCTGTTAAGGGCTGTTGTTTGCATTACAAACACAGGTGATGCAGGTGTAAAGGGGTAGCATTCAGCTTTTCACCTTGAACTCCAGTTGTATCCTGGTTCTTGAGTGAGAACAGGATCCGCTAAAAAGCGAAACAAGGATAGAACATTCTTTTGGTCATTAAGTGGTAAAGAAAGAGAACTATTTTACAGGCAGCCAGAAGGGGAAATCTATTTTCATGCTTCCCTAGCATGATAATAAATTAAATGGGGAAGAGTTTGTAAGCCAAATAGCTAATGCAGTGTGTCAAACGCATATATAAATATAAAAGATGAGATTGGCAAGTTCTGTAGCTCTTAAAAATGACAGGAAACTATATTGCAAAGGTAACGTAGATTGAAATAATGATTTTAATCACCATGTAACAATGGATATAATAGTATATCATCAGACTTTGTGTAACATTCAGACTGAAATCTTGTATTCACTTATTTTCTCTGAGTGACTTTTTTTTCTCTCCCCTTTTTTTTTTACCAGTGTTGTTTCATGTCAGTATTTATTTTAAAAAATATTAAATTATTTGTTTCATAATGAAGATATTTGAAATATGCATGTGGCCAATCTGGGGATGGCAGTTTAGAGTCACGAATCTCGAGAGGAGGTAACAGTTTGCATTAGATTCTTGTCCTCAAAGCAATAAATTTGTAATGCTGGTAAAAAAATGTTGCTTCAAGGTCCATGCCATTTCTTAATCAATCCTCATGTAAGTGAGTTACAATTGCAGCACCAAATAGCCAAACACCCTGGGCTCGGTATTAGAAGTATATTGTGATTTTTAGCACATGTTTTTCTAAGTTTACATTTTCTAACCATTTAGCAGTTCAGTGATCTCCTCAGACTTCTGGTAAAATTATTATTCAGTGATAGAAATTGAACATGAGACACAAAGATTGCATTCCAGTTCTGCCCCCAAAAGCTCACTGTCTTATCTGGCAATGGAGGATACTGCTTGTTGCTGAGAGGGGAGAAATCTTTGGAATATAAGAAACTTAGCATTTAGTGAGCTGTGTAAAACACAAAGAGAAAGCTGTGCCAGCATATTCCCTAACATAGAAACCCAGCAGTTATGCAGGGAGTGCAATGGCAGCTTATAGAGCGTTTCCTGTGGTTGCATGAGCATGTGTTACGCCTTTATTGCACATCAGGCCATCTCTTCTCAGCTTGTCATTAATTCCTAGACAATGCCTTGCTCTTCAGTTATTATTGCTCAAATGACAGCTGGTATGAAACTATGAAGTTGCACAACAGTTAAAAATGGCCAAAGACCACTGTGGATACTGTCATTGGGCAGGAATAGGTTGGGCTGCTTTTTTGGTTTGGTTTTTTTTTAATATCCAAATCTATCTACCCACAAAATACTTTTTACATTACAAAGGAAAATTCAGTTATGTAACTGGGATAACTTTCCTTTGCCAAGGAGTTGCAAAGCAGTATTGAGTTTGGTACAGACATAAATTTGGGACCAAAGACCTATGCAGTGAAATTCTTTGCTACTGCTAAGCATTTGTTTTCTTTGTAGAATCCTTCTGATCAGCTGTCAAATAGTGAAAAAGAAAGCAGCATTTCTTTTGTGCAACACTGATTTAAAATGGACTAATTATATATGTTGCTTATGTTTGTGGAATGAATTGGTTATGGATTTGTTCTCCTGGCCTGGGACCAAATAAATTCTGAATAATTAATCAATTAAAATGTTCTTTTTTGTGCTGGAAATATTTTGACCCTTGTTGATACCTGGATAATCTAGACAGACTTTTTTCCAAGAGGTGCTTGAATTTCTTGCAATTATGTGCCTGTTTGTGTGCTACAAATTCAATATGAGGTCATAAATAACTATTTGGCATAATTAGTTACCTCTGCCTGCATGAACTTTGCAGAGGAAGTGGATGTTTAATTTTAAGCTTGATTTTTTGTATGTACTTGGTGATGAAAACAGTGGTGGAATTTCAATCTGCACCTGAGAAATGCAGATCACACTTCAGCATACAGACTGTGAATCCATAAGAAGTCCCAGAAAATAAGGGAGAGGGAGAGCACATTCTCAGCAAACTGTCACTCTCAGATGCCTGAGATTCATCAAATTAAAACCTCAGTAGAAAACGAGTAGCCTCTTTCAGAAGGTTCTGCTTCCCAGCTGGTTTGCATTAATTGCAGTCTAATACCATGGCAGTAAAGCTGTGCTGCACTCCGTGGTGAGTTCAGCAGGGAGAGGCCTCTCTTCAGGAGGGGTCAGACCTCACTTTTTACAGTGTAAATACGAGGTTCCTTTAGCATAACAGCACAGTCTCCCTTTCAAAGATTTTTAAACACCAGGGGCTGACTCTGCTCCATTTACTTTGTTTTAAAACGAGCTATCTTACAGGGGAGGGGAGTCAGGGGGAGAGGCAGAGGTGTTGACAGTGATGCCCTGTGAGCTGCAGGGATCTGTGCTACTGCTGCCCACGGGGAAAGCTCTGCTCTGACCCTTCCCGTGGAATGGAAATCAAATATTGACTGGGACAGTCAAAAATAGGAATCTCCTCTAAGACAGAGCATTTACTTTGGAGGTGTCTTGTGTCTGCTTGAGTTCTGTGTGTCTGTCTGTCTTCAGGCTTGCAGGAGATGACACTGGGGAGATGGGACCAGGCAGGACAGTCATGAATGAGAGAGGGGAATAAGGTAGAGGAATAAGAATAGTAAAGGGACTGGGTAAGGAAAATACAGTTTGTGGTAGGGTATGATGAGGAAGTGGGAGCCAACAGAGAAGAAAGAAGTGATGGTTCCCTAATCTGCTGCTTGACCATCTTGGGAGCCTTTATGGAGGTCAGATAGAATACTCAAAACATGGTTTAATGAGCAGAATCAGCACAGAAAACACTCCCAGAGATGTTTGGATGTCACGGAGACTTCTGTTTGTGGATTTTGTTTTCATCACTTCTGTAGGATGTAAAAAAATCCAAAAGCATAGGATGGTAACAGCTTGGGAAATTATGAACTTGGCCTTGATTATTCAGCTTATAGTGCAGTTGGCAAAGAATATGCTAAAATGTTATAGAAGCTTCACTGAATAATTGATTCACTATATCTAGTGATGTTTGCTTCAAAATATCTAGGAGGCAATAGAAGAGCTGGTGTAAAATTACACATAAAATTCTGTGTCAGGGAACATCATACCTGCATAGTCAGGCACTTGAAAGTTAAGAAACATCAGACTCATGATGCTGTGCAGTATTGGTGCTGCTTTTGTTGTATCTCATTTCCAAGCTCTGTGTGAGGTAATGCTCTGGTGGAAAAAATAGAATGTAATTATATGATGAGAGACTGGGATGATGTTTGTGGACAAGCACAGTCTGACCCTGCTTCAGTCAGCACAGACTGTGCAGCTCAGGAGTTTCTGAACTGCTGTGCTGGCACAGGATAACACTTGTATGGGCCTTTTTATATGTAATTTGGATGCCCTTTCTGTTTATATTGGCAGGGTTTAAACAGTGACACTACTGTGACCTCCAGAACTGAGAATACCTGCACTGTCTGAAGAAGAATCCATTGACAGTTTTAAAGATAAAAAGAGGAGGATATAAACTGGACTTAGAAAGGCTGTAACTGGCAGGTTAATTGAAGCTGACAAGGCAATACGAGGGCAGAGATTACTCTACTGTTGTTTTTCTTACACTTTTCTCTGAGCATCCTCTCTTGGCCACTGTCTGGCTCTTCTCCTGGAGGCCTTGCAGTACTGGAACAGTGTTTAGAGGGGCTGGAAAAGCCTCGAGGCAAATGCCTGGCTCTGGAGTGCTCAGTTGAGACTTACAGGGATCCTAAGTAGCTGTTCAGAGAGTGGAGACGTGCTACCCATTGCCTCTTTTCCACTGGTATTTAGAGATTTACTCTGCTCAAGAGGAAGAGAATTGCTAACTATGTAGCTATGCTGACAGGGCATATTTTTATCCCCAATTGCATGATAGCAGATGTGATAAGGCTTGTTTGATTTTAATGCTGAGCTGGGAACTGGAGTCTTGTGGCCACTACTCAGCATTGGAGGTGGCAAATCCAGCTTTTCTTTATCATGTCTTGTTATCTGTCAGAGAAGGATTGTGTTCAGGATGAAACTACATCTGGAGGAATCTTTACTCCTTGGTGTCCATGGAGTCACCCAAATAGTTTGCTGATTGTTTTCTCCAGCAAGGAGGATTGCACAGAAACAGTCTGCATCCCATTTTAAGCATGATCACTTTTTGGCCCAAAAATGTTTCCTTGTGATTTGTTTTTGAAGACAGTCCAGAGTGATTTCCTTCTGTAGCTGCAGCATCGTTTGATAGAAGTGGTTAAAAACACCTTCTCAAAATACAATAAAATCTAACTGCTTTCCCATGGTTCAAATCCTGAGAGTAACTATAAACCATCCCAGCACTTTCAACACCACTGTTAAGCTGGATTGAGCTATACAGGTGACCAGGCTCGAAAGGATGGTAAAAGCCAGGCCCTTAAAACTGCTCTGGTCATCACTTATTACAGCTCTTTGAGGCTCTGTGGGTTGAGCACTCCCAGGAGCAGCAGCGGGGGAAGAGCTTTGACTGAGAAAAACTGTAGCATAAAATGTGTTTTCTATCACTATTCAGAGTGCCCTCAAACACCTGGTCAGGCCCACAGGCCTGCCTGGGATTGTGGTGGGAGGCAAATGGACATACTTTGAGTGAGTTGTGTATCTGAGAGTATTATCTGCAGGAGGTGTTCATATCCTTCTGGGAACAATGTCCTTTAACAGACACTGCTGATGTCAAGTGCTGTAACATTGCAGAATCATGCTTTTCATCTAGGTTAATACAGTGTGCTCTTCCCTGCACTGTCTGAGCCCTTCCAGACAGAAATACAAGACGTTTTGGGGAAGGGTTCATTATGTCTAATGGCAAACAGTTGAGCAATATGCTGCAAAGTACATATGGGTTGAGTTTTTCTTCTCTTTTAACAGGTCAGATAGTCTTGAAATACCTCCACAGCTGACAGCCATGCAGCATTTTATGAGTCTTCTTGCCCAGTAAATGCAGGCAGATGTTGTAGGATTTGGAACCTTACAAGGCACTGGAGTATAGCTGGTGGGAGGTAATTTTGATGAGTGCTTAACCTCTCACTAAAAAGTAGCAGCTTGGAGAAGGCAGTATTTACTGCAGGAAACATTAGCTTGTCAGAGAGCTAAAGCACTGCAGAGAACCCCTCTGAATGACCATGCAAGTCTTCAGTCAGATGTTCTTCCCAGCACAGGGAGGAGCAGGGAGGCCTTTGCATCACTCACAGGCAAAGTTGCTTCCTGCAGGAAAGCAGCTCGCTGATGTGAGAGTGCACAAGCCATTATGTGCAGGCTTGTAAAATACCATGGAAATCAGCTGACCCCTGCAGGCATTTATTTTATTAGTCCTAAATGATCAAATAATCCTTTGAGAGAACTCTCTGTGGAACCACTGTGCGATTCATCTGCAAGTGAGAGGAAACGCTTGGATGTCAGCTCTGTTGTTCTATTTTTTGGGGGGGTTAAACCATGACACAAACATATTCCGAAGTGCCCATGGTAGTCACCCTCAGTGTTCCTTCTTTTAAGTGTTCCTGGAGTCACAGTTGCTGCTGGCTGCCCAGAGAGCTGGGATAAACACTGACACTGTCCTCCTGGGTTGAACCTCCTCCTCTGGCTGTTGAGTGTTTCACTGAGTGCTAGAAGAGCAAACCATCAGTTTTTCTAAAGGTAGCAGCTTATTCTAATTTGAGCAGTACAGGAGACTTGGAGAACACGTCCCTGATGTTGGGCCCCTCTGACCTGTAAAAGGTAAGGACACAAACCTGATTTTCAGAGCTTGCTGTGGCTTTGATCTAAACTCTGCCACAGGCCCATCCTGTCTCCATGATCACCACTCCCCAAGACACCACTATTCCTGTATCATGCTGTGTATTTGTAAAGTGAAAGAAAACTTTCCTTTAGCAATGCCAGAGCTTAGTTCTGAATATACTGAAAATAATCATGAATATTCCCTTCATTTCTTTATTCGCTCATACCTGGCAAGGAGAGGAAGAAATGCAGTTATTGCAGTGACTGAAAGACAAATATAGAAACTAAGAGGGTGAGAAGCTGGCATGAAAGTTTTTGCAGGAACTCAGGCCAGATCACGCACCATTGAAATGGTCATTGGCCATGGCATAGATTTTTAAAATGCTTGAATTAAAAAGTGAATGAAGGGGAAATAGCAAATGAAATCCATGTGTATGAGAGCAGGAATATAACATCAGTCAGCTCACAAAGAGTTTCTCTATACATGTTGCCCTTGGACACTCCTGTAGAGAAGGGCCACGTTTTCCTTATCAGGGGAAAATCGTGGCACTGAATGTGCCTGGCACATGCACACCTTTTATGGGGTGCCTTTCCATGCAAATGTCTTTGGGATATACATACTTCACAGGAACACTTACAGGACTGTACATCTGAAGGGCTGTTCTGCTTTAGAGTCCAGATTGTTTTATTATGAGCTAAATGTTCTTTAAGCTACCTGTGAATGAGGGCATTGTGACATTTAGCAACTGGCTTGATTGAACACAGATGTGAGCCATATTCCACGTGGAGAAGATCCAAAGGGAGAGATCCTAGGCTTGTTTCTGATTTGCAAGGAGGAGTTTGAATGCAATTACTTGGCATTGAGTTACCAAGATAGATGGAAACAAATCTCTTGCTCACACATCTACAGTACTGGAAATGTGAAATCAGCCCGAGTTTGAGATTGTGGGCTGCCTTCAGATGTCAGGGAAACAAAGCTGCTGTATGTGAAAGCAAAAGTCCTGTGGAAATGGGCAGTATCCACCCAGAAATGGGAGGGGGCCAGGCATTTCTGTACATTGCTCACCAAGAGGCTTCCTAGGCATGGTCCATTCCACACAGCACTGCTTTCTGATGTCATTCCAGTCTGTCTCTGAATATTACAAAAAAATGCTATTACTTAGGAAAGCATTTGGGAAAAAAAAAGTGGTTGCATGAGGAATAGGGCTGAATTGATAGCATGCAATGTCTGTTGATAATTTTCCAGTTTCTTGAGTGTAAAATTTACTAATGCAAAACTGAAATTGCTCGTGGCAGAATTCATTTTGTTGTGGAAGTGTTTATTTCTTATCAACAACTTGGAGAAGAAAAGCAAACATTTGGGGCCGTTTCTGATGTGTGTTCTGAGCTGCTGAATTCTACGAAGCTGTTCACAGAAAATGTGACCAGCAGGCTTCGTTCTCTACTCCTGGAGTGAGAGGGTTTATCTTTGTCTTCATTGCTTGTGGCACTTGTTTGTTCTCCTGGCATTTGAACTGAGGGTGCATCATTGAAAACAGAGTCTCTCCAGTCTGCCCTGTGAGGTGCAACAGGGACTGAGCTACAGCAGTCCCTGAGATAAAGGTTGATGTTGAAATGAAATATTGCTGAACCTGAATCTTTTAAGAACTTTCTTTTCCATGCAGATAATTGATTTTATTTATTTATTTATTTTTCTCTCAGCTTTGCATCCTTGTTCAGCTGGGAAGAAATTCCAAGTGTTTACTAACTTTGATTGTTTGGTTGTCTGGAGTGCCCTTATCTGTAATTATTCTGCTGTAACAACACTGAGCTGCCAAGATACAGTGAGTTTAGTAGCTCTCAAGATGTACCCCGGGGGAGAGGTTTCCATTCTTTGAATGTGGTGCTGTAGGGCAAGAAAAAGAGTTGTGTTTGATCTCAGTTTAGACAAACTATGCTCAAGTGATACTCCTTCAGGATACAATGACAGGAACAGAGAAGAGAAAAACCTGAGTTGCCGGACTTGTTGAACTTCAGTTTATAGGAAATACCAGTCTTAAGCACTCTGGCAAAGTATTTAAGTGTGCAGGTAAAAAAAAAATCAGGAAGTTTAAGTATCTGTCTCTGTACCACAGTCCTTCCTTTGGAAAACCCCCTGGGCTGAGGGAGCCCGTAGGGACACCTGAGCTTGGGTAGCTCAGCTAAAATGACAGAAATATATTATACAAAACCACAGTGCAAAACCCACCATGCTGGGTCTAGTCACTGTGGGAAGCTATGGAGCAAGAGTCATTCCCCATCCTCTCACCCCTGCATTTCCACCCTCTTCTCCCTGCTCACTCACCTGCCCCTTGTGTTCATGGACACACTCGCTCTGCACAGCTGGTGCAAAGTTCAGATTAAGTTAATTCCAACTGTGCAAATCTCTCCTTTTTCTAATTCTCTCTGATTGTTTGGAAACCAGGAAGCTGCAGTATCATGTGCAGGTAGCACAGCAATAAACATGTTCTCATCACAATTTACACATAAAGCGTGAGTCCCTCGAGGTAACTCATCCCCCTCCTGACAGCTTTAATAAAGGATGATGGATTGTTTCTAAACGACAGTTTAGGAAAATCAAAAATTCCCCCCTGTATTGTTTTGAGCTCTGGTGTACAAGAGCTGTTTTGTCTTCTGTGGAAGTTGTTTTTGCCTGTAAGCACTGGGGCTCTATTACTCTCCTTCACAGTGGTGAGAAATGCTCAGTTACCACAGGAGTGTATTCATCCTGCTGCATATCCATGACTTTCTGAAAAACTGCAGGAGCCAAGCGTGGGTGGGAAGTGGGGAAGTGCCAAGAGCTGGATGTGTTGCTGTCTTGGGGATGCTGCTCTGGGCAGTGTCCCGGTGTGGGCTGTGGGAAGGAGGAGGGATTGGACACTGATCCACCCAGAGCTGCCTCCGAGGCAAGAATGCCAGGAGGGGGCATCACCTGAGCCCACCTGTGCTGGCTCAGCTCCCCAGCCAGGATGTGCAGGGGGCTTGGGCAGGTACCTGGTAGTCACCTGCACTCTGCTTTCCTCCACTCTGCTCTTTTCTTTTTAAAGACCACATGTGTCAACAAATTAGTTCTGGAGGGCAGAGTCCTCTCTCTCTCTCTCTCTCTCTCGTTTCTTTTTGGCTTGAGATTTATTTCTCGGTGCATGTGCTTTGTAGCTGAACTTGGCAGAGTGGAGTTTGTTCAGCTGTCCATTCCCCAGCTAATCTGGTGTCCTAAAATAAAAACAAGCAAGTGGATCTTTGGGGAATGGTTGCCCCATGAAGACGTGCAGAGTGTCGTGTGGTTCAGACAGCCCTGCTCAGAGTCATTTACATGGTGAGAAGCCAGATGAGAAAAAAAACAAAGGCTGAGGGCCTGAGCAGGACTCAGTCTGGTGGTGCATTGAGGTGATGGAATGAAGCCCAGACAAGAGCCCACTGCAGCCATGCAGGACCAAAGTCTTTCACATATCATGTGAAAGGAAAAATTTTGAAACCAGCATAGAGTGGAGTTAAATCAAGGCTAGAACTTGCCATGGGTGCAGGATCCAGGGGATTGGGAAGCTTGCAGCTCTCCTACCACTCCCTCGGTGGGAGGCAAAGAAAGACCATTCCTGGAGATCTCAATCTGAACCTTTACTTTCCCCCACGTAAAATGTTTGTGGTAATGCATCCTCTAGCTAAGGAGGCCTGGCTGGACATCAGCTGCTTTGTCTGAGACAAAACAATGTCCATCCTTTCTCTTCCTGATATCCCAGGATGAAGCAATGTGTTTGCTCCCTGCTGTCCCAGAAATCTCAGCAATATTGTTCTTATGTTTGGAATATCAGCACTGGGGAACAAACGTTTCTTCTGAAAATTCCTGGGAACCTGGTCCATAAGGACAGGTGCCAGGACATACCTGTGCATGAAAGAGCATGTGTGGGAGGTTCTGTACATAATCTGAGGGGTTTTCCTACAGGAGATGATGATAAAAAATACTGTTCTGTTAGTTACTGGAAAAAGGAGTAACTGAATTTTAAATCTGGGCTCAATCCTTGTGTCCCAGCTTTGTTTCCCAGCCCAATAAGCAATGTTTTGGTGTATGTAATGAATGCCTTTCAATCAGCAAACCCCAGAAGAGCCCAAAGTCTTTACAGCCTAAGATTTGTGCCATACTTCTTTCTGGTGATCTGGTACTTAGCTTCCTGTTGGAAATTATTTGTATTAATACATCCCGTTGCTTTAATTGCTGCTGTGTTTTATGACTGTGATATTCTTTCCCTTAGGCACAACAGGGATTTACCAGGGAGCCAATGGCCTGACAAATTCTGCAGGATTCAGTGCTGTGCATCAGGTATGGTTCAGCATCCATTGCTGGCAACCTCCACACTTATTTTAAACACCTGGAAAATTTGCAGATCAGAGAGATTATTCCAGTGTTCAGATACATTTAAGGAAGGTGCTGCTGTGTATTTTGCTGAAAACCATTCTGCTCTGCTCCTTGTCTGTTTGCTGGACTTGTGGATCTCTTGATTAATTTGAAGATGTGTTTCAGTGCACACAGAGTGCAGTCCATGCAGGAGGAGGATGCCCCAATGGCCTCTGCTGTGCTGCTGTAGCAGTGCCAAGAGTTTCATCATCCTTCTGCCATCTTACAACTTCCAGATATGTTGTCCATCCTCTCCAGGGAGAACTGTTTCTGCAGTCCTGTCGTCTGCTGTCTTGGCACTGTGCAGTAAATAAAACAGTTTGAAAGAGGCTTTGGCAGGTCCTGATGAATATTGAGCCATCTGAGCTGTCTGTGCACTCCCTCCTTTGAGAACACACCTGTCTGTGGCTTCATGCCTCAGATACCTTGATAAATGTGTGGGTATAAATAAACAGCATGCACGTATACACAAGACAGATGTTTTCCAGTAGCAAATGGCTCTTCTTGTTTGGCCCAAACAAATGAGTCCACTGTCCCAGAAAATGTGTTTTGGTTGGCCAGTAGTTTCAGTTCCTTGTTTGTAAGGGGATTGTTGACTTGTATTTTCAATGGCAACAGTGAGCAATTTCTTTATTGCTTCAGTTTGGCTAAAAACATCAGCATTTGCTGATAGAGTGCATTTGATTGAAGCATGGAGGTTACCTAAAAAGGGAAAAAAATAATTAGGCTGTTTTCATTATTTTGTGATATTCTGCAAGAGAAAACAATGAAATTATCTCATTGCTTTTGCAGCCTAATTGTTCTTGTGACAACTTGAGTCTTTGTTCTTGAAAGCTCCCTGGTGACTGAAAGTTAATGAAATAGCTCTGTCACAGATAAAGATGTAAGCTGTTCAAGGAGGAAAGTGCTTTTAGTCTTTCTACAGACCATTTATTATTTAATTTTATTTAATACCAGAGGCTAATTATAATATTTGAGGAAATAAAAACCTTTTGCTGAAAGACAATGCTCAGAGCATGAACACAGTTCTCTATCTGGAAAAGCAAATCAGTGGACAGGAGCAGGAGTTGCAATTAAAATTAAAAGAAAGAAATTAACTCTTTTATGCTTTAGCTGTCTGGAGATAAATTTTATAATCTATTCCAGTGTCCTGCTTCTCACAGAAAGAGAAAAAGAAAACCTGCAAAGGTAATGGGTGTGGAGTTTTTTTGGAAGCCTTAAAATCAAGACCAAGGGTTTTGAGATACCTCAGCTTCCCAAGGTCACTCACACCTTGTATTTTTTGTTCATTTTTCTGTAGGTAGGGAAGATGATTCAGGCATTTAGTTATTGCTGAGATAGTTGGACAGACTGTTGTGAGCATTGTTGCAAAACAATTGCTACTTTCTCTTAATTTCTTTAGTTTAACAGCTGATCAGAAGATGTTGCTGATCAGGGGAAAATGCAGCTTGTTTTGCTCCTTCCCTCATTCTGTTCTTGCAGTTTCTTCGGTATTTTGTTGTTTACAGAGATTATGTATTATACAGAGATCATGTATTCCAGTATGGAATTCAGAAAGCCACCCTACTTCCCTGTTATATAAAATTGCTAAACTCTGTAACACAAAATGTGTCAGCACTGATAACTAAAATCCTCGGAAAAAAAGCAGAACTTGCCAGATTTCTGACCTCCTGTTGATTGGTCGATCACAATAAAATAGGAATACATTTGGGAGAAGCAGAAATGTAATTTTTTAAGTGAATGAAATACGGTCCTTTAGTGAAATATTCCTGAGCTGTGACTCGCTGCATCTGTAAGTAACCCTGCTTCTGTGGTGCCTGACTCGTTTGAAAGATAAAAACACACATGTGCCAGTTAGATGTTTCTTTTTTCCTCAAAGGAATATTCATCCTATCCAAGCTTTCCTCAGAGCCAGTACTCCCAGTATTACAGCTCGTCCTACAACTCTCCCTACGTGTCTGCAAACAGCATCAGCCCCTCGGCCATCCCGACCTCCACCTACTCCCTGCAGGAGTCCTCCCACAACATCACCAGTCAGAGCACAGAGTCCCTCTCTGGTAAGAGCATCCCTTGTGTCTCCAGGCTGGCAGTCTCAGCCACCTGGAGGCATAAACACTATATACTTGCTGGTGGAGTTTTTTAAAATAGATATATTTGCATGGGTAACTCAGATTTCCTGGCATTTTACAGTTCTGCTTACACAGGGGTTTGGGAAGAGATTTGAACATCCAAGCTCTCTGAAACCATCCTGTGTTGTTTTCATGAGTGTGCAGGGTTAGTAGTAGTACAGAAAGATAAAACAATTACCTACAAACCCCAGATCAGAACTGAGGGCTAACATGGATAGCAGTGAATTCAAACCAAACAGCCATGCTCTGAAAAAGCCCCAGTTTCCTGAATGTCTGATGAGTTTTTAGCCCATATGTCTGTCAAGGTTCATATTCACCTCTTGCAACAACAAGTAATTTGTGCATTCATAAATAAGTGCATTAAGAGGAAAATCCCTCTTTAAAAAAATCTAACCAAACCATTTGTCTAAGTTGAAAGTTCAAGGTGGATTCCAAGCAAAAAAACAAAGCTTCAAGATTTGTGGCCTCTCTTTGAATGCTCGATTTTAAAGTTTTAAAGCTTAAATATCCTATGGAATTACTGATGGATTATGATCCTCCAATGTCCTGTTTGAGTGCAATCTTCAGATATCACTTCCCTACCAGTTTTCATTGCTGTGCAATAACATTTATATAAAACACCACTCAGCTTGTGGATGATCACCCAACACACCCGTGGCAGGGTCTGCTGGCTTATGAAACAAATCTGAACATCTGTGGTTGCTCTAAAAGAAAAATAAGCTAATATTGTTTTTAAAAAGAAGTGATCACAGACTGCTCTAAAAGCAGTTGGAGGATTTTCCATTCCTTAGATCTTATCTCAGCCCTTTTGAGAAAGGATGATTTCAAAAAGGCTTGTTAGGCACAATCCCAGCTTCTCTGAAGAAGAGGATGGTTATTCTAGGAAGCTGCAGAGGCCACAACTTAGCAAGGTGAAAAGAAAAATATGTTTGAATAGGATTTGTAATGTAAGGTAAGTGAAATCCAGACAGGTTTATGAAACTCAAGCCAATCAAAACAGATACTTTACACGTGGAAAGTTCACCTTTAACTGTCTCTTCTCAGTTATTTCTAAAATACTGTCCTCTGTGAAATGGAGTAGGGCTCAACAAGCTAGTTCTGTATTTTTAAGTATAAGTTGATGTGAAAGTATATTTTTAATCATGAGCATTCGTCAAAATTTTAAAAAAATATTTTCAGAATTTGATTTGGTCTTGGATTCTTTTTCCATTGCCTTTCTGATTTCTCTCTGAAAAGAAGTGGGGAGGGGAAAATTTCAAAAGCTTTTCTCATCAACGAAAATGTGATAAGGTTTTTGAAGTGACACATCCTTTTTAAAGTGTTGTGTATGTGGTCTTGGTGATTTTTGAAGTTACTTTAACAAGTCTTAGGAGTTAAAACTTATTTCTCCAACGATGTTAGCTGCTGACGTGGAAAGAGTAAGATTTTCTGTTGATTTTTTCACAGTGTTTCTGTTGCTCTCCATTGAAAGATTTCATACTTTAATTATAATGACATAGTGCAAAATTTAAGTTTACAGTGGAACTTGTTTTTCCCAATAGGGGAATATTCAACAACACCAGCAAAAGATATAGAAACAGAGAGACATCACAGAGGGTCAGATGGCAAAGTACGAGCCCGGTCAAAAAGAAGCAACGATCCTTCCCCTACTGCTGACAGTGAGATTGAGGTAATAACTTGAATTTATATTCCCTTAGTAAATCCAGCAAAGATAAACAGTTGCATCTCGTAGCAAATCCCAGAGACAGAATAAAATCCTATAACTGAAACCTGCAGACATAGGTAGTCAAAACAATTGCTTAATTTCTATGTTATCAGCATCTCAAACTGTTCTTCCCGTGTACACTTCTTTTCCTTTGGGCTTTTTCTGGGTCTGCTCTTTTGTTCCCCTGACTTGATGTGCAACGAGGGATTTGCCTGGTTGTTGGGAGAGCAGGCTCTCAGGATGAGCAGCACACACACAGTTCCAAAATTCCTGATGTTTCCCTTTGCCTGCTCTCACAAAGCATCTACAGTCAGTGCTCCAAATGGGCTCGAGATCTTAAAAAGCTCAACAGTCCAACAGGACATATTTGCTGACTGAACCTATTCCTGCAGTTGCTTAATGTGTAACTATATTTCTTTTTTTCCACCCCATCTGTCATCGCAGCGTGTGTTTGTGTGGGATTTGGACGAGACGATAATTATTTTTCACTCCTTACTCACGGGAACCTTCGCGTCCAGATATGGGAAGGTAAAATTCAATTTTTTTAGCATTACTGCTTGTCCAGCCAAATTGCATCGGGAACTGTGGGGGCAGCTGAACGAGGCAGCTTTTCAAACAGGTGCTGCCGCTTTTATTCAGACGTGTTTGTGTAAATGTGTCCTGTGGTATTTCCTCCCAACATGTGAGAATTTAATTTACCTCCCTTTTCACTTTGCAAAGTAGCCCCTTGTCTTTTCAAAAAGCTGGTGTTGCTCAGCTGCTGCTGGATGGGGATGGTCTTTCAGTGTCTGTCTTCTGCAAGAAAGAGCATCAGGCAACCAGACAGCCTGAACTTTAGCCTGGATGAGGTAACACATTTTTTGGTAGATCAGTGTTTTCTTATGAATCTCAGACAACGTTTTAAGAGTGATTTTGTGTTTGTCAGTCTAGGTTGCCATGAAGAACACTGGCTCTGCTTCCCACATAGCTGCTCATATTTTTAAGGGGATTTAGGAACCATATCTAGCTATGCTTACTTTAGATACCCCCCCTTTGAAATGCAGGCAATTCCATTTTATTTGGTAACTCACTCTGTGGCTGAACAGACTGAACTTGGCTGCTAAAGAGAAAACCACTGGCTTTTGGATTTAGTACCAGGTGCTTCAGTTTCTTCCTAAGGCAGCTTTTTATGATAAACACTCAAGTCACTTTGCATTACAGAATGTCAAACACTTTTAAATGGGTGGGAAAAAAGACAATATCATTACCTAATTAAAAGTGGATGACCTAGTTGGCAGCTGTTTCTACACATGGCTTTGAGCAGTCAGCTTCATCAGGAGACTGGAAAATAGCCCTGCTTCTCTCAAGAAGGCAGAAATATGATTTGACATCATTTCATGGCTTTACCAGCTGTACTTTTTTATGATGGTTGTAACGAGCTGAACGTGTAATTAGTGAGATAGATTTATTGTTCGCTGTTAGATGTGCGCAGTTGTAAAGGATATAAAGTGGTGTTTGTGGTGTGGAAGGTCTACTGCAGCACTTGGAATGCTGCTAACACTTCTAACAGCACCCTCTGAGAACCAAGCCCGTGTTTCCAGGCAGGGATTTATTCCGATGGGATGATTGAGGCGGTTGCTTTTCCCAGGGAATGCAGCGAAGGAGTTGTACCTGTGTAAGCTCAAACCTGCTGCCTGCAGAAACCAGAAAGGATTAGGCAGGATCAGGAAACAATTGTCTGCTTTGGAAAACCTGTCTATAAATCTGTAAAATGACAAAACTTCTGTTGGCTGTTTCTTTTATGCCAATTTAAGGAATGATACAAACAGGAATATTTTCTTTTGGATGAATGAATGAATCACCTTTTACCTGTTAAGTTACAACAGGCTCCTTGAGAAACTTCTTTAGAAGGATTTTTTTTTTTTGCAGTTCTTCATTTGTTTCTTCACTATTGATTCCTCAGGGCTTTCCTGTAAGGGAAATGATTGTGTTATAAAAGTATTATAGTCTGGTGGCTTGATCCAAAGACAACCAGAAGCTTTGGTGGGCTTTGGAACAGACCTTAAACCAAGAGGGAAATACAGCACATTCAGACAGGCTGCCCTGGGAGCTGTTAAACAGTAACACAATTCAAAACTATCAGGTACAAGTGAAACAGAGAGTCAGAGGTTAATAATTTCATAATCTCTTACTTCAGTAGCATAGGAAGTGCTAATCTCAAAGTAAATTAAGTGTCAAGACCTAAATTCTTATTTTTTTTGTCCATAACTGATCATAAAAGATTCACGTGCCTCTAATTAGACATGCACATGTTTATAATTAAACCTCACACGTGGAGATCTTGGTTCAGTGTGTCTTCCTCCAGAAAACATGTCAGTTTATAGGATCTTGACCATTCCCCTGGCCAACATTTATGTCCCAGTGTCATCCTGTAGAGCTGCTGTGCAGGTGTGCAAAGAATTAGTCTATAAAGTTGTTCAAGCTGAAGAATAACACCTCTTTCTGGGGTGATTTTTTTGGGGAAGATGGGAGGAGGAACATCAACCACAGCTTCAGAGTTTTGGGTCTAAACTCCTTTGTTCTGTAGTGAGAAAATCTCAAATGGTTCTGTGTGTTGCCCCTTCCTTGGTGATGGCAGCAAGAGGGAGCTGTCCAAAAAATAAGAAAAAAAGAGAAAAAAAAAATGGAGGGGGCAGAATTCACAAAAAAGATCATCAGTTGTAGTCAAGTATTAACTGTTAATACATCAGTGTATGTTTTCTGACCGGATTTCCTGCGAAAATTCTCTTTTCTTTGGTTTCTGAGGGAAACCACTGTGGTTCTTGCTGTAGATGTGGGCTCCTCAGAGCACTGAGGGTTAATCTCAGGTGTTTAGAAAATGCTTTGCCCACAGCACCAGTAGCAGTTAAAACACAAGACTTACTCCAGATTGAAGCATGAATGAAGAGCCCAGCCTGGGCTGCTCTGCCCAGACTCTTTACTCTGGCCCATGGGTTGCACAATCCTCTGACATTGGGTCTTAATGTCTTTGCCAGGTGGTCCCTGCTGTATAACCTCTGTAGTGGCAGTCAGAGCCTGCACATTCACATCTCCTTTTGCCTCTTCCTTGCCCACAGCTGAGTGGGGGCATCCCTGCCCCAACATACAGAGTCACAGTCTGAGTGATGGGGGCACAAAAGCTGTCAAACCCAAGGACATCTCTCCACCCTTGGCTTCTCAGCAGGAAGCCTTCTGACAAGAAAAAGCTCAGGATTTCAAGAGTATCTTTCTTGCACGTGAGGATGAATTTTAACTCCAGATTTTGTTTTACTCACAATTCATTTGGACCCTACAATCCCAAGAAGTGCATACCAACACACAGCCACAGCAGAACTCGTTCTGGGAACAACACAAAATACTAAGGAAAGGTACTACCTTCACACACACACCCCCAAGAGCTCCAGAGGCACTTAACCCTGGATATTATGTTCAGGGAGGGTTTGTAAGACCTCTTCTGCAGGGCTCTGATCACACCATGACTGCAGAATATTTACCATGTGCTCAGAGACCACAGCAGGTGTAGACCATTATAGATTATCCTGCTGCCCATCCAGCCTTTTTTATCCCTTCAGGTGTGTAGAATAGAGCTCCTCAGGGAGGTGGCTGCAGTCTTTACTATGTCTGCAGGGATCTGCCCTCCAAATCACTCACTAAACATAGTGGGAGAAATGGCTCAAAATCCGTAACGGGCTGCTGGTCTTTCCCACAAGTTGGGTAAAAGTCAAGGGACTTGTTTGAAGCAGGTAGGTGAACACAGAAAGATTCTCTTGGTGATATTAATTCAGAAAAAATATAAAGAGATTGCATGCACTCCTGTGCCAAAGTCATGAGTCTGTTCCTCTTTCCCTGACTGAGATTATTTGCAAGTTTATTCCATAATCTGTGTTGTCTAAGCCATAAAAAACTTTTGCATCTCTTTCAGTCTGAGAAATTTGAAGTATTAAGTTGGATTCATTCTCACACTTTTTGAGGGATCAGCATCCTTGAAAAGGGGGCACAGGGTGTGTTGCATTCCCTAACTGGGAGGTGTGTGTGAAGGTAATACCTTTCCTTAGTATTTTGTGTTGTTCCCAGAACGTGTTCTCCTGTGGCTGTGTGTTGGTATGCACTTCTTGGGATTGTAGTGTCCAAATGAAATGTGACTCAAATAAAATCTGGAGTTAAAATTCATCCTTACATGCAAGAAAGATACTCTGAAATCCTGGAAGCAAATCACAAGGATTTTATCTTAGCCCGAACTTACAGAACTGAATGCATAGGACAGTGTAAATTCTTGAATTGTGTTGGATCTGGATCAGTACTTTGACAATGTCTTCTGATATCTGGGAGTTCAGATCTATAAAATTCCCTTTAAAAACCATAGCAATTTTGAGATGCCCAGCTGAGGACAGGACATAAACATGATTTTCTGGCATTTAAGCAAATGCCATAGCTTCTCTGTGCTGGCTGTCTGTGAACTGTGGCTTGTCTTGTTATGACTTGATGGATCTAGGAAACTTTATTCCTCAACAGTTTCACTGGCAGTTATATGTTCTTAAAAAAAGCTTTCCTTTAAATGAATTATAATTTCCAATTCAAAAAAAAAAAATAGTCATTGAAAAGTTCCTGCTTGGCTCTACTGGAGATCCTTGTAAAACCCTAGGTTTGATTTTTTTAATTTCTTCTTTTTTTCCCTGCTTTCACTGAAGGCCTCAAGTAGCTTGGGCTTTTCCCTGCTTTGTTCTCTCACAGGACCCTAAAGCCAGGACCTGACTGAAAAACACCGTGGGGATTTAATCAAATCTGATGGTGATTCATGCTCCTAATGGCCGAGTCTGTCCTTTACTACTTTACAAACTGAGAAGGAATAAAACCCCATTTTATTGCTCGGCTGTTAAAAACTATTTGTAGAAGTTGCTAAGGTTCAAATCAAAAGGGGCCTCCCTTGAGGACTATTAGTTAATTCTAAGTGCCATGGAGTCGCTTTTTTGCTTCTTCTCTCGCTTGAGATGTGGCCTTATATCATGACTGCTGTTCAAACATCTGAGAGTTTTCCATTCCTTTGACAAACATGAGCCAAAGTGCTTAAGGACATCTGTTTATTTTATTTCTTTAATGAGAAAACCTTCCAATTTCTTACTGGCTCAGCTGTGTTTATTTACATTTTGTTAGTCATATGTGTGGGGCACCTTGGGACGTTAAAAACCTGCAGAGGCCTATGCTGAGGGCTGCTCGCAGGCATCCTGGTCAGAAAGGCAGAATAAGCCCTTCCTAAGGAAAACACAGTCCTTGGAACTCCATAAAATAGATTTTCAAAACAAATAGAGCCTAATTCACTCAGTAGATCATGGATTAAGTCAAGATGAATACAATTTGGAAAGGATTTTCTGAGGAAGTCGGAGATTTTTTTACCCACTGGAGGCTAAACCTTGTGTTTAATGCCTTTTTAAGTTAAATTAAAAAAGCATTCAATCACTACAGGTAATAAAGAAGTCTGTTACTTTAGACATGCTGCTATATCAATTATTTAGCTCATTATTGGAGGGGAGGGAGTGAATAATTCCAGCCATCTGATTGTTTCAGACGTGTATTTCGGGAGCAGGGGTCTGTGTTTATCATCTGTGCTGGCTGATGAGCAGCAGCAGCAGGAACATCCACAGGAACATCCCCAGCAGATCCCCAGCAAGTCAAGGGGATGGAGCTCATGGGGATGGAACCTCTTGTTCTGCAGCTTAGGAGAGCGGGGGGGGGGGGTTCTGAGCAAAGTGCACGTGTGGCATTTGGAACCATTAAAGGATCATTTTGGACATAAAATAACGTGTCAGGAACAATGCTGGGTTATTAAACAAGCAGGAGGAAAGGCAACCTGCTTTCCAGTTGGGAAAAAGGGTTTAAAAAAAAAAACAAACCCAAAGGGAGCTGACTTGTTTTAGGAAGTTGCATGAGCCAGACGTGCCGTTGTGCTGAGGGTTCCGCTCCGGGATGTGTTTCTCCACCAAGCTTTCCGGGAGTTTTGGGGTTTTCACAGAGCTATCAGGGACTTTCATATCGAAATACAGTGATTTTCCTGTGTGGAGGGGAAGGCAATGAAGATCAGTTTGGTTTAAATTCCACTCCCTCTTCTGAAACTTATGCCGTGTATAATACAAAGAAATTATTTTTGGTCATGCAGCTTTTGTTGCCATTTATCCTCAAGCATCGTGGCCCAGCTTTTAACCTGTATTTAAGTACAATACTACCACGGGACTGGAATCCATTTCAGATTTTATGAGTTTAGACATGGGATAAATCATTGTAGTCGTTGCTGCCTGTCCCTGAGCGTGGTTCCTTTAGAGAGGAACCTTTCCAACCTTCACGTGCTCTTGAATGGGAAGGTTTAGTGACCTACATTCCCATTTGCTTATTGGAATAATTTCCAAGGTGAATTCCCCACCCATATGTGAACAGATACATGACAGTAAAGAGAGTCCTTCAATAAATATTGGAAGCACTCCTTAAATCACAGTAAGGGTGAATATGAAAAGGTGTCTGGAGAAAAGGGGTTAAATTATATTTGCTCTCCACCCAGCACGGACTTCTCACATACCTGTGGATACTATTAATTTAAATTCAGTAGATTGTCTAATAAACCTGAATATATCAGTATCTGGGGAACTGTCTTCATTTTGAGGGGGAAAAAGTTTGGATCCTGAAAAGCTGAGTGATTCTGTTTGAAAAGGGATGATCCTTTTTTAAAGAAGCCTGAAGTGTGTAGTCCCTTAGGTAAATCACTTCTGAAAATGGGTTTTAGCTCCTGAGCTACTTTCATTTCTTAAAACAGCTTTTCTAACAAATACCCACTCTCTTGCTGGAAAAGCTCTGAGAGGCTCAGTCTGGCTCTGTGTTATTAAAAAGATAAAATTGCAAGCTAAGCTACTTAAGTGTAGTTAGTGAAAGAGCTAAATGTGTTTTCTTCCTCAAAAAGACATGGACTTACTTGAACTAGAACTGATACACATGGTTAATATCCCATTATTATGGGAAAGTCTTGTTCATGCCCCGGATTTTGATCACGGTGTAAAATGTTACAGCAGAAGAATGGTTATTCTCACGGACCCTTTTTTGTTCAAACATGTGGCCCTGGTATTGGTATCTTTGCTTTTTTGATTATTATTATCATTTTTATACTGCAACCAAGCTGGACCACTTTCCAGGAGTTTCCAAGTAATTAAACCCAATTAAAACTATTAAATTCTTTCTTTTGGTGACAACTTCATTATTAACAGCTAACCACAAGGAGGAGATTTAACTTGGAAAGTCCTTGATTGTGTACTAATCCATGTCTCACCTCTGGCTGACACCTGTGGCAGGTAAAACCCTATAGAATAGGAGTCTGATGAATGCTCTTAATTAATACTTTCTTCCTTGTAGAAAAGTAATTATTTGCTCACGGCATAAATAGGTATTTGGCAGGGATTTAAAAAGACTGATTAGTTGAAAATACCAGAGCTTTATTTTGGTGGGGTTTTTTAAAGGGAAGTGGTGGTGTCTGAATCCAAGATCCACGCTCAGAATGACTTTGTCCTGACAATTTGAATGTCGAGTTAATTGTCACATTGCTGAATGGAGGCAGAGCCAGACAACAGGCTGAGTTGTTCTCCATCCCAGAGGAACCAGTTTTGCCCCTTTGCTAATGGCCTGCAAGTCTGAACAGGGTACCTGCAAGGCAGAGGCTTGGAATGGGCTTTGGATCCAGGATTGGAGGCAGGAGTGACTTGCACTTGAGAGATTGCCAGAGATAATATGCTTCCCTCTTCCTTCCCAAATTACAGTGTGCAAGGGGGGAGTGCTGGCTGGGGACAGGCAGCCAACTGGATTAGTGGTGGCTGCAGGTGTTAACAAATACATGCCTTTTTAATGCCTTTTTAAAGCAGTTTATGAAGTCTCTGTGTTTCAGGAGGTCAGTGGGAAGAATGTTTTAGTAGGGAGCCTTTTGGGAGGGTGCTGGTGCTGCAGTCTGAGGTGTGACTGCAGCAGTGCAGGGTAGCTCCTGAAAAAGGATCTAGAGACCAACACAGTCCATTTTGGAACGTGCTGGCAGCTATTTGTGCCCTAATTTGGGTGTGCATGCACGTCCTGCATCCCCTTTGCTCTGCTAAAATACAGGCCAGTCAGAGTTTCTCGCGGTGAAACTTTCCCCACTTGCTGTCATGGGGAAATATCTGTTCTTTGCTCGGCTCCAGTTTTTGTGGAGATCATCTTTAAGCACAGACAAGCTGAAGGCTTTTCAGCAAACTCCTTTTAGACATCTTCTGTCATATTGTTACTTGAAATGAGGGGTCAAAATGAAAACGGAAACAGAAATTAATTTTGGGCAAGGTGTTGTCAGCTCAGAGGACGTACTTGAATTCAAATTGTAATTTAAAAAAAAATTCACTTCACGTGCACAGAACTAGTTGAAGGATTAGAAACAGTGCATGCAGCTGGCCAGCTTAAAAACAACATTGGGAGCAAATGTGCCATTGGGATGTGAAAGAAAAAGTCCCTCTTGGTGAATTGGATACTTTTTTCTTCCTTCACAACATGTACCACAGGCTTGTGTTGCCTGTGTTTTCCTCTAGTAGGACTATTTGCTGAATAGGCAGCAAAATTACCCGAAAACAAGCAGAAATTATGCTGCTCTCAAGGTGTGGCCACTGTGAGCAGTAGGCAGTAGCCCATCAGGCCTCAGGTGGAAGTCACAGGCGAGACAGAAACAGCAGAGATGTGTCCAGGGATGCTCTTCAGGGCAAACATTTTTTTGTGGAATATGTTGAGAAAGGACTCACCTTGCTCTTTGCACATTTTGATCCTTCGTTGTTTATAAAGGAGTAGCAGGGAATGGAGGCTTTTTAGCTCTGAGTTCCCTAAGGAGAAAGGGGCAGCTGTGAGACTGTGACTCCTGTTCTGTAGAAGGGAAGGGTGCATTGACAAGGGGGGACATGATGAGTCTCTTCAAGAATGAATAGTCCAGAATGACCACTGGTGCTTATCCCCCCCCCCACCAGTGGGGAGAAGCTGTTCCATCTGTGCACTGGAGGGTCAGGAATGCCTGGTCATGTCTGAGCACCAGAGGTTCACACTGAAAGTTTTGGAGCTGTTTAATTTTGACCCCGAGGGAAGCCCCAACATCGGTGCGTGGCAGAGGTGAGGCAGGTGGGGATACACTGTGCTGCTGCAAGTTTTATTTACAGAAGGAGTTTATTGCCTGTTTTCCATCCCTGCCTCTCATTGTCCCTGTTTGTGAGAGCATGACTCGTGCATTAGCAGAGGGAGAGCCTCGCTCTTCTAGAGTTACTAAACAAGCACTGGGGGGGGAGTTTTTAGATTAATCTGTTTTCACTGTAAAAAGTGGTTCCTGGAGGAGATTTGGTTTCAAGCTGTCTGTGGTCCTTGGGCTTCACATGCATCAGGAAACACTGGCTGGATCTGTTAGCCAGGAAGCTTGTTCCCAGAGCTCCAGGGCATGCTTTTCCTATGGAAGGACATGTTAACAGGGATCATTGGTACAAGTGTGGCAGCATTGGGCTGCTCTGCTGAACTCACACTGCTCCAGCGTGGGCAGTAGCATCCCCAGCAGCACAGAGGTGTCCTTCAGTGGCACAGGATTTCTGTGCCTGGCAAGAGCTCTCTGTCAACACCTTCAGGCAAATTTCATAATTCTCTTTCAGGTTATTTTACACACCGTACAGAGAATTTGGAGAACACATTGATTGGGACACCCGTTTCACTTCGGTACTCTCCTGTCAGTCTGATTTTCCTGTTTATTCCCAGTTGAATTGACAGCTACAGCAACCCTGTCTTTACTCAGTGATGGTACAACCTGTGGCACAGTGGGGTCCAAGTCTGGGACTAGTGCTTCTAGATGCTACAATAATGTAAATGAATAATGGCTTGAGGAACCCTGGCCTGGTGCCTCTAGACACCTCTGTCATACTGGGAGTGCTGATTGGCCTTTTAACTTTATCAGCCTCTTTAAGACTTGGAAGCCTGCCTTGCTGGGGAGGAAATGTCCATACTGTGAGAGCAGTGATGCCAAATCATTTCCCCAGATGACTTCCCCTCTGGGTGGTAAAATGCATTTTTCTGTTTTGTTTTCATTCCATCATATTCTGTATCTCAAGAGAAAGATTTTCCCCTCCCCCCCCATCTACAGTTTGGTTTCCATATTGTTTAGTTTAAGAGAAGGTAACTTCATACACTGTGGAAATGTTTCCCACTCCCCATTAGTGATTAATACCAATAAAGCTAAAGACAAAGCTTAGAGGATAAATGACAGGTACCAACCAATGAGATTTCCTGAAAGAGTTTTAAGGGCTTAATGATCCTTGAAATGTATAAAAATAAATTGCTTCATTAAAAACTATTTTACAAAATAATTTCTTCCTAGCAGCATATTTTCTTCAGAACAGTTCCCTGGTGTAACTACACCTGGGTAGTAAAATTTGATTCAGTGCTGTTTGCATGGGGCCACAGTGAGATGCCCTGGTTACTCCTGTGTCCCTGTGCCTTGTCAGGGGAGCAGCTTTGGGGCTTAAAATTAGAGACACGTTCAAGGCAAGCCTGTTGAATTTTTTTTGGTTTTTTTGCCCAGGGGAGACAGTGCCCTTCTTTCTGGGGCAGCAACAGGCATGTTCAAACGTGAGTGACAGAGCTTTTCTTTAGTGGGCACAGTGCTTGTGAGTCACACACATGGCTAAAACCACAGCCATTCTGCTCTAATTAAAGAGAACTACACCAGGAATGCGTAATAATTAGGTTAGTGTGTAATACACCCTCCATGTCAACAGCCTCTGCCACAAAGGTTGATTGAAATGTGCTCAGCCTCCCAAACATTGTGCTCCCTGTTAGAGCTCCTCAGTTAATTCATTACTGTCCTGTCATACAATAACAGGACTCCACAGAAATCTGCAGAAAATTAGAGACTTACATAGAAATCTGCCCTGCTTTAGCGTGGCTTGTGACTTGAGTAGAGGAAAACCACCCACTTCAACATAAAGATGAGAGATCCTCAACCTAATGAAGAAGAATTAACAAAAAAACCCCTGTTGTGGGAATGCCTTTTTTTTTTTTCCCCAAGTTGTCTGTTGTTGTTTAGCTGGAACAGGCACAATGCTTTTGAGCTGTGAATGTTTATCAAATTGACCACAGGCTATTTTTGCTTATGCTTTTGAAGTATTTAACGAATAAGAAGATGTGCTGCTGGTAACCTTGTTTGCATCAGTGTGTTTCTGTGCTCTTGGTGTGGGTTTGGAAGAAGGGTCAGTTGTTTGGGGGCAGGAAAGTGGCAGAGTGAGCAAACTGGCAGAGTCAGGAGCATTGGGTGCAGTGCCATTTCTAACACTGGCTGGAAGGACAGATGAGCCCATCCTGCATTTTCATGTGCTGTGTCTTGTCTTTTTTTACTATTTCTGAGCAATGCAGTTACTTGGGTGTCACTGCCATCACATCTGCAGTGGTGGCTCTGCAGGCTTGCTGTCCTGAGCAGCAATAGTCATATTGGACAAGGATTTTATTGTGTTATAATTGGGTTTGCATGGTAGGATGGGGTTGTTGTAGCTCTGCTGATGCTGTTTAATAAGTAGGCAGCTTCAGTGGGAATGAAATGACTGGTTGGAAGGACAGTGCAGGAAAGGATCACCCTCTGTGCACCCTGTTGCTTGTAGCTATCCCCAAACCATTCACTAATGATGGAAACCAGTTTTTTTTGTCTAGCCTACTGAAGCAATTCTTACATAGTTTCAGGTGTTTAAAGGATCTTTATATCAATCTGAAGTATGTGGCCTATTATTGGTCAGGGTGAGTTATAGACATCCCTCAAAGAACAGGATTTGTTTATCTAAGGAGAGCAAAAGAAAGAATGTGAAAATCATGTTAATATTAAGATACACTTGGGAAATCGAATTACTTTAATAAATGTACCTTCAGAAACAGGAATATATTTGCTTTAAGATCTCCCACCCCTGTCCCCAAAAAGAGAAAATCAAACTGAGTGGAAAAAACCTGATTTTCCCCCCTCAGGACACCACGACGTCCGTGAGGATTGGACTCATGATGGAAGAAATGATCTTCAACCTTGCAGATACACATCTGTTCTTTAATGACCTGGAGGTATGTAGCTGCTTATTTTATTTAACATCTCTCTCTCTCCCTAATCATTTGCATGTGATCTACAAACTTGTTTTTTTTGGCCAAGAAGTTTTATTTTTGACCCTAAAGAAATGGGCCTTAGGTGGCTTGTTGGAAACCTCACTGAGTCCCTTTGACATCTTCAGTCTGATAAGGAATTTTTTTGCTAAATACACACTAGCAGTGATGGCTTTTGGCAGGTTTGCTAAATCTAATAGTGAGGACTATAGCTCTACTACTGCTTCTCCTGAAATTTGCTATTTAATAACTTTATTAAGGTAAATTAGTGTTAATCCTATGGGACAGGTAGCAATTAGCTGTGAGCCAATGCAGAGGTTTTAAAAATGGTCCTGTTCTTGGGGAAGCTCTGTTGGACACACACAGGCAGAGCAGGAGGTCTGCTCAAGCTCAGGCACACTGCAGGATGAAACTGGGGGAGCTGCAGCATAAAAGACCGAGAGGAAGAATCCTCACACTTGACTGTCTCTTATACGAAGCAAAAATCCTTTTGAATATGTTGTAAAATTCAAGCAAAGTGATGGTTGCAGAGTTCTGCCACCAGCTGAGGAGCAGCTGTACAGCAGTGATGAAAATCTGTTCACATTTGCAATCAGTAGAGTCTGAATGGGTCAGTACAGAGCGAGGTGGGGTCTGTGCTGGGCACCTTGGAGTCACAATTCTGCCTGGAGGCATTTGGAGGGGAAAAAAAAAAATCTGGCATCCCTGGGCAGACTTCTGTGGTCTTCTTTTTTTTTTTTTTCACTTGAAAAAGGAAGAATTTGTTGCTGTGCCAGATGAAAGGAGAGAACTTTTTCTCTGCTTGATGAGTTCAGCAAGAATTTCTGGTTCCTTCACTGCTTAATTGCACTGTGGTCCTCTGTGTTATGGGAGGTACGACCTTTCCTGCCACTTGGCTCCTCACAGTCCTGAGGTTTCACTTGCTGAGAATTTTTATTTCCTTTCAAAGACAAGTAGTGGGTAGCACCTGAACTGGCAGATTTTTCCTCTTTCAACTTTTTTTCAGAGAGGGAGTTTGTGATGAGGGCACAGCAAGTACAAAGTGAAAAAAAGTCCTTTTCTTAGGGAGAAAGAAAAGAGATCTTCTCTTTGGGAACCCAGGGCACTAATATAAGTATGATAATACTTAATATACAACCATCACCCATCAGATCTCAGCATGTGATGCAACAAAGCTCCATGTCCTGCACAGAACCACCCTCCAGAAATACATTGCCTGTCTAGACTTTTGCTAGAATTGCCAATTCTAAAACAACTTTTCTTCACTTACTGCTCTAAAACTTTAAATGAAGCAGCAAATTGTCTGGCCTCAGTCAAGTTGTGCACATTTATCAGCCAGTTACAGCTTTGGGCACTGGGGGTTTGGTTTTAGCTGAGGCTTTTCAATAAAAAATTGAGGGATGACAGAGAATTCATGAGAAGTGAATGTTCCTTACAAAATTTCACTTTTTCAAAAAGAGCCATTTCAGTTTGGAAGAATTTGCAGTGACAGAGTCATCCAGAGTTACTCACCCTACTCCTTCAGTTAGGATGATGAATAAAAGTTAGGTTTGGGTGTTCCCAAAGTGATAGTTAAGAATGATACATCACTGAGTCCTAGGCTTGAAAAGAGTGCAGTGAATATTCTTAAAAACAAGCAAAAAAAAGAATTGGTAAAAACCAGCACAGGAGCAGATTCAGTTGAAGACCCCCAAGCATTACCATATACATTAGCACCATCATGTGGTGTAATGCTTGGCCTGTACCAGACAAAACAAGCTAAAACTGCCCAGAGCTGAAATAATTCCTGACCATCTTCTGTGCTGGGGCAGAGTGAAGGAGGCTGTGACTGAGGAAGCAGCGGGAGAGCTGCCCATTCGAGACCAGAGCAAGAGTTCTTTTACCAGCAACAGTAAACACAGTGAACGTTTCTCTGGCACAAATCCACAGCCAGGGTTGGGGTAGCTGGGGGGTCCAGCAGAGTTCACTAACCAGAGCATGCCTGGCCTTGGTCCTGATGTGGAACCAGGGGAGGAACCAGAGGAGATGCTGCCCATCCACTCCAGAGTGCTGGTGAATCTCAGGTGGTCACAGGGAAGTTAAAATGTGAACTCTGGGCTTTCCAGGATTGTGCTTTTTCTCCCAGATGCCTTTTGTTCACAGTATGTTGATGGCTGAAGAATAGCACCTTCCACCCCCAATCCCTCTGGAGATATTATTGACTGACACTCTGGGAAACAGGTATTAAGGACAGGAGGACTGACAAGGGGATGAGGAATTAAGAGACAAGGGGATTAGTGTGTTCACAATTACTGCCTTCCAGAGTCATCCCTGGAGGTTTTGTGTTGTGGGAACTGTTACACCCCCCCACATCTAATGAGGGGTGAAAGCTCCACTGATCAGTGAATCCCTGAGATGTCTCAAAATCTCTGGCACAGTCCTGATACACAAATAGAACCCGTGTGTGCTCATTAGTTGTTTTCATGTGTGCATGAGACATTCCTTGAGAGTGTTCAGAGGTAGTGTGAGGGAGAACAGAAGGAGCTCCTCCAGGTATCCTCAGGAACAGCCTGTGTTTCACAAGGAGGCAGCAGAGGCTTTCTGCAAGCCAGCAGTGCCATTTCCAAGCTGAATTAGCTCAGGCTCCTTTACACGTGGGTACAAAGGGTCTGGTCCCACCTGCAGGCAGGTTGTGCAGCACCCAGAGATATCCCAGCAGTCAGAACAGTTCAGTGCCCAGAGCTGTGAGGGTTGACTGGGGTCTTGCACGTGTGACTCAGTTACAGGCTTGATGTGCCACACTCTGAGATCCCAGAGTATCAATTCAAAAACATCAGCAATGTAAAAACTGGGATGTGTCCCCATCACAGACCTCCACTGGAACAATCTGGACCTTCCCTTCAGCAGCCCAGATACCCTGCCTTGACTCCCTGCCCACCAAGATTTCAAGGAAATTCTGCAAGAATGAAAAATTGGTCTTGTAACCAAGTAGTAAAGCATGGTGCACATTCTGGCTGCAGCCAGTTCCCTGAGTTCCCCCCAGGAACAGGAGAGGCTCAGCCAGAGGACTATGAGGTAGCGTCTCACCGAGTGTCATGGTATTTTATTAAGTTAGAAATGTGATAGCTACTGTTGTCACACTTCAGTGTACAGAACAATTCATTCACAAATGAGAAAAACAGATCCCTCCACAAATACCTTTCCCCTGACTTAATGCCCTGCATTGTACAAGCAAAGTGGAGTGGGCTGCATCAGTATTATCCCAGCGTGGTTCACAGCAGCTATTGGGAGGGGGGCTTAAAAATTTAGGGGGGTGGAAAAGAGAGAGAGAGAGAGAGAGAGAGGTGCCAGCAGAGATCTGCTGTTCAGCTGCTTGGCTCCAGTTATGTACAGAAAGATACACTCCACTGATAGGTTGATAAGAGGGCCGATGAGATGAGAACAAGATAGAATTGTGTATCTTTTTGAGAATTATCTAAAATAAATGGTGCAGAAAATCTTATCGTTATGGACAAGAACTATCTGTCATGTTTTGCCACTGATAGCAAGTTTGGTTACTTGTTTGGGGATTTATTCTTTTTTTTGAAAGGGGCTGGTTTAAAGTAATTCATCAAGCTCACAATTGTTTAAGGAAGGTAAAACAAATTCTGTGGTTTAGAGAACACTGAAGTGGTGAAGAATTACTGTACCTTGGTTAGGTGCAGTTGTTCTGATTTGAGTCCTGTTGTACCAAGTGCAACACCTTTCAACCTCTGTTGAAAAATCAGCCAGAACAAAAGATGGTGTTCATCAGCTTGCAGGCTTTGTGTTGTGTTCTCACCTCTGAGGGTCTTGGAGAGAGGAGAGTTAAGGTGGTGGGGGAACCTTCCTGATTTTTCTCTTTCTAATCTTTATGCTAAGACTAGGAAACAAACCAAAGGAATAACATTTCTTACATTTTTGAGGCAGGGCCTCCACCATTCAAACAGTGAAGAATTTGGGGAGATAAGATCAGAGTACAAACTCCGTGCAGGCTGAGCTCCAATGTATGTTCTGGTTGAATACCCTGTGCACAGATTCCTCCATTGCTGACACACAGTATTCCTGAAACGTGTCTGTGGCTGGGGCAGTGAAAGGATGCTGCCTGCAGTGCTTCAGCCCAGCTCCCCTGCACATCAGAGGAAGCTCAGCCCCCTCAGAACAAACTGGGAAAACTCTGGCAGGACAGGGCAGGCGGCTCTGGAAGTTTCTCTGGGACGGATCTTCTCCCCCTGTAATTATGTGGGCACACACCTCCTGTCTGAGGCAGTATTCTCACAGGGGGAAAGGCTGCCAAATTTCTGCCTTATCATGCATACAGAGTTGAAAAAAACCACAGCTTTCCTGGCTGAAACACAAGCATCTCTCTCCCTCCTGTCTGCATAGGAAGGAGTTCCGCTCACTGTGTTTTTCAGGAGCCGTTGTGCCCTTAGATAACAGCAGATCTCTCACACACACATTCTCTGTCTATTCATATTTTTTGCTGTGTGATGCTTGTCCCTAACAGTTAACTGGCTAGACTATGCCAGACAGCACTAGCAACATGTAAGATTTTATCTCCTTAATATTAAAGTAGTTTTGCATTATATTATTTCATTTTTCTTTTTCAAAACATTGACTCACTGCTGTATTTATTTTCATACTCTTCTCAGGACTGTGACCAGATCCACATAGATGATGTATCCTCAGATGATAACGGTCAGGATCTAAGGTAGGGGGTCTCTGGACTGGAAGCTGCAGGTCTGGTAGACCCCAGCTGTTTGAAAATAGTGGGGGGCTGGTCAGAGGTTCTCAAACATGCATCCTCATCCCCTCCCTGGCCCTGTGCTCCCTGCGTTTATCAAGCCCACAGAAGCACAGAGTCCCCTTTCTCATATTATTGTGCCTGTGCCTTCTGTCAAGGCCTGACTGTCCTGAGCTTTGAACCACTCTGGGAAATATATATAAATTAGGGTAGGTTGATCACCACACCAGTTTCTGATATGGTTTGACCAGACGGGTGTCACAGATGTGGCCAGAGTGCTTCAAAACCAGATTGAAAGGTTTCCCACTGCCCAATCTGCAGTGAATGGGCTTAGCAGTGAGGAGTTGGACTTTGCTGTGCCAGAGAGTTTCACTGGCAGAAACTCATCCCAAACCTGCACCAGACACTACTGTTATCTGTGTAAGTCAGGCTATCCTGTTCACAGAAGCTACTTCTGTACAATTCCATGTACCTTTCCCAAAGTGTTGCCATGAGAGTCATGGGACAAGAATGAAATGTGCAGAACTCACATGGAGTGAGTTGTCATGGAGTTGTCATTTGTGGTTTTATGGACGGTTTATTATGAGAAATGGGTGCAGAAAAAAAACATTTTTAAGATCTGTGCTGTTAATTGTGCTAAAGATGAACTTCAGTTCCGTACAGCGTGTCCTGTGTGTGTCTCTGCTGCCACTTGTCTCCACTTTTCTTTTCGATTGTTTCCCCTCCCTGCTGGCGCTGCACAGCCTGTAATTACACTGACCTCTCCCCTTCCCTCCTCCCTCTCCCAGCACGTATAACTTCTCTGCAGATGGCTTCCACAGCTCCACTGCCAGTGCAAACCTGTGCCTGGGCTCGGGAGTCCACGGGGGAGTTGACTGGATGAGGAAATTGGCCTTTCGCTACCGGCGGGTGAAAGAGATGTACAACACCTACAAAAACAACGTGGGGGGTGAGTGGCTGTGGCCAGGACACCAGCCTGCCTTTCATCTCCCCAAAAACTTCTGACCCCGTGGGGACATCTATGGAGGAGGTGTGGGGAGCCTCCCAATAAAAATGCTTCACAGGGAGCCGAGGAAGTGTTTCCTCAGTCATCCTTTAATACGGTTCTGTGCAGGATTTGCAGGAGACACATTAAAATACCTGGTTTGGTGGTTTGAGGAGGACTCAAGTTGCAAGTGTGGGGCTTTATTTTGTAATTTATTTGGCAGGAAAAGCAACCTTCTCCGATTTTCCAGAATGTTTAGTAAGCAAGCAGACAGTTAAAAACTAAATATGCTTGTTTTTCCATGGAACACATGGCTGGTCTCTGTCTGAAGCATTCTTGTATCAAAACTGTTTGTTTTTAACTCCCCCCCCCCAAACAATACCACCAGGTATCAGGATGCCCTGGGTTCCTTCATCTCATGTAGTCCCAGACAGCTCTTCCAAGAGCCTGCTCTGATTCTCTTTCAGAACATCAGTGCAGGTCTCTGACTAGAAGGAGGAAGAAGCAAAACTCAGAGTGTCACCACAACCTATTTTTTGGTTGGAGGACAAGCCTACCCACATGTACTGGTAATGGGATGTGGCTTTTCAGGAGAATCCAAACCATCCTGGCCTCAGGTGTCTCTGCCCAGGTCACTGCCCACATTACACAGTCCTTCCACCCTCTTGCTCACTTCCCATAGAAGCTTTATGCTCACTCCAAGGAAGGTGTTCCAAGGAGGTCCTGCAGCCTTGGTTGGCCGAACCCTTCCCCAGAGAGGGAGGAAGCTGAGCTGCTGCAGCCTGGGGATGTGTGGCAGGGCACAGAGGGAAGCAGCCGGCACCAGGAGCAAGGGATGGGCACCGGGAGAGTTCTGAACACAGACTTTTGGCATTCTGCTCACAAATCCATGCAGTTCCCTTTCTGTGCTTCTGCAAAGACGCTTTCCCTGCCCACAGGTTTAATAGGAGCTCCTAAGAGGGAAACCTGGCTGCAGTTGAGAGCAGAACTGGAGGCGCTGACTGATCTCTGGCTCACACATGCTCTGAAGGCGCTGAACTTGATACATTCCCGGTAAGAGCAGCTCAAAGAATTGCCTGCAGGTTTGATCCAGGAGCTCCTTTTGCTTTCCCTTGTTTTCCCCCTCTAAACAAATCGGGACACATTTGTAGGACTTGGCCGGCCAAGCCTGTGGGAGGCCGGTCTGCACACGTTTGCCAGGCTGGAATTGTCAGGGGTTGGGGTGAGCTTGGGATGATGAACTGACCAAAAGAAAAACAGTCCTTTTCCTTGGCTCTCTCATCTGTGGCACCATTTTCGTGTGAGCAGATGTACAAAGGAGGAAAAGGGAGAAAAGAGCCCTTCTGTCCCTGATCACCTTCACTCAAAGAACCCAGCAGGGACATTGCTATGTGGTGTCTGATTTCCCACCAGATAGACCCTAGCAAGTGTTCAGTAAGGCTGCATCACTGCTGCTGGTTTGGTTTATGTTTTTTTCATTCTGCTAAGCTGATCAAAAGGCATTTCTGGTACTCACATTATCTGCCTCTGGCTGCATAATCCCCCATTGGCTTGGGAACTTCCAGCAGCAGGAAAGGTTTGCTTCCTACCATCTTTCAGTCCAGAGTGAAAGAGAGAAACACAGATTGCCACTTTAATAACTTCTGTTTTCCAGGCCCAACTGTGTGAATGTGTTGGTCACCACAACTCAGCTTATACCAGCACTTGCTAAAGTGCTTCTCTATGGACTGGGCACTGTCTTCCCCATTGAAAACATCTACAGTGCAACAAAAACAGGTAAGAGCAAACTGACTTAGGCCTCACCAAAGACAGGCTGCAGTATGTGTGCAGATCAAAAAATGTGTCTTCTCTTGTGTTGCTTAGGGAAAGAGAGCTGCTTTGAAAGAATAATGCAGAGGTTCGGAAGGAAAGCCGTGTATATTGTAATAGGAGATGGTGTTGAAGAGGAACAAGGAGCAAAAAAGGTACAGTCTGTGAATGCCACTTATTTGGCTTGACAGGGACAGGAACACAATTTGTTAATGGCAAACATTATTTGCAAGATGTCTGTGCATCCTGGGTCTTGTGCTCCTGATGTGACTGCAGAAATGTGATAGAGCTGCCTTTGCTTTGGGAGCATTGCACGAGATGGGGATGCAGGAACTGACTGCATGAGCCCCATCTTCAGCAAACTAGTTCATTTGTAATGGTGTAGCTCACGTGATGTGCAAAATATTATATCATAGGAACTCAGCTTATACAGCTGAACCTTGTGCTGGAGGACCTGGTATCACATTCTGACTGAAGATCCTGCAAAGGCTTTCCAAGCAAATTTGAGCTTTTTGGTTGCATAAGCCCAGGAACAAAGGGATCCCAGCAAATAAGGTGATGGGCACATGTCCTATCCCCAGGTTGCCTCCAATGCAGCAGAAACCCTGTTTTTCATAGTGTATTTCCCCTGGCCAACGGAAGCAACAATATCTGGAGCCACCTTGGAAAACTGCCTAAAATTGCAGGTGGTTCTGTAGCTCATGAAGGGTTAAGGAGCTGTCAGGGAAGAGTCCAAAATGCATGACTGGGCTGAAGTGATAATGGCCTGCTGCTTGTGACAGCTCAGTGCCACACTTCAAAGGCAGTGGGTCAGTGAGCAGGACTCCATCAAAGGCTGCAGGGGCTCTCTGCCTCCATGGGGAAGTGGGAACGTTCACCAGTCTCCCGTGCCAGGATTCCAGGAGCCTCTTGCTCCTGTCTCCTGGCTAAGCAGCTCTCCCATTAGTAGAGCACATTCTTTGCTGGGCTGTCTCCTCCTTTGATTGATGAGACTCATTAATCAAAGCTTCTACACACCTGAGTTTTATACAGGAAAAAAAAAACAAACAAGGAAGGGAGGGGACAGGCAGAGGCCTTTCGCTGTTTTGCTGACAGCACTGATAATATCTCCACTTTTGTGGGTCATTTTTCTTCACCTGTCTGATGAGTGATAAATCTGTAACTGCTGGACAACAGGAGTGGCTGGGAGGCCAAGTTTTCTTCTGGTTTGAGAAAGAAAATTAGATAATTTAATGGAAGGAGTTTAATAGCAACCAGGGGAGGCAGAAGGAAATAACTTTTCCCCTTAAAGTAAAATTGCAGAGCAGTGGATTTCAGTCACTTCAGCTGTCTGGGTTTGCTTACTCTCTCTAAACACACTGATTAAATAGCTTGAAGGAAACATTTGTTTACTGATAGGCAACATACCAGAGGGAAGCTTATTTAAACATTAGAGGAGTGTAAATAGACCCTCTGTAACATAAACATCTGGAACCATTGGAGGTTTTTTGTACACAAGTAGGTACAATTGGAAAAGGAGCAGCTCCATCAGTCATCTATCTAGGAAGTATATGTTCTCTGAAGTTTTGTGGAAGCTGTTTATCCAGAAGCAGCGTGGTTACAGGTGAATTCTTAGTGCTAAAAGACTCTTAGGAGTGTTATTACTATGTTGAAAGGGACTATAAGAAAGTGAGCCCACAGCCTCCACCATTTGTGAGGCAGGAGACTCCTAAATTGTGAATATATCTTCCTGTCTGCAGAGGAGACACAGATCAGCAGAGACACTTCCCACTCCCTCCCTCTGTCCCTTCCCTCCCCTCTCAGATGACCCCCCTTGCCTGTGGCACCGTGGCAGCCTGGTGGCCAAGTACAAAGCTCTGTTCCTGAGGGTGCAAACTAAGAAAGTTGTTTTCATCTCAGTTATTATACAAAAACAAAACAAAACAAAAAAATTCCCCTCTTTTGGTTTCACTCTAGCACAACATGCCCTTCTGGAGAATCTCTTGTCACGCTGACCTGGAAGCTCTTCGGCACGCCTTGGAACTTGAATATTTGTAGCAGACCCCAACATCTTAGCACTGGGAGGGCTTCACTCAGACTATTACAGCGGTTCCACCTATTCCTCATCATTTTCTTGGTAAAAAAAAAAAATCCCACAGCAACTGCAGTTTTTCTTTTTTTTGAAGGAGAACCCTTTCAGTGGAAGCCTTTAAGAACTTGCAGCCAAAGAACATTGTCTCAAGTCCTCCTTCCTTTGGACAGAGGAAAAACTTCCTGATCAGTCGCTGGGATGCTGCAGTTGCTGGCTAAGTTGGAGGCACAGAGCTCCACTGGCCTTTTTGCCATCAACAACAAATGCTACAAGTCTGGGTGTCCCTGTCAGCTTTCTTGGTTTTGAAAGGGGAAGAGGACACAGCAAGGAGTCTCTGCACAGTCCATCACATCACACGGGACCTTCTGAAAATAAGAGTGAAACTGTTGATTTTTTTTTTTTTGCTATTTTTTTAATTTATGAACTAATCTCATTACTCTGGTATTAAGCTCTGTACCTGTGTTTTTAATCTGGCTTTTTGGGGTGGGGGTGGGTGGGGAAAGTCTTACTGTTCTAAATTAATAGTTCCATTTCTCCAGAACAAACTCTGGGGAAGAATCATATTGTGTACATGAGTAGTCAAGACACATGGTACTGTTGGTAAGAACTGTAGCTGTGTTTTTGAACCTTGCCCAGGTGGTTTGAGGACGTGTCTACACGATGCCTTACGCTGCTGTCTTGGGGTCGGGGAAAAAGTACCTTGTGATGAGTGAAAGGCATTAAATAAAAACATGTTTACATTTTGGGGGACTAGATTACCTGCCTTTTCTGCCACCACTGCTGGATCTAGAGGTGTATGTGGAATATGTACTCCCCCTTTCAAGGCTGGGCTGTTAATCTTGCTGCCAAAATATTTAAATTTTCTGGGCCTGGATGACTGTCTCATTCACTTTTCAAAGTGCTGATTCTTGCTCACTGTGGCACCAGATAACCTCAGAAGGATCAAAGCTACCCTGGAACCAGGTGGCAGAGATGCAGCAAGTGCTACAATGCCCTCACCTAATAAGATCAAACGAGTTACAGATATGACACAAGTGCTACACAAGCCTGAGGGATACTCCTAATCTCTACAAACATTCAGAGAAAACAGTGCTGGATCTGAGAGGGGATTTTCTGCCAAACTAAAGCAGAAAATCTGATCTTAAAGTAATCCAGTCTCAGTCTTTGGCTCAGAAGGCAGCAGCCACGTGGCAGCTGAGACACATCAGCCCCGTGTGTCGACAGCCACACGACCAAACCCCAGTACCTGCTTGGGGGGATTTGTAAAGAGCAAAACTCCATCCAAAATGTGACTTTTCTAGCAGAGGTGTTCCTGCTCTCAGGGCCTGCTGAGCAGCAAATGTGGTGGAATTTTTTTCCTCATGGTTTTCCTGCTGTAAGAAAGGCTGTCACAAACAGGAAGGTGTCAGAAAGCAGTGGGGTTTCCTACAGCAATTTGTGTCTTGTTCATCTCTTTCCTTTTCCTCCTTGCACAAGGGCTCATTTCAGTGATACCAGCATCCAAATTCCACAGGGAGGGCCAAAACATCATTTCAAGATCTGTGCCATTCTGTAAACACAGTAGCACTGGGAACATTAACTTTGGCTGCTTCACAAATGCCTGGAACAAGGTAACTCCAGGAGTAGGAACTTCAGACAATATTCTCAGTAAGATTTTAGAGTCAGCTCTTTTACAAGCTCCCTGTTTCTTCTAATTTATAATTAAGACACACACACAGAAGTCTTGCCCAATTCATGCCCTGTTAGAGGGCTACAACAATCCCCATTTCTAACCCACAAATCCACCTAACAATGACGTGTTATCAGTCCAGCCCCAGTCCAGCCAGTGAAGAAATGCTACTCAACAAGTGACGGACCTTTGCTGCTGTTAAAACTGAGAGAAAACATCTCCTGATGAGTTTTACACATAAATGGCTTCTTATTTACAGAATGTCAATGCTGCTTTGTTTTATCTCAAATTTGGCAGGTGTTCTGAGACAGAAGATGCTAATGTAAGTGAAGTTACCTGTGATCTGGAGACTGTGCAGAAGTGAACATTCCTCCAGACTGAACCAAAACTGGAAATCCAGGAACACAGAGCATTTTTCTAAAACAGTTTAATAAAAAAATTGTGAAGTTTCTTGGAAAAATTGGAGAAACCCAAAGCATATCGTGTGTGTCACCTGTCTTAGTCACAAAGAAACACAATTGTCAAAAAAGATATTTAAGTTTAATACAAATTTTATACAAAGAAAATGTGAAAAAATACTTCCATATGCTAAAAGCAATTATGCTTCACAAATAAGGCCAGCTAGGCTAGTTTTGACACAACTGCAATTAATGAATATTCTGTTCTTGCCTTTTTTTTTTTTCCTTCTAATACTTTTTTCCCTCTAATCTGGGGACTAGCTGGAGACTGTACAAACCGCATTCTTATATAAACAATGGGAGAAATCAACATGACTAAAAAATGTACAACAGAATGTACTGGAATGATATCATACAGTTAATTTTCTCATATACATACATCACCTTTGCTTTGTTCAATGCTTTCGTTTTACACAACATACAAAAATGGGACTACAGTCTCAGTGTAACAGACAGCATCTGCAGGGGGGAACCTCCTCTCGTACTGCACTGCTTCATGCTTACAGAAAAACAGAAATTCCATCATATAAATAACACATGCTCTGGCCCAGCATCAAAAGTCCTTTGCCCATGTTTCCTGATCCGTGTTTTTCTCCACGCCTAATTCTTGTTCAAAGTCCTTTGGGAGAATTTTTAAAAAATAAGAAGCACAGGAACAAATTTTACTTTCCTCAGTCTTCGATATCAGTGATCAGAAACCGTTCTACAACCAGCTGCTATTACGCTTTCCAACTTTTCTGATCTTAGACTAAATGAAATTTTAAATTAACCTGTAAACAACATTTATATTGTTGTCAGTCTGGTCATTATGAAAAAAACAATGTAAATCTTTGTGTTTCAGATCCACAGATTGGAAATGTCATAATTTGCCTGATGCAATCAACTGAAAAAAGGTATCCTTCATCACTTGGTTGTTCAAAGAAACTCTACAAGAGTTTCAAAGTGCAGAAATTTTTTTTCAATCCAAATGCAAAGACAGATGTTCAGATTCTTAGTATTATTTGATGCATAACTGCAGTTTCCCAAGACCAGTTTTCAGCATTAGGTTGTGATAAGGCTGTTTTAAACCTTCCTTTTCCAACTTCAAACACTCTTTATAAGTTAAAGTCAATACAAATATAAAAAGGAGATGGTACTCTAATGACATCCACAAATTGTACATTATTTACAAAAGAAGCATAGATTTAATATGGATCTTACCTGTCCTCAGCTTTTCTAAGCCAGCACTAATGCTTTACATTAATGTAGTGTAATTAATGCTTTGTACACATACACAAAGCTAAAGTCTGAACCTTTGAGGTTAATCCAAAGAACTGTGTTTATTTTTCACATTTCTATTAGACTTATTTATTCCAACAATTGTATGGACTTCTTGTTAGCAGTTAGACTCTTCGTACTTGGACTGGCATTGTGGTCTGAACATACTGAACTCCAGTTCTCATTGCCACTGTCCCAGCAGAAGGACTTACCACTACAGGAATGGTCTGTGGATTAAAACCAAGAGAAACAGATTGTTATGTTAAAGGTCACATAAACATGACCACAGAAATAGAGATTTATCTTCCAGGGGAAATCCAGAACAAGTGCCAATTTTGTGCAGGAACTAATACCTTTATTACCGCAGCATTACCTCGTTCCAGGGGACAAAGTAGTGTTTTAACTTCCCTATAGCCAAGAGTTTTTCTGTGTTCTCATTACTGCTATAGAATTACAGGGACAGGAGGTGCTATAGGGACTGTACACACTGTCTGTGCTTGGAGAGTGAGGGTCTCAGAATTACATCCAGTTACGTATTTTCTGCAAACTAATACATGGCAAGAGGAAAAAGGGCTAAGAAAATCCTTTGTCATTTGAAAAAGTTTTGACAAATCAAACTGGAGTACAAAAATACCCTTGTTTATAAGTATATTCTTGTTACACATTACTTAAATCTTTTTCCCCAAAAGGAACTATTTCCCCCATGCATTCAGTCTACACAGAAGAGAACAAAGAACATCCATCTGAACAAAAAAAGTACTTAAGTTAACTTTTGCACAAATCAATAGCAAAAACATTAGCATTACTGGGAACTGTCTTACACACCCTGTAAAAATATTAATATAGAATAAACTTTTCACTTCCATCATACAGATCATGATTTATACATCTCGACAAATGGAGTTTCAGGACATCTCTATAGGTGGTAATTGATTCTACAGATGCAGAGACGAAGGCACAAGAATGTTAAACAATCTGGTCAAGGTCACATCACTCTGGAAGATCTGTAAAAGGATTTATTGAACCTTAAGTCTGTATCTTAACCTTCCTCCAAAAACGTGAGAAAGTCTAGAAATGTCTCTACCATACAAACTGCAAGGATGTTCCAATACAATTCCAGGGATGCACAACTGGTGATCAGACAAACGCATCCATTTCAGTTCACAACATCTTGTGGAAGAGACAGGGAGTGAGACTTTGAGGAACCTGAAAGGGATGCACAGATCTTCCCCCAGTGGTAGTGTGACATTCCAAAGAGAACACGGAAGAAGAAATACAAGTTCAGTGAAGCCCAATGTTTCCCCACACTGATTCAAGAAACCACACGAGTGTCTTAATAGTATTCCATAAAGACAGAGTCTGTGCCTTCCAGAAGCCTACTCGTTCCATCCCCTGGAATGCAAAGATGATGCATTCATATTTTTACATTATTTTAACTGCAGGAAGAATCAAAACCAAACATGGAACCAATTTTCTGAATGAATTCCAGATTACTGCCATTTTGTAATGATTTCAGATGCATGTACACAGGGTTCCATGGAAATGGTACCCAGAAGATACACTGGGAGTTGTTCAGAGGAAGGAATTCCTAGTTGGACACAAAGTGCAAACTGAACCCTAAAGAAGCCATTATGTAAGTCACTGTCAGTACTAGAGGTGGGGAAATTAAGGTTGCCACAGTCGCCTTTTAAATATACACACTTACACACATGAAAATAATTAAGTTTCAGTTCTTAGCGCGATCGGAATATGGAATGTGCGAGACTCCTTAAATGTGTTAAGATCATTCCCTGAGAGGTAAATTTTCCACCTCTGCCAGTTTTACACATATGTACATTTTGCATACATATTAAACATGCACTAAGGTTTAAAATCATTTAAATTGCACGTGCAGTCATTAGAATACAGAGGTGTCTGTAGCTGTGCAAGACTAATGCAAATGTGTACAAAGTTATAAACATGCACAAATAAAGTTGGAAACCTTTCAGACCTTCCAATTCTGCTTTACATAACTTCAGTACACTTTGTGTTACAGAAAACCTATGAAAGTAACTGCCATTCTTCTGATTACACAAAACCACCTTAGGATCTTACAGCCTCACAGCTCTTCACAAAAAAAAAGCCTAATGCCTTTGATGTCTGCTGTTGGATTTTTAAACACATATAAAACCTTGTTGTTAGTGGTAATTCAGTCCAAGCAACTCAGGGCCAATGCTGCAAAGGTGCACAGTGCTCTCAGTTGAGACCAAGTGAGTGGAGTTAAAATGCTGTGAGGAATGTGGGATGTGATGATCCCCACTAAGAGCACGATCCCCACTAAGTTTGTGTGGAATATGATGGCTGTGAAACACTCTCTGTCCTCGTGCATGTGGTGTATTCACTGACACACACACGGGTGTGTCCTGCAGCTGGTGGGGGGTGCACAAGGAGAGAGACAGACAGAGGGACTTGGACAGCACATCAGGCCTCCCAGTCACAGTGTGGTTAGAGTACACTGTTAAAATACTGTTAAACTAGTACATAGTTACTGTTATAAATTATCTGATTGAAGTCAGAAATGAACTGAAGTTACCCACACATGGGCTCCCCTGCTGAACCCCACCTGAGGCAGTGCTGGGACCAGGGCAGTGCCAGCTCAGGGGCCACACTGACTCTGATGTGAGCCCTGCAGAGCACAACCAGCTGAAATAATGGGCTCTTATGGTACGTTAAATACAAAAATCAAACTTACTTCTGTCCCATCTCCTTTGACTGACACTAGGGAATTCAGCTGTCCCTTTGATGGGAAAAAAAAAGGTCTGATTCCAATGCGATTTCTCATCATTCTGTAACACTAATGTGCAAGACTCCATGGCAGAGACACTGCTGACAAATGCATATTCTCTTTTATAGGTACTGAGATGTCACAGGAATATCAAGCATAGCTCAGAAATAATTAAATCTCTTTAGGATACCATAGACAAAAAGATATTTAAAAGATATTTAAAATGAATTCTATATATTTACATTGATGTTGTGGTCAAGTATATACATGAAATGAACCAACAATGTGAAATGGCATCTGCCTGTCCTCAGTGCCTTCACTAGACTTAACGACTTCTGGATCCTTGCAATCATGAATGGAATGAAGGGGTGGAATGTTGCACAGCAAAAGAAGACATTTTGCACTGCAAGTTGAGACTCTACCAGTGAATTCATCTCTTGATAGAAGAGCAGACAGAGACAACCCCCCAGAGATACTGAGCAGTTTTAATGCCAGGCACGGCACTGCTGCAGACTTTAAATTATGATGTTGTACTTACAATTGTGGGTTGAGTAGTTGGAATATAGGTGGTGGTCTGTGGTACCTGGACCAGTTTTATAGGCTGGTTGCTTGTCACACCTGTTGCTATCTGCAGAGACAGCACGGGCAACCTCAGTAGAAACCTCAGCTTTTACATAAATTCCACCTAGTTGTTGTTACTACGATAGGAAATTTATGATGGATGTTTTCTTTGTGTTAAAAATCTGCATCTCAATGAATTCACAGGTTACTTCTTTGTTAATGAAACAAAATTCAAATTGTGAACATGATCCATGTATACAGCATGATGTTTCAGGTAGAACACCTATGTGAAAGCAATTCCAGATTTGTATAACTGGAATATTCCCTGGCAAGCTTTAGGTCTCACATTCCCTATTTCCCCGGTAATATAAAGCTTGTGCCACCAGAACAATGCAAACAAACATCAACTGAATGAGCCAGAGTTTAACCAACTTCATCAAAGTATTCAAGTGGAACAGCACATCCTTTTTCCCCCTCTTCAAATCTGTTTCCCCAAGTTACTCCCTTAGGTGACATGTCAAGCCCAGAGATCTAACACCAGACAGTAGCAAAAGTGTCAAGAAATGAACACAGCTCTCTAGATTACTATGCTTCCCAATTCTACAGGACTATCTCAATGAGACATCATGCTGGAATCACAATACTACAAAATTAGTTTGCCTTTAATATCTTAAAATACAACAAGGCTCCTACTGATGTGCAGGATCACGTGTAAGGGTTTGAAGGATCAGCCCCCCCCCCACTAAAATTTTTTCATTTAATAAATCTTGCAAGGGGAGAAAAAAAAAATGATGCCGAAATTGCTAATAGTCAAGCCCTACCTATAAAGCAGAATCTTCTCTATAAACATTTTCTATATATGCAATGTTAAGTCCCTTTTATTAGAGCATTTGCTCATCCTTGCCTACTGAATTCTATCAGAGTAGATGCTATGGAGGATTTCGGAACTGCTCCGTTAACCGTAGATCCAGGTGAACTGTTGTATCAGTGTTATGGAACATTGTGGTACCCTAATGACAGTCTGTGGTGATAAAGTAAGTTGATTTGAATGCAGGTCTTGAGCTTGGCCTCTGAACCCCCAGGCAAGAAGGGCTTGGAAGTGCTGCAGTCAGTATTGCTTATCAGAAGGCAACTTGTATCGAAAGATCCAGACCAGAAGCTACACTGATGGATCCTGGAGAGAGAGAGAGAAAGAGGTCCAGTCCCCTTTGGCTGGAAGGATGAGTCAAGCCAACACAAGGTTTTACTGGGAATAAGTGAAGGGGAAAGGGTGTTCCCAGAGGACAGAAGGAGATTTTTTTTTTTTTTTGGACAAGACGAAGAATAAAAACCACAACTCTCTATGATTCCCCAAACACACTCTGAAATATGCAAATGGTCATAAATTCCTGGCTTATCCAGGGAAGCCTTCAGGGGGAGGTTTCAGAGAAATCTTACACATTATTTTTGTTTGAAGTGGTGATACTCACTGTAACACTCTCTTTGCTTTTATCAGTTGAACCTTCCTTTTCCTTCGGGGTGCTGGCTGTTTCTGTGGGTGTAGACTGCACGCTTGAACTGGGCTGGGAGGATTTATTTAGTGTTTCTGTGCTAATTTCAGTATCTGTTTCTTGCTGTGTCGCAGTAGCTAAAATAAAGGGAAAAAAAAAGAGAAAGTAGCCACAACTGCTGTGAACCAGTCCAGTCCCTCCTCACAGGCACATGAAGAAGGGGGTCCCTTTGTACCCACCCACCCACCCCAAACCCCTCAGGTGTGACACAGGCAGCCCAGCACCGTTACCTGACTGTGTGCACGATTTCATGTGCTCAGGCCAGTGAGCTTGTTGGCAGGGGTAGTCACAGTAGCTGGTATTCCAACAGCAGTAGAAGATGGCCTCTTTCTTGCAGTTGGCACACCACTGCTTCTTCTTGGTTTCATCCACTGCTTGTTGCTTTTCCAGTTCCAGCTGCTTCTTCACCTCAGCAATCAAACGATCTCGTTCCTGCTCCAGGCTCTGACGCATTTCAGCCATTGTCAGTTCTGCTCAAAATGCAGAGAAAGGGGGATTTGTATTTTGCACCCCACAACAGCAAGGTGCAAACCAGGAATATTCATGAAATTACAACTAATTGTCAAAATATCCTCTGAGTCTGGGCACCTCTGTTTCATACCTACTCAACAAATGCAAGACTTCCATCTTCTTTTCTTATTCTGGCACCAAGGTTTTTACCCCTAACCATTACCTTCCATTTGTTTAACACTTTAGTTGTACATCTCCCACAAGGGACCAGAATCCAGCATAAACACAAAAAGGACATATGCAGCTGCTAACATACTTTGTCTTTACAAGCCTAAACTTGTTCTGCTCCGATATTCAGAAAATACAGAAAATTATATTTATTCTCCTGTCTCCTATGTTCATTATATCTTGGTTTCTTTACAAAAAAATGTGAAAGTTCCAAGAGGGACACCAACAAAGATGTAAAAACTCGTGGTTACGTGAATAAAGTGGTACATTTGAGCCTTACACTTCAGGATTGCTCTGAGAGCCACCCACTACTGATGCTGTTATAAATTGATATCTCAGTCACTGTGGAGTGAAATGCCTTGACAGAATCCCCAAGAAAGTGGGCAAATACAAATAAAGCATTTCAGCTCCAGCCACCTTGACTCGGGGTGAATCTTTGAGTCTTCTGAAAAACTCTCCAGTTGACATACTCTCCAAACACCATTAAAGTTTTTTACTTAAATCTTTGCTTCAGACTGGTGGCAAAGTGTTTAAAGAATTTTCCTTTTATTTCTGAGCACACTTAGACATTCAGTTCTGTGAACAGCAGATGAGTTGTTGCCATACCCAAGTGACTCTGAAGAATGTTATCACTGGACTGCAGCAGTGGAAAAACTGGTCTACCCTGATTTCAAAGAGCAAAATGTTACTAATGAACCAGAGACACGAGTCTGAGTATGGAGTTATTCAGCCCTTAATGCACTTCCAGATGTGCTCTGCAAAAAGGAGACTCTGAAAGTGGATGAGGACACTAAGGCTGTTTGGACTGTGTGTAGGTTAAAGGAGACTTCATCACACAACTGCAACCTCCTTCCCACTGTCAGTGCATTAAAAAAGATAATTTAAGAAGAATCACATTTTAATCAGAGTTTCATTTCCTGCCAATATGGCTGAGTGAATGTAGAGATGAAAATCCCCCTCCTAGGAGGAATATTCTTTTATCTGTTTAAGGGAGCATTTTGACCTCGTTCCACTGACAGTCTGGCACCAAGATTGAGTCAGGGTTTCTATTCACTTTAAATAAATAAAGTCTATACACCAACAGCTGATAGGAATAAAAATGCCAGCTACAGTCCATAAATTGGCTATATTAAAAAAATCTGGTTCCTACGAGAATTAGTACAAAATAATCAGCATAAAATATCTCAAGAAGAGGGATTATCCACTGATGCATAAAATAGTCACTCTGCCCATCAACAGCTTAGCCTGGATTTGTCTCAGAGGGCTGAACACCTGTTTCTGTTCCTGCTCATGCACAGATAAAGTAACTTTGGATTGAGACTCCAAAAGCGTGCACTAACATCAGCACAGAACAATACATGTGGTTTTCTGTTCTGTCAACAATTTGTAGCATCATGTGATGAAAGGAATACATAGTTCAAGCATTTCCACTTTCTGTGTAGGACAAAACTTGACACAGTTTTGGACTGTCATTTCCATACCTAGGTTATGCTTCATTTCTGAGAGTTCCTGTTGATGGAGCCATTGAAGTTTTTCTATCTCAATCCTCAAACGCCGAATCTAAACATTAAAAATTTAATTGTCAGTAGTGATAAAGAGGGTGTATAATAATTGTACAATAATAATAATAATACAAATAATTATACAAAAACCCATGCCCAAAAAAATGAGCCTGATCATCACTTATATCAAGGCTCCTTCATATTAACATGAGGACAAGACCATAATAAACCCCAAACAAAGGTCTGAGGTATTCTGAATATTTGTCTGCTAGATTTGCTTATCATAAAGAGCACAGGATTGTGTGAAAACAAATAGAACTTCTATTAAACTTGCTCTTGCTTCCTCTGAAACTGCCAAGTTTTACATTTCTGACTGGAATCTGGTATTTTTTCAGTGTCTTTCCCTACCACTCTAATCAACACTTCTAAAACATCACAGAAATTAGGATCTCTTGCCAGTCTCCATATATAATACTTTGTAGATATAGTTACGTGGCACTTTTACTTATATATATAAGTAAAAATACTAATTTGCAACTTTCAAAAGTTAAAATGCAAACTTTTTTTAATGTTACACTAACCTCAGCTATTGTACTTCCAGTAGTATTTTTTGAGAGATCATTATATATTTCAGTCATTGTTCCTTTGATGGCATCCATCATCTGAAAGAGAAAAGGAAAAAAATAATTCTTTTATATATATTTTTAATAGATTCCCACTTTCACTTCCTTTCAACTACTCTAATGTGAGCTTATATTGCTATCAACAGTGTATTATCTTTCTATATATATATATATTTATCTGGGTCTACTTTTAGAGGAATATGTAGAAGGTAAAACACAATATTTTTTATCAGGACTCCAATTTTTAATCCTAAACTGGTGAACTGCTTGACCTTCTACTTTTCTAAGAAATTGCTTTTGATATAATTTATGAATAAAAAATATATAACCATGAATTGGGGGAAGAAATGCAATGTAAAAATATGTAGTATTCACACTGTTTTTTTTTTAATTTAAAGATCTAAGAGAGTATATGGAAAGCCAGTGTCTCTTCCCTCACTGTCACTGTCATGACACAAGTACTACACCACCCCTTCTCTTTTAACAACTTAGTGACTGTTTTAATGCATGGACACACATTTATGACAAGTTACCAACTGATGAATTTATACAGTGTTTTAAAAGAAAAGTACAACTCTGTTTATGTTCTGCTGAACACAGATGACAAAATACTGTTTGCTGTAAACATGATGCTGGGGGAACATCTACACCTTTAGGAGAAAACACAGAAAATGCTCCAAACCACAATGTAACATAAATAAGTAGCAGGAAAGGGTCTGAAGTGCCTGAGCAGCTGAAGCCCCTCTCACACCCTCTGGCTTGGAATAGCAGCATTAAGCCAGGTCCAAATATGTGGTTCTGCACTCTCACCAAAACCTGGCTGTTCCTACCTAGTAGGATGAATTTGCAACATATGACAACCTGAAAACAAAGTTATTTCAGAATTAGTTTGCTTCAAAATCAAATTTCAAGGCAACGTTACTGAGGAACTTACTTTGCTGGTATATTTAGCAATATCTGCAGCCACATCAGCTGAAGCTGTTGCAATGGGCAGGTCTGTGTTCAGTGAGGAAGAAAGTGTACTTGCAGATCCAGAACTGGTAACCATAGAAATAGGCTGAGTGCTTGTGACTAAGGTTATAGTGGACGTGGAAGTGCTCTGGGTGATCTCTTTTTGCTGCACAGCTAAAAAAAAAAAAGAGAACATTGAGCAGATCAATCATGAAAATAAATGGGCAAACTTCTAACTTCAATATCAAACTAACTGTGTGCACATAACCATTTCAGACTTGCATTACTTATACAGTAGTGCCACCTAATGATTAATTATAAAGTGCCCAGCCATGGAACTTGTACATAATTGCAAGGCTTGAAGGTAATAAAATAAATGTAACTTTGAAACTTGTGATTTCACACTGGCCAGTGCAAAAGTCTCCCTCAGTTCTGTATTCCTCCCATCTTGGGACTTTTCTATCCCACTTCCTTCTGAAGCCCCTCCCTAACTTCTCAATCTGGAAAACTCCCTACTAATATCATACATATAACTTAGACTTTGACATTTCCATATCATTAGGGTGTGAATGAAAGGATGATTCTATTAAAAATAAGACTTCACCAAGTTTCACATTTTTCCTCACTGAATATTTCTGTATCAAATTTGTGCAGTCTGCAAGTAGGAAGATACCATTTCCTCAACCCTGCTTAAATGGCAGACACAGAAGGGACCAGAGAAATGAGCCTCTGATAAACATCTGTATGTGAGCCATTACCTAAACCTCTCTTCTCTATGAAATCACCAGCATGCCAGTGGTTTTAGCAGAGGGAAGAATGTCTATTCATCAGGCACAGCAGTAAACATTTTAGTTTATTAACCTGAAATTACAAGGGAAGCTAATTTACATAAAGCTGCTGTTCTGTGAAGTGAAGCAACAGCAGCACGGGCTGGTATTACCCTGTGCCTGCTATTAGTGAAACCTCAGGCAAAGGGGTGGTAAGAAAACAGTTGAGAAAACAGTCTAAATTTCCAGGGCTGTTTGTTCAGTAAACTACCATCAAAGTCTTGTTAAACAACAGGGATTTCAAAGACAAACAGAGCCTGGGTAATTTCATTGTTGTCAAATTATACTCTGAAAAACCATTCAGATCAGCTTCTTGTCAGATAAAACTGGAAGCAATTTGTACATACTGAGTGGTAAACATGCAAGTGGAACAGTTAATGGTTTTATCTTACAGTCCAGAATTTAATTCAGTTCACTCTTCCAAATCTCTGATGGCTAAGAATAGCAAAAAATATTTACACAGACACACACACAAGTTTTCTCTCATTAAAATAAAGAGACGTGACTCTAAATACACACCAGAAAGAGCAGGTATGGTGAGTAAGTTGCTGTATTTTAAGCCACTTATCAGAGCAGAACCACACTGTGAGATTTCGTTAATATTTATGGAAGAACTCCTGGTTGGGCAGCCTTGGAGCACTGAGATCACTACTGGGGAATTAAGGCACCACAGGCACATTGGGTTAGAAAGTGTGTACCTTTAACTGCTTGTCTTGTCTGGTATCTTGTCCCTTGAGAGGACTGAGGCTGCTGTGACTGAGCCTGCTGGCTCTGCTGCTGCTGCTGCTGCCTCTGTACCTTCTGCATGTGCCATTTCTGAGACGATGTCTGGAATTTATTGGAAGAATTCCACACCACCCGCTGCACAGCAGGGGCAGTTTCCTTGGGCAGCAAAGGCCTCTGCTTTTTCACAGGGCTCCCTGTGGCTGCAGAGGGAGCACTGGCAGTGGAAGCAGCACTCGTGGTTGCTGTCACACCAGCTGGGGGGGTCTGGGCTGCAGAACGGGTGAGGACTGGAGTTTCTGGTAGAGGCTGGCTGCTTGCACTGGAGGAGGGTGGAGTTTTACCTACAACTAAACAAACATAAAATGTTACACCAGCTTTTCACAAACACATCTGATTCATGATTTTCCATCTTCTTTTTGGAAGAGCCATATATACCTTCCAGTCTGCTTGGAATTAATTTCCTCAAAAGCCATTGATACACTACAAGTAAAGTCATTTCAGCCTGGTTGAAGTTGGTGGCAGTTCAGATGCATCAGTAACTAAGCAAAGCAAAACAAAAAGTACAAACCCCAGAAAAACCAGCCTGACCTCCTCTGAATTTATGTGAGAGGTCAGCACTTGATAGGATGTTTCTGGGTTACCATTTACACCTGTCATCCCAATTTCTCTATCAGGAGAAAAATACATTCTAAAGTATCAATGACTGAACAGTAAGTGAAGGAATAGGGCAGTAAAAACTTCCTAAACAATGGTGAACTGGCACTGACAACCACATTCAGATGACACCAAGTTGGGTGGGAATGTTGATTTGCTTGAGGGTAGGAAGGCTCTGCAGAGAGATGTTGACAGACTGGACTGAGGGGCTGGGGACAACAGCATGAGGTTCAATAAGGCCAAGTGACGGGTCCTGCCCTTTTTTCACAGTCACAAAGAATGAAAAATCATTCCTGAAAATTGTTTTAGTACAGATTTTTATCTTAATGCAAAAATAAAGGTTCACAATTCTATCTTGGGTAACAGCCCTACAGAACAGGAGAAAAAAAAAAGGAAGGAAAGAATTTCATCCTACCATCTTGTTTGGGAGAAGGTTCTTTAGATTCTTTCTTGTTTTTTCTTCCTTCACGAGCACAATGATCATCTCCTAGATCGATGACAAGTTCACTCTCAGAATCAGAGTCCAGTCCTAGATGCACAGTTGGAGAGTCTGTTTCATCTTTGCCTTTCAGCTTTTCTTTTGCAGGATGCTGTAAACTTTTTCCCTTTTCGGAAAATTCTTTTTCAGTGTCTGAAATGGATTTTTCCTTGACCGGTTCTTCTGTTTTCTCCACTTCTGGACTTGTGCTTTTAAGTTCCTCCTTGTCTTCATTCTGTGCTGGGGGCTTAGGTTTTTTTTTCAAGCTCAATGATTCTTTGTCACTTCTTGTACCTTCCTTGTCCTCACCATCTTCCTGATCATTCTTTGATTTCTGATCCTCATCACTATATTCGCTGTCACTGGTGTCGGATTTTTCAGAATCTTCAGAGTCACTGTGTTCTACTGCAGTATAAACAGCTTCAGATATTTCATTTATTCCTAATTGTGGGAAGGAAAGTACATTCCATGCTGACATCAGACAGACTGAAATTACCAAAAAAAAATACTCTATATGCTGGAACAAAGGGTACACATACCATTATCTTAATTCTCAGTCCTTAAGCTACAAACTTAGTGCTCTGTCTCAGTACCACAACGTGTAAGAATCAATCTCCACATACTCCAATTAACATTTGTATTTCATTCAATAGCCCTCCTTTCACTGCTTTTTTCCACCACCTGCAAGCTCTTTTGTTCAACTCAGGACCCAATGCTGGCAAATACAAAGAGGACTTATTTTTTATCCACAAGAAACCACCTTAAAAATCACTAATACCATTTACCTGATGACAGTTACTTACTTACTTACATCCTAATTTGTGCAGCTGACAGAATTTGGGCACAATTCTCCAATTTTTCAATTTACAAAGCAAATAGTAAGACTATAATCCTGTCATGCTACCTACATCAGAATGGTACAAAAACAGATTAAAAGATGAAAGCTTGCTGCCAAAAATCTGAAACATCAGGTCTCACTGTGTTTTAAACTAGTTCAGTGCATTCTACTTGTCTCAAAGATTTCACTTCTCATCTACTCTTCTTTTTAACACGTAAAATATTTAAGGTTTTACTAGTCCAAAACTTATTTTAACCTCCATTTCAGAATTTTTTTTCAAGTGTATCCTTCAGATGCCCACTGTTTTCTTGAGGGACACTCACCAAGTTGTGCTTTGCAGCTCTCTATTGTCTTGTCCAGATTGAGCTGGAACCTGCTCCGGATCTGTCGTTTGGGGGAGATGAGCTGCACAGGAGTGCTCTGCTGCTGCACTGACTCACTCAGCTCTTTCAGGTCCATCTCAGCTTTGCTACGGTCTAGAAAAAGAAACAGAAACTGAGAAAAAAAAGATTTTACAAAAGGAACAGAGATGACTGTCCAGATAAGACTAATTTCACCGAGGACTATCTGAAACGTATCTCGCTTCTTTTAAAATTATGGGCTAAATAATAATTCTAAAGTGACTTTACTAAAAACAGTGGATTCTTCCTCTCTGACACAAAATGTGAGCATCAATTACATGGAGATTTTCTCCACCAACATGAAATTATCAAGAAATCACCATTCAGGTCTGTAAGCTGTCTGACAGCACCCCTGCTAAACTACAGCTGTTATTTACTATTAGTAGCAATTATTTTCAGAGAAAATTAAACAGAAATAAAAATCCTTACAGTCACCATTTAAAATGCAAAAGTTAAGCCGTGAGAATACATATAAAAATCGCTACACTGGATAGATTAATAAATTACAGATAAAATAATACAGTTTTCAATATATGTCAGCAAAATCTTGAGTTTTCGTCTACAGGTAGAGAATTTTCACTCTGGAACACACATAACTGTCTGCAAAGAGCACATACTAGAGGGCTAAAGCTAAAACTGTCTTAGCAACTAAGTTTCACATTTTTGCTTCAATTTTTCCATTTCAGAGACTGTATCCCTGTGGCACAGTCCTATCCTTGACTCTTAGCCAGGAGTGCTGACACTCCATCAATGCTCAGGGCACTAAACCAGCTGGAGTTAGTTGGTGGAAGAGGAAGGGCACATGAAGAAGGAGGAAGGAATGAAGAGAAGAATTACATTTGGTGAGTTTAACTCCTTGAACTGGCTCATGGTAGGATGAAAAGAGCCAGTGCCATATGCTAGGAAAGGCCAGAGGCCATGGAGAAGACAAAAGGTAACACTGGCACAATGTGCATTTGTGCTTTGTTTGAAGTTTCATTCCAGAGCAGTTAAATGTGGCACAGTATTGCCTTATTTTACTTAAAAAAAATATATATATATTTACAAGACATATTCTGTTGATGTACAAGTCAGTGACATAAATACAAAGGGCTGAGCCAATGACTCCTCTGACCAGACATCCTTTACAAGTTTGAATTGCAGGATCCCAGAGTCCTCCCAGCACTCTGCTCAAGATACAAAGAGTCTTTTTTTTCTGGACTTTCACTTCTGTTTTTGCAGAGAGAAACCACATTCACATTACACAGGAAGTGAGACACAATAATTAAATCACAGAATCATTAGATTCACAGAAGAATCCATGTCTGGCACAGCTGACACAAATGAAGAAGGGTTGCCATTTTCATTCCTATCACCAGAGTATATTTAGCAAAGGAAATTCCCCAAAGCTGAAAACATAACTGATACTCTACTTGAAAGCATTCAAGCAGTTCTTTTATGATATTGCTCATGGACCATAACATTTTACTCAAAATGTTATATGCTCCAGCTGATGTCTCCCACCTGTGGCTCAAACAACTGCAGCACTACAGATTTCCTGATGTTTTTCCAAATGCAATGTCACCCCAGATGAGAGGACATAAAGCTGCAGTGCAGCAGGAGAAATTAATTCTATGATTATGTCCGCACAGACAGATTAACATGCTGAAAAACAGACTTGTGGGCTTGTATCTGGAATCAGAATATCTGTGAGGCAGTGAAGACATAATTCAGCATTTGAACTCAAGCCTTCCTGAAATATCTGGCCAATCCTGAGGGGCAGAATCCTGTTTCTCTGGGTAATATCACGTGGAGTAAAAAGCAGCCAGAACTGATTCAGAACACTCACAGGAACAAAGCACAGCTGAGGACACTGAGTTACATCTGTTTGGCTTTCAAAACTATTTTACCAACTTAGTACTACCTACTCCATCTTTCAAAATTCCGCAATCCCAAAATTTACCTCTAGGGAGTTTCAAGCCATCAAGAAACATTGCTAATTGCCTTTATCCATCTACCTCCCTAGAGAGGGATGGTCAGTGAAGAGGTGATGTGAAGGCAGCAAGACAGAAGAAGCCCTAGTAAATCCCAAATCCTAAAGATCATGGAAGGAAAACCTTGCCAGAAATTCACTTGAGAGACTGATGGGTGAAGAGCAGCAATGTTCATGTAATTACAACCTTTAGAAACTTACCCACTGTTTAGAAACTTTCATTTGTACAGTTCAGCAAAAAAACCCAAACATCATTTAACTACTTCTTATCAACAGGAAGTAACAATAACAGAAATTCCCTTTAATAAAACAAAACAAAACCACCCCCAGCAAATTTGATGAAACAATAATTACAAATGTGCCTCATTTAAAGACCCTTGTTCATTTAAAGCCACATACCAGCCAGTTTGTTCATATTACGTTGCACTGACACCACCACAATTTGTTCAGCTATAAGAGTATTAGGTTTTCAAAGGTCAAGACTAACCAAGATTAAGATTCAGAATGCTTCCTGGAGTGGAGGTTCTTTCTTGCTTAGAAGAAATTGGTGTTGATGCTTGAGGAGAGAAAGGTTTGGGGCTGCCTGACAAGCTCCCTGCTTGACCTGTTCTCGTTGGTGCTGGAGAAGCTGAAAAAGTAGAAAATTATTAAAGACAGATTTAAAACTAGAATACCTCCTAATCGTGACAATTCTACCTCTTTCTGTATTTACTTCCACTCTCCATTCATTTTGATAATTACAACTATTTTCTGCTACTTAAACTGAAGGGGTTTGGTCACTTTTCAAAATTATTTATTAATTCTCAACCTGACAGAGAAAACTGATGTTTCTTATCTGCAATACTGGAAGTTAAACACCCTTTGTTCTAAAATTTCTTCATAACCCAAGTCATAATGCAGCTTGTCTTTAAAAAGTACACGAAATAGAACTAGTGCATTACCAAAGTCCTGTATCCCACTTTTTTTTTTTTTTTTTTTACCTGTATTTTTCTCAATAAAGTCCATGGATTCTTCACTGGCACTAAAATGACTGGAAGTTGCTTTTTTCTCTGCATCCTGTTCAACATCAGACCCAGTGTGAACTGAGGAGTTTGTACTCATCGGTGACCGTGGCATATCTGTCAGTGAAATCCTACGGCCTGTGCTGCTGCTCAGCATAGACTTGCTCATCAGAATCTTGGGTGATGCTGTCATATCAAAGTTCAGTTTGATTTTCTCTTGTTTGTCTGTCTTTGCAGTTCCAGCAGTTGGGTTTGCAGGGTCTAACAACATTTGGTATTGATTGTTGGGAGTATATGGTGTCCGGAAAGGTGCGTAATTAAATACTCCAAATTTTCTACGAATGTTATCAACATAAACCTCCATTTCTTGCATTGCACTATTGAAGATGCTTTTAGTCTTTTTCACAGAAAAAGGAATTTCTTTAGACATGAGGTAGCAATTATTTATTGGAACCCAGGCCCTATATATAAAACAGAAAAATGAAAGATAATATATTTCACACTGTGGATTGACATTGGCAACTTTTGTGCACACACTAATTTATTTTAGCCTAATCACAAAGATATGCAAACCTCAGATCATTTCAAAGAACCTACAGTTCTCCACAGCACACCACAGCCACAGGAATTAACCTGCATACTCACCAGATTATGTATGTACTAATCTTACAAACACGGCTCACATTCTACAGACATCGTGTAAGGAACTAAAATTGTGTACGTTACATTATTACAGAGTTTGTTAGGGTCAGGGTTCAAAAGACAGGATACAAAAACTCTTTAAGTGCACAAAATTACCACAGGAATTTTTTAAGCACAGGCAAAGGCATCCTTTGGTTAAACTCCCACCTGTCATGTTGGCCAAAGAAACGGGCATCGACTTGCCCGTCTTTATCCCTCAGTGCTTTAGCAGGCCAGAATGGAAAGCCTTTGAGTTTAGCCCAGACCAAAGGGTGGGGATTGCTCTAGAGGAAGAGGTAAAACACACAGTCAGAAAATGCAAGTAGTACTGCCTTTAAATCTGATAATAAACATGATTTTTTTTTAATTGTATACATTATTTAGGTTCAATAAAGATCCAACATGCTCAAGGCACTTGCCAAATACAAGACTCCTTTTTACTACATACATATAAATCCTGAGAGGACAAAATGATAAAATTATATCTAAAAAAAACCCCCCAAACCATAAAACCTTACATGTCTCAACTAAACTCAATGCAATTGCACTTCTTTAGTCATTTATTTTTGATTAGTCCCCTCCAAACGTGTAAGTTAGGCCAGGGCCAATCTTTGAAATGCTCTTAATTTTCATGTAAGTCTGTGTCCTGGCAGAGCATGAGACATTGAAGAGTCCTTGACTACAGGTAAGCACTACTTAGCAACAACCAAAACATCAGTGTGTTATCAACATTATTCTCATACTAAATCCAAAACACAGCACTGTGCCAGCTACTAAGAAGAAAATGAACTCTATTCCAGTTGAAACCAGGACAGTCCAAGAAAGAACTTGATGGTTTATACACTTCCATTAACAGAAAAGAGGTCACAGAAGAAAAATCAAGTCTAAATTCTCACACAACTGCAGAAAGAGACATTCACACTTCAGAAACCCTCATGGAGTGCTGGCACAAATGACACAGGAGCAATTATCTTGTATTTGAGGACAGATAACTTGAGTACTGATAACTGATCTGGCTGCTGACACCCTTTACAGTTATTTCTGATGGAACCAATCCTTTTGTGAAAACATCTTGAGACAGTCTGACTCCACAATGAACACACTACACAAGCACAAGCTATTTGGTGAACTACAGCAGCTTTCCTTGACTCAGTAACCACCACGGGTTTAAAACAAAGAGAGGATAACAGCAACAGTGAAAAGAGAACTACTAGTTCATTATAGTAGCCAGACTACCATAATCCTCAACTTACACAAGGCTCACAAAACCAATTTTCTCGTTTTTGGCAAGCAGCTAAATAACATTCCGGACAAACTTCGATTTCATTCATCTGAAAACAAAAAGCAAAGTTATTGGAGAGATTAAAGAGAGTCCCAACTACTATCATGTTAGCCTGTCTAGTTGGCTAGCACCATTTTTCCACAAATTTGTGGGTATAAATCACCATTTCCCAGGTGGCCAAGAAGGCCAATGGCACCTGGCTTGTATCAGCAGCTTTGTGGCCAGAAGGACCAGGGCACTGACCCTGCCCCTGTGCTGGGCACTGCTGAAGCATCTCAAATCCTGTCTTTGTGCAGAATCCATATATCCACCATCTTCTCTTCCCTCTCCTCCCCTTCCCAGAATTTTTAATTATAAATAGTGAATATCCTAATGGAAGACACATTAACAATGCCTTTGCCAGACACCATTCTCTGGGCTGTGGATAAGAAAGCCAACAAAAATTATGGTTCTGCAATACACATACAGAAAAACATATATTATTTCACTCAAGAATACATGACATTGAACATTTTAAAAACACAGAACAGTTAATTGGGGCACTCCTACCTCATGCTCACAGATTTTGATGATGACTTTTGCTGTCTGTGTCAATTTGTGATTTCCTGAGGAAACAATAAAATGTGTTAACCAAGAAAATTGCTATGCTAGCATTATGATAAGAATCAACGTTTTTCAGATTTAAAAGTTAGTGATAAAACCAAAAGAGAACATCTAAAAATGATGTAAAAACCTATGTATAAACTACACACTTGCAAAAGCAGGACATGAGCACTTTTCTTCTCAATGTAACATTGTAATAATATTTAAATGCTCCTTTTGGAAGCCTATTGCAGCCTTCCCCCTGCCAAGGCACTCCTTCAGTGAGGGATGTGCTGTATGATCTTCTGAGTTATGTCTTAATTAAGTGCTGCACAATGCAAAATGCTACAGCAACTTGGAACCAGGTGATCTTTAAGGTCTGTTCCTACCCAAACCATTCAATGATTCTATGGACCCAAACCATCTATGATTTTAACTTATGTGATTTTTTTTTCCCCAAGGTGGAATGAGCAAGTAACAGCACAGGCTATATTTGGCCCTATAGTTTTATGTATGCCAATTGTTTAAAAAAAAATCTAATATGTTTAGGTATTCTGTTCATTAACAAAGATACTTTCAGCACTTACCAACTAGAAGTCTACAAATGGCTCCACAATTTTAACTATTTAAAAGTTTCATATTTGAGGACATAAGTACATATCAATACTTACCCCCATTGTAAATAATGCAGTTGTGCAAAATCCATTTGGCATCAGCCAAAAATGCTTCAGTGCAACCGTACATTTTCTTTTTAACATTCTGTAAAGAAGAAATTAAGAATTCATCAGGAAACAGAAATGAGTAAACAGTGACAGGTTCTTCCTCAACACTGTTTCCTATCAGTTATACAATTAATAAAACTGACTCTTGGAACTGTTCAAGCCAGGCTGGACAATGCAAGTCTCATTATCCACCTCTTGACCGTTTCTTTCTTCTTCTACACCTCAGTGCAGTGGAGATCACAGTACTTGCTGAATGATCAGTAGAATGAGTCTGGAATGACCCCTGCATATACACCAAATGGTCCCAGATTAATGAACCACTGATCAATAAATAGCTTACAAACATGATGCTCAAATGCAAACCCTGGTTAAAGGAGTCTCTCTTGGAGATCATTCCTGAAATTAGATGAATTTAACTGGAGGAAGTCAGCAGTGTAAGCTTGTCTTTTTCATACTGTTTTTCCTGAGCATTTGTTACAAGTTCAGACAAAACAGTGAACTTAACTGAGTAGGCATATGATTTAGCTGCAACTGAATTGACTTTTAGAGTAACAAAAAAACCCCATCAAAATAATTTCAAGCAACTTCTTTCCCCCACCATCGAACACTTCAGAAATGTTACAGATAGCAATGAAAGTCAAGGAACCTTCCTCTGTTAGCTTCATACAAACCTTCTCTAATGTACAAAGGTCCATTGGATGAAAGATATATTCTGCATAATCTGGGTGTTGATCCAGTGAAACTGGCTTTTGAAATGGCTCTGTCTGTTAGGGGAAATAATAAACCACACTGCTTACTAATACAGAACAGTTACAGCAATGGCACAATACTCACTCATTTTCTAACACTGCTTCCAACTCTGTGGTATCAGAGAAAATTCTTCAAAGGTAATTATAAAATGTTGTGAGGAAGTAAATTATTAACAGAACAACAGGAACTAAAAGGTCTCATTTGACTGATTTTTCATATACTGGACGCAATGAATTGCAAAAATTAGAGGTTTCATAAAAGGTACTGTTATGATTTGCAGTCAGGGGGTTTTGTGTGGAGTATTAGATGAGGCTCAGCAGAGCATTTTTAGAAGAATAAAGACACTAAATTTGCAATTCACAAGACTCACAAATACTTTTTTCCTGACTCTCATTAGAATCACAACTTTCAAAACAGTGATGGCTTGGTAATGCAAACACAATTGAACTTTTTTCAGAGGGACTCCACACTATATCTGCCAATGTGGAGGGACTGCAAGTCTGGGACCAAACCAATTAAAGGACTTGGTACCAACACAACAGGTTACCAGTAAAATGCCTGAAGGGCAAAACATCTCAAAAGCATTCATTAGACATTAGCTTTCTAACCACAATTCCAAAACACTTTGTGAATTCAATATAAACAAATAACTGACACTTTGCTACTGAAAAGCTGCACTTAAAGCTTCTAAGGGCTCCATCTGATAGTATTTACCACTCCAGAGTGACAGGATTTGAAGAGCCAAAATCTGTCAGTACCCAGAGTAAGAAATTGTCACTATTGTTCTGCTTAAATACTTGTCACAGAGAATAAGAGCTGCAGAGAGCCCATGATTCTTCACATAAAGATTTCCCAACATACTCCATAGTTACTACAACCCTGCAGGCACAGAGACACCCTCTCTGCTCCTCTACCTTACATACAGGAGAGCAACAGGAGTTAAGATAACTCATCACATCACATTTTGATTAACTGTTATCTTCATATATGTGAGAACCAGGCACAGCCTCCATGGCAAAGAACAAGTGACAAGAATTGTTAAAACTTAGAAGCAAGAATGAGTGACTGGAATAGCTGAAACTTGGAGGCTTGGTGATTTTCAGGAGTCTGAAACAGATGCATGGAGATAGGTACAAGCTGGAAGAAATCCATTTTTACCTCCATGATTCAGAGAACAGCAGCATGAAAGTTAATGGCACAGGTTTCCACCACACTGGAGAAAATTTCTTCAACATTTTAGAAGTATATAACACAACTAACTTTTGTGGCAAGAACCATTTCTACTAACAGAAGGTATGTTTTTAACAGGTATAATCACTAATATAACAGTGTCTGGGCCCAGGGCTCCTGTCCATACAACTGTATTGGTAAGAGATCGTGTCTCCTCATTCCCCTTGCATCTCTGAGACATCATTATCCACTATCAGAGAAAGAAAACAGGTTCCACTGGAAAACCACATTGTATTTTCACTACACCTACTGAAAATACATCCAGAAGTTACACCAAAAACTGCATTTTAAATGCACTTCAAAACAGTCTCTAGAAGCCAAGCTAATCTGTCTGTGCAAGGCAGGAGGCCGGCACCATAGAAGCTGTCACACACAGTCTGATAAACCAAACTAGGTTCATCATCCACTAGAGGAAGCAAAACTCAGGATTATTACAAACATATGACCCAAGTATTTAAAGAAAAAACAACGAAAATTTCCTTACCCCTGGCTGTTTCATTTTCTGTAGTGCAAACTTCAGTAGATATGATAGCTGTTCGATGGTGAGCATTGTCATTGCTTTACTCTGTGTTTCTATGCATTCTGCCACTGTGATTTTCTATGGATTCAGATTAAAAAAAAAATTTTGTCAGCAAATATTTCTAAGTAAATCCTTCTCCACTGAAACATTCTAGTATTCAAATGGAATATAATAGGTGTTTAATACCAAAAAAAGTCCTTTCTCATGATGCAGTGTTAAGTACTTCAGATGCTTATTTTACTTGGTTTTTCTTCTTGGTATGTTCATTAAAAAAAAAAAAAAAGGAAAAGAAAAAAAGGAAAAGACCAGAAAATTATCTATCATCTTCAAGATCATGCAAAGTGAATGTGTGAATACATAAAATTCCCAAATACGATGTGAGTTCACAGCAATGTGAACAAGTGAGAAGGTCACCTGGGCTCTAATATAATGAGTGATCAAAAAGAAAAACATGCAATAAACAAATTTGCTTTCATTATAGATACTTGGATGCTAAGTATCCTCTCCCCAGAAATCTTTGGAGAGGAATGGTTAAATTCTTCCTCAGTCCCGCAGAAAAAAACTGTAATAAAATACCCACTTGTTTATGGGTATTTTTTTATATAGGCCATCCTATGCCTTTCTTGAAATTTGGGGAGAGTTAGAGGGACAAAGTTCATCCTGCTGCCTTCCACGAATTTTGTCAAGTCTTATAAGAAACTTGTTTGATTAAAAGCTACATTTTAAAATTAATTGATGAAGCTGTAAGGTTGAGTGGTGACACAAACCTGCTATCTAATCAAGGCATTTTTTTCTGCACTGCTGAAAAGCTGACCAGTCCACTAGGAGAAGCACAAGTTAAACTAGTGGAAAACTGCAGAATGTTTTCAGAATTAGTGGTGCCTGATGAAGAGATCGCTCTTTGAAATGGTGCTTTTCTAGAGCTGGAAACACAAAGGAAGTTGAAGGCTCGTGGTAAGAAGGCAAACACAACCCAGGCAGACAGGGAGAACAAGTGGTGAAGCAGAGCCACAGATGGCTCCTCTCCTGGACAAATTTTTCTGGTCCCTTTACCATGAGGTGACACAGGAATAAACCAGCAACGTTTCAGAACATGGAAAAAGCTGCTTAAATCTCCAAAAACAAGCAAGAAATGCACTCCTTCCATCCAACTGACCTCACATTCGGGGCAAAACCAATCCCCCTCTGGCTCGGCTGTCAGTTTCAGACACTTAGCATGATAAACCCGAGGGCAGAGCTCGCAGCAGAGGACTTGGCCTTCCCGATGACAAACCCAGCAATAGAAATCATTCCGTCCATCCTGCGGTACAACATCAACAGGGTCTGTGGTGAGTGGCTGCTTCATATAGTAAAACGGACCATGTCTTAGTTCTGACTGAAATGTAGGCAAGAAAAACAGGTTTGGTTTCAAAACAAATTTGCATTTTTTTGTTCAAAGCGTCATAGTCATCACATATAAGCAAACAGCAATTAACAGAGTTTGATTAACATGTATGCAAGCACAGTATCTTAGTCATTGCACAAAATCATTCATAGAGAAGTTTACTTCTTATTCAGATGTCGAATGACAGTTTGCACTCAAGACCAGAGACAAATTTTTCGTGGCAAGTGAGGGCATCGAGTGCAAGACATGCAATCCAACGAGAGAGAGCAGACACTTTAAGCTTCAAGAAAGAAGTATTGCTACAGAAGCCATTAGCTCTTCTGAACTCAGAATTCCATGGGGCTGTGCAAGCTAAATACTGAGATATTTAGCGGTGGCTAAACCTGGGACAACTGAAGAAGTTAGTCCTGAAACAAGGAGTAGAACACCATGCAAATCTGGGCTAGTTTGCAGCAGTTCACAGCTTTGCACCATGAAGCAAGGCAGTGCCAATTCTGATTAATAAGGCAAACTGTAGAGAAGGATGACAAAGGAGCAAATTCACATCCTGAGCAGCCACCTCCACTACAGGAGCAGAAACACTGGGAGAGATTTCATTCATCATCTAAATGCATATGAAAATTTGAGACTCACAATCTCCATTGGTTTGCCTGCCCTAGAAAACAGTGTTAAATTTGTAACCTGCATGAACTGCTCTTCCACTTGAGCCCGACAGCTCAAAGACGACACAGCTGATGCCAAAGCACAAGAAGTGAAGAGCCTGGGGGGGCTTAAGTGGGTCCACAGATACCTAAAGTTTGTTATATCAGCTTTGAAGAGCTGCTAACACGTATTGGGAAACTACATTCTATTTATTAATGACAAGGGAACTTCAATTCTCTGTTTGGTATTAATTACAGGGGTGGTTTGCTGAGGAGGGCACAGGGGGAAACAATCTTGAGATTTTAGGCAGTTTGTCTGATGTAAAACCCCTTGCTCACGACATCACTCGAGCATCCAAATGCTTGTAGTCTGCAAAACCATTTTGTTTGGTTCTCAGGTCATTTTGCATGTGTCCTACATTTACACATCTGGAAGTTCTGAGATCCCTGAGCTGTCACATGCCTGTGTGATTCTCTACCTTTGGGGCATGCTGTACAAAATCAGTCACATGGGGCATAAATAATGTCACCAAACACAACCCACATGCTACTTTGAACCATGATACTTCTAGATATCTGAAGTTAGAAAGGATGAGATATAATTATTTGAATGAATAAAGTACCTTCAAGGTAGAAGTGTTATATCTCAAAAAATACCCAGAAGAGGTATCATCTGCAATTATCTAACATTGTATAATATTTTAGGCAAAGAAAGGATGTTATCCACAAACATTCTGGCATCTAAAATTTCACATGAATTTCTTTCAGTTTTGGTGGTTTTCATTTTCTATTCTACAGATGATAAAGCCTCAAAAGACACTCTGTTCCCACTACAGAAATGGGCAAAATGATATTTCTGTACTTTCTATATATATATACATATTTAATTCTATAATATGACAAGACTTTCAGAAGGAAGGTTCTGTTAGACCTTGAGGAATAAGTGGGACAGCATAAGAGTTTAACTCCATTTCAGTGTATTGCTACTACAATCATTCAAACAGATACAAAGGCATCAGGAAACACAGAGTGAGGAGGGGAAAGTTGTGATTTCCAGTGCAGAAACATGTTCTGTTTGCAGCTTTATGCACCACAGCTGTGAGACCAAAATCTCAGTCTTGTATACATGGAGATGCAGCTATGGGGCATTTCCTCCACTGCAGACAAAGGAAATCACCAGAAGAATTTAATATATATTCTGGTTTGGAAGTAGATATAAGTAGTATGTGCACACTTTGCAAGATTCAAAGATTCAGCTTTAAGAAAAACATAAAACCTGTGAAACTATCCCACAGAAATCGGCTCAGAACATCCAAACTGAAGAGAAGTCCATTTTGGCTGAAGCATGAGAAGAATTAGTTTCCTGTTCAAGGATGCTTTTATACCATTTAGACATCTATCTCCTTATTTTGCCTAAGCCAAGTTTAAGAAACAAAACAAAAAAAAGGTTCAGAGACTCAAAAGAGACCCAAAGAACAAAACTAAAAAAAAAGGACTGAAAATGAGTGATTCAACTGCATCAAAGGACCTTTTCACTTGTCATAATCAGAGTAATGTTTTAAGAGTTAAATTTTTAACAGTTGGCAAAGTTCAAGCTCAAATAGGTGGTAGCTTGTTCTAAAGTCTTTATTAAAGTTATTAAGACCTGTAGAATGACACAGAAAACTGAAGAAAAAACCAACAGTATCGTAGTGCTGTTTTGGGGAGAAAAAGATCACTATTTATATTCAGTTTAAATGAATACTGAAGCTAGGAATAAAACAAGCTGACAACTTCAATTACATTGTAACTGACCAACAAAGTGTCATAAGTTTCTGATTTTTAACCTATCTTAGCTACATTCTACAATTCCATAATTCTTTGCCTGTATTTCAGCACCTTAAACACCTGTTGGCACCATTCTGTAGATCTGTTACTGCATCCACAACAAAATACAAAGCTTCATACAACTGTAACTTCAGCAATGGTATCCTGGAATACTCAAATATTACAAAGCACTTTGTAATGTAGAATATTAAATTAGAGGTTTCCAGGGATATTGTGGTACCTCAAAACAGATTTATCAGCCAGTCAGAACCACAGCTATCAGCTACATTATACTTGAAACTTAACCTGAGAGCAAAACTAGTACCTGTGTGCTTCACTCACATCTGCTCAGCAGTAAAAGGATCTCTAACAACTCCTGCTACCACACAGAGCAGAATTTGCACCTACTTTAAACACAACAATCTTCAGGCCCACTTCAAATTTGACATGCAAGACAATATTAAAAACAACTTGTGAAAGCTGAACAAAACTCAACAGATTATATTTTCCTGCTAACTTGTAATAAACACAGCAAAATAAGCAAGTCTGATTGGTTTTCTTCATTATTTATTCTATCCTGTACATTGCAGGTCTGAGATACCTGGAAAACAGAAAAGGATTTACGGAGGGGAATGTATCACGTTCAACAACTGCAACTGAGTTTTCGCATGTATTTCTAAATGCAGGAAGAAAAAGTGGAAATTAATACCCTAGGATTCAATTCCACTGTTTGTAAAATTATCTCTACACTGCACAGTTAGAAGCTCAGACTTCAGTGGGGCAACATCTCCCCAGAAAACTTCCAGGATGTAGAGGAATAAATCCAGCCTGAAGTGAAGCTCAGCAAAAGCCAAACTGAGCCCAGTGCACTACTGCAAGCACATCTCCACATGCTACTGTCAGACCTCCCAGTTATCCTGAAATAAAATATGGTTGACACTGGTTTTTAAGGCCTGATTTATTCACAGGCATTGTTGCAGGACAACTGCAGTGATTAGGAATTTCATTTTCTTTCTTCACCAGTGCAATTGTACCAGGGCAATATCTAACGTGGATGTTGTTATGCCAGGAAAAAGTGCTTTAAATGCTCACAACTTAATCCAGTGTTCATATGATCCTGGCAAAAAAAGAAACAGTGACACACAAAAGAACTTTCAAAAATACACAGGTATGTCATTATTACATTAGACATGAAATAATTTCAGTAAGGCTGAAGACTGCTTTCATGAAATCTCCTCTAAGATCATGCAGGTGCTTTACAGCATTTGCTATTCAATACATATAATTCTTGCACATGCATCATACAATGGATCAGAAACTGTCAAAGTCTTCCAGAGTCGAGTTCTTCCAAGAACCACAACAAATGCCATCAATTCAGGATTCAGAAGTCACTAAAAATGAGGCTTCAAGCACGAAGGCTGAAAAGTCAGTGTGACCCACTGATTCAACTGTCATTGGAAGGAGTGTACGTTGCCCAGAAGTTTTAAGGAAGGGGAGGGAATCTGCAGAGTACCAAGGATGGAGCTGACTTTTGTTAATAATTCGCAGTAGGATGGGACTGAAAGCAGATGAGGAACTTCCACTGACATTATGAGACCCTTCTCATCTTAGATATCACACCACTGAGCATTTCCTTTTAATGGTTTTAATTAATAACAGCTGTTGTTGGTTTTTTAAATTGTTTTTACATTTCTTCATAATAATTCTGTTGAAAATTACATTTATTGATTATACATCTTATTAGCTTTGTGCAATCAATAAGCAGGACATGGGTGGTCTTTCTTAACAATAACAAAAGAGCATTCAAACCTAAATGATAATGCCAATTCCTACCCCCACTGCAGTCAAAAATTAATAACCACTTCTTAAGAGTACAAGAATGGAGCTTCCTAAAGAGGAGTGAGCTCCTGATCAGCTCTCTCTATATCCTTTACTATTTCATATTCCAGCATTAAAAAACCATGACTTCTCTTACCTGCTCTTTATTATTACTGTTCAATAGACCAGGTTTCTTTTTCTTTTTTATAGGACTTGTTGATGCATCTTGTGGTGAGTGGCCATTAGAGGAATGTGGAGGGCTGGGAAATTTCCTTTTTTGTGCTGTGCGTTCAGCAGAGCCAGGATCTGTAACAGACACAAACAACACTGTTGAAGAGTGCAGAATGATGACAAATATTACAACAAGGTTATGGTTTGTCATCCACACTGTGCAAAGCTTTTAAATTCATCTTTTTAAAGTAAGAACATTCGCCACTTCATCCTCTCAGAACAAAATTTAAATGATTTCTAATGAATCAGCTCAATTATAAAGAACTTACTGATATTTTTCAAAAGAAACAGGTGTGTAAGGACCTGTAAAGGACAATCATAGAACAGTGACATGATTTTGACAAAATAGAAGTGAAAGTTCATCAGAATGGGTTTGATATGTTTAATTTTTCCCTAAGCTTTTCATGCATGCAACAAACAGAACCACAGTTAAATAACTGAACCACAGAGAAATAACTGAACCATCCCCAAAACACAGAACTGCACAGGAAAACAAAAAACTTAAAACTGTGGTTATGGCCACTTTCTGCACAACTCTGTGGAAAATATGGAGCTACCTGGTGACTTCTAATTGACCAAAAGCTTGGAAACTTGTGTCAAGATAACGTTTAAGGAAACCATGAGTAAATATGAAAAATACATTAAAATATAGATTGAAGACTATATAACTGAAAGAGGGAAAATAAACACAGTAGCGTTTGCCTATCCTGAGTTTTATGAATCTAGAACAGCTGCACCAGGGTAACAACACAGGTCATTTCAACAATTTTAGGAAAAGTGTCTGCCACTAGTTCTGTAGGCACAGCTACTTCAGCAGTGCTGCCCAGCAGAAATGTCATGTCAGCTCTCAGGGAAACTTCTATGTTGACATAAGTTACAAATCTTTGGCAAAACATAGTTAAACTGGTTCAAATAAACAAACAAAAAGTTTTCATGTTTTGAGTTCTGACACTAGGACGTGACTTTTCTTCCTTCCCACACACCCCTCCCATTTCAGGCTTGTAGGCAGCATTTAGGACCAGTTATCTCCTGACAAGCCCAGGTTGGATTCAATCAATACAATGTGTCTGAGGCCATGACTGTTACTGGATGTGTTTTGATTCAAGCAAATCTGCATTTAGCCCAAAATTTGGATTGATTTGACATTACAGAGAACTGCCAGATAAGGTGTGTCACCTGTATGTGTGAAAAGTAGAGTGTCTGCTTCCTCCCCTCCTTGAGCAATTATGACAGTAAAAATCCTCACACAACTCTGCTGTCAGGAGGAGGCTCAGTGGGTTTGTCAGTTTAGCTGATTATGCACAGAAGGTGGCAGAAGAACTCCTTGGGCTGGGATGTGCTTCACATATCCCAAGGGAGCTTCGCCATCCCAGCTATGCTGGAAGAAACACTGCACCATCAGTGTCAGCTAAACCAAAGCCCACAACTAAACCAAAGTGATCAAACCTAAAACCAAAAAAGCTCTGAGTTCTATTTTTTTTCATGAAAGTAGAACAGAGCTTATTCAGCATGGGAACTGTTTGCACTCAGTGATCTGCAAAACCAGCATCATACTGTATCTTTTCTCATCTTCCTGTCACCACACTAAGTCTTTGTTTCTTTATTATAATTTGCAGTTCCCAACAGAGTCTTTCCACACATTACTAAAGACAGTCATAAGAAAACTTCTCTCACTGTGAAGTGCTGATTATGCCTTACTCTTGTTTTCTCAAGGCAGGGAGACGTGAGAATTGTCTCTCTCTACACCAAACAACATCCCCAAAGGACTTGCAAGGATGTCTGAGTTTCTCACCAGCAAATAAAGTCATCACTGTAACTTCCTCAAGAGACTCAGCTTTTATTCCCAGACTGTACCTATGCAGGGACAGCTTAAACCAGGGGGGTAAAAGGACAGCATAGTTTTCTGCCCTTTGGCTTCCATTTCTTACTTCCAGGCACAAAACTGCCACCAGTGAAGCACAACAGTTTCCTTTCAGCTCCTCAGCCTCAGATTGTGGGGATTACAAAGAAGCTGACTGTGACTCTGCACATTGTGACTCAGCTTTATGTATGAAAAAGAAAATCAGCTGTAAAGTTCCTGCCCCCCATGATGTAATGCTTTTCACTCTTAAATGCTGTTTTTTCCTAAATTAACTGCTTCGGGGTCAGGAAAAGGGTTAAACTGGTATTAGCTAAACCAGAACTGAATTACAATTCAGTCACAGTCAAATCCAAACTACACCTCAGCAGAGAAGGTGCTAATTCAATACTGACCCTATGAAATGATCACACAAACAAAGACAGTTAAGTGATTTGAAAATCTACTTTAAGTAATGTAATTCTCTTCCATGGTTCAAGAAGCCTGAGCACACAAGGGGTTTTCAAATAAACCAGTGGTGACTCATAGACAACATACAAAAACTGACCTGAAACACACTTCCTTTTTTTTTTTCAACTGGCAGTCATTTTCTTGAGGCAATGTAAAATGTAACTGGAAAAATTAAGGACTAGACAGGAAAACAGCAATGCACAGGCATCTTCTTTCAGATTTAGTTGTGCTACTGGAATAGACCAGTTTCTTTAACTATCACAGTGTGTTGCCAATCTACCAATCTGTGAGGGACCTAATAAATTGAACAATCTTTTAATTCAGTTTAAGTAACAAAGGAATGGTAGCACCTACTTAAATTGTTTGAGCTTTATCTTCCAATTCTAATCCAGATAAAAAAAATGCTAAAGTTGCATTTTCTGTGAATTCCTTTCAACAGGAGTGTCCCATCCAGCACAAGCTGCTGCTTCTCCCTGCCTGGCTCTTCCAGCTGTGTGAGCAGTGTGTGTGTGGCTGAGCTGTGAACCACACCAAGAAACTGCTCTCTGTTAAAACAACCTGTCAGGAGAAAAGTTACTTTTTGACCTGAATCATTTCCCGGGTGTAGTGTTACTTGAACAAAGTGAAACTAATCTGAGAGGACTGGTCTCTTTTGTTCTAATTTAAACTCTGCAGCAACTTGGTGACTCCATTACTTCAGAGCTGGATTCAAGTTTCTGCACATTCCATTGATAAACCAATTGTACTAACAAATTCATTTCCCAAATTAATTTGCCAAATTTACTAAAAAATTAAGTTCGCCAAGCAAGCTAAGTCTTCTTATTTCTTGATTTCTTGTGGGATTTTGCTTTCTTAGCAACATTTTAAAATTCTGCTTTCAGTTTAAGTGAAGAAATAGACACCTGAAATAAATTTTTAAACTCTCATTAAAAGGTACCTAGTTTTACATCACAAGGTTACTATTAACTGGTCTGTGATGTTACCGAGGTTGACACTAAGCACCTATGAGTGCTCTTGCAAACCATCCATTGGGGAACAACAAGCTCACCTGAGCTTCACCTGAAAGTTAAAATCTTTGTTTTAGTATGCCATCATGTGACTAAAAGATTAGTAACTAATGCTCCCAGGAGACAGACTAAAGCACACTTAAACCCTAAAGCAACTTAATTTCACACTTTATGACTATTTTAGAAGTGCAGTTTTTATGTGATGGCAATGCAGGTTTTGAGCAGATAACCACGACAATGGTTTAATACATTTCAGCTTAGAAAAAACTATAAAAAACAAACAAAAGTATATTGTTTATATCAGGGATCTTATCTGGCTGCAGCATATGGAGCACAGACCACAACCAGATCCTTTTTTGCTCTAAACATTGCCAAGTGCTGCACTGTAAACACTGCACAGCAGCCATTCCTGACAACTCACTGAGAAGTCTCGTTTTTCTCAATGGCAGCAGGTGCCAACTCAGAAAATGTCTAAAAGTAGGATGTTGTTTTCCTCACTTTTCCTGTGATCCTCAAATGTAATTCTTCTTAAAAACAAGCAACATCAACATACCTTACTGTCAGAACACAGCACAAACTGCTCAGTACCAGAGTAACTGACAGTGATGTCTCTTATTCCCTTCTTTCCACACACCTTTTTGTTGGTTTTTTTTTTTATTTAAAAACTTATGCTAAATGCAAAGTCATTCCAGACTAAAACCATAATGAAATCATGTCTACATATGTATTTCTAGGCATCTGTTATATTTGCATTAGTTTCCTACCAATAAGGCCTTAATGGTTAAAGCTTCCCAACACCCTCCCACTGATAGAAAAAGGGAACAAATCGGTTCTCTAGCACTGTTGTTTGTTCACCCAGGAAGCAAGATGGTTTGGAAAACTGATATGGACCAAATAAAAGAAAAACAACTTAAAAATTGATTTCAGTTGGATGAGCACAGCAACAAGTCATAAAGCTGACAGTTGCCAGAATAAAAGAAAAGGATGGAAATGTGGCTGACAGGAAGGAGGATGCCAGCGTGGCAGGTCTGACTTGGATCACAATATATTGCCTTAGTGTTGTATCCTCAAGCCAAACAAGAAAAGCCTGAGTAAATCAGAATTACAATACACCACGATTTTAAAATTCAACCTCACAAAAAGTTAGACAATCAAAACAAAAGCCTTCCCCAAAAGTGTGGAAATTGCAGGATAAAAGCTTTTACTGTCAGCAAAAGAATTACCCTTCTTTGAGATAGGGTATACCTCGTGGATGGGAAGGAAATTTTTGCATTTCAAAATAAAATATAGACAATCAAAAAACCGTCTTAACTGCATTAGGTTTCCCATACTTTCATGAAGAGTATTAGTTATTAAAATTCTGTACTTAATTTTCTCCTATTTTAGACACAAATTCTGTGAAAAATGAGCTCTTGACTGCTTGTAGAGCAGAACTTTTCTGTTCTGGCAATTTTTAGACAGTGACAAGAGGTAAACTCAGAAACACATTTGTTTAAACAATAACAAAAAAAAAATTAAAAAAGCTTTTCAATATTATTAGTGACAAAGATGGTAAGATCAGCAGTCACTTTGGTTTTCCAGGAGCCAGAAACAGGAATGTATTTTTTCAGTGAAAGCATTATTTTAGTCTCCCAGGAGATATCAGTAAACTGAGACACAGCTACACCAATGAATTTTCTCTAAGTAGGGTTTTGATATCTCAGTGCAAGTGGGTCAAACATGCGAAATTCTGAATAATGTTTCCAACTAGAAACACAGTCAACTGTTCCATATAAGTCAAACACTCAACAGAAGTGTCAGTTAAAACAGAGCCAGCCCAAGGCTACTTCTGTTAACATTAATTCCCAATGCCACATTATGCCTTTTATTATGACACCAAGAGTTCTGCCAACATTTGGTGAACCAAATCAAGGAATTAAATTTGATGAAATAGAACAAAAGAACGAAAATTTACTGAACATGAAGAATTCATTTGATGGCTGTAAGAAACAGCTGGCTTAGCTTAAAAAAAGAAGGCAGGGTGAGAGAAGGTATGAGAAAACAAAGGTGACTGAAGACTTCTTAAGCTGCCATTAGCCCACAGAAATGTGTATCTATGCCTCTAGAAGGAACAAGAACGAAAGTAGAAAACTGACTTCCACCTAGACTGTCGTTTCTTTCCTCCTTCTCAAAATCTCTGAATGCCTGTACTTTAAAATGGTATGGAGAGTATACAAGGAAGAAATCTGCAAGAAAACATACCAATACTAACTCCAGTTCAATTTGACAGAGCAGGTTTCAATTAATAACTGATATGAATTCCTGAATTGTGAAGTCTCACAGTTAAATTTATTATCCTGAATGATTCTTAAGAGATTTACGATTTTTCAAATCAGTTACCTATATATAATACTATAGCAAGGTTAATTATCTTCAAAACACCTTAACAAAATCATGGAGAAATCTGTCAGAACTTACACTCAACTCTGAGCCATTTCAGTCTTCTGCCAGAATTCTGAAACATGATGCAACTGCAATCAACCACCAGAGCCCTGTTTACATTCCAGAAACATCAACCAAAGTAATTAACCCAATCCAGTTGCTTAATGTCATAAATAACCAGAGATCAGCCATGGTTGTGTAAATTCTGCTGAACTCCTACTACATTACAGTTTTACACAAGTAGGAAGGGACACTGCTACTTGTTTCTTCACTGTAGGGCTCTGGAAGATGAAAAAGAAACATTTTCCAACAACTTGGAAGGTAAGGAGCTGTGAGGTGTGGATAAGCTGGAGCCTGGCTCTGGGGGAATTGCTGCCCCAAGGCACTCCAAGGACCCGGTGCTGATTCCTGATAACAAGGGGCTCTGCACTAGAGACTAAGGCCCTGGGCTGGTGTCTGTTCACTGGAGGAGTCTCAGATTTGGGTTCAGGTTGCAGTTAAGAATCTCCATCTCTGTATGATTAAATACTTGGTATCACTGCAAAGAAAGTTGATACACGATGGGCTATGATGAAACTGTTGCAAAATGTACAGTGCATTCTGGGAAGTCCACTTAACTAGTAATTTTGTATTCATATTCATGATGGCTGAACAGTTTACCAGTGTGAGGAGCCCCTGGGACCAAAGCCTTCAACACAAACCTGCTGCAGTGCAAAAGCTGTAAGAGTCAGAATCCTCACCATTAAGCAGTATATGATTTTATGCCAGGCTAAGACCATCTAATGACCAGCTCCCAGCCATGCCCATCATCTGTTCAATTCCCCAGTAATCTGGTTTAGGGAGACAAGTAGGTAGAAAACTACCTCTACACCCAAGTCCTTACCTGACTGAGAAGAGAACTGGGAAGAGCCAGCATAGATGTAAAGGCAATGTAAGAGATGTGTGACTGATGATGGGAAGAAGAGGGTTTAAAAGCTCCTTTTGACTGGGCACTAAACAGGGAATGGTTCCAGAACTAGGCTGAAATGCATGAAAACCTACATGGAAGTCAAAGCCCAGTGGAGAGTTCATTCTGTCCAAAGAGAACGGGCACAAGTGAAGACAGAACTGCACCAAACAATTAAGTTTGTTATGCTGCTCTGGAACCACAACCTGGAAATGCTTAGGCATTTATCCAGAAACCTTGCAAGCCCCATCTTGAAATATTTAATAAACAAGGTTAAAAAGTAGCCCATAGTGCTGGAAGAGAAACATAGCAAGATGTTAACGTATCATACGCAGAGGACAAAATATAATAATAATCTCATCCACAGCCTTCCTCCTTCATTAAACAGCAATCCTCTGTTGACTCCATTTTATGTTTCTGGACTCTCTGCATTCTCTTTAAGCCGTCGTTTCCCATTTCCAGTTCTCAGATGCCTCACACCTTCTTGTTCTCATCAAGAGAGAGGAGCATTTTAAAACCTTGTCTTTAGCAAAGCTGCACACGCACAGCTTATAAGCAAACCTAAATTATAACTGCTACAGCAACTCTACTCCTCTTCCCTCTCCCCCCTCATCTGTCCCCATCACTTTTTGCAGACAGGCACTTTTGTGTATTAGTAGGGTTAATGAGTTCATGATTCAGGCAAAACTGCTACTACAAAAAATGATCAGTTTTCTGCCAGATCAGCTGCTTGATACAGCTGATTGTGCAACAGCAGAAGCCCGAGGAGAAGAGCAGAGAAATGCAGCTGAAGATAAACACAGGGCTGCACAGCCCTGACCCCAGCTATACACTCACTCTTGTATGTCACATTATAAAGTAATAAGTGTAAGCTTTAAGCTCTGGTTTCATGACAGTCTAACCCCATCTAAGTGCTTGCTAACAAAGCTCTGCACTTCCTGCACCCGACTGGTGTATTCCTGCCCTCTCTCTAACCAGTTCTGGCAGCCCACCAAGCTGTTTCAGCACACTAAGCTAGTAGAAAACTGTTCATGTATTATGGTTCAGTTAGTTTCCTGCCAGCTCAGGTATGGAAGGAAGTGGACAAAACTGCTGCACTGAGCAGTTTGACCAGCTTAGGCTGCTTTGAAACCACCACGTTACTTAGACCAATTCAAAGGCTGTGTTAACACCCCTGTCACAGATTAAACAAAGCATGGTTTAGTTTAGCTTAAACTCAACTGGAATTGATTTATAGCAATTAAACTGCTTGTACCAAAACAAGAATGTTCATGTAGAGGTCTGCATCAGGCTAATTGGTTTTAAAGCAATTAAATGTATTTTCCTACAGCTTTCTTGAGACCCAGCCTCACATGAGCTGTGCAGACTGTAGCAGGGCAAGTCAGGTTACAGACTTGCAGCACATTCGCTTCTCTAGGCCAAGTGTGAAGTTACACAATAACAGGGACTGATCTCCTGCACAGGCTTCTCACACCAACAAAAAACCCAAACAAAGCACAAAGAGCTGCGTGCTGCCCTTCAGGTTTGTCTATATAGAGTCAACTTCCTCATCTACATCCTTTCTAAAACACACAAAGCAAAACTCTGCACAAGATAATTGCTACAAGTGGAGGCACTGCTGCCACTATCCCACTAGTTCAGAACTTTCCTGTGTTTTTTCTGCCTGACACACAGTACAATAAGTTTTAAAATTCTGGATTGTAACTTCTCTGCTGCAGAAACACTGCACTGAACTGACAGATAAACTTGTCTCAGTCGTAACAGGAGTCCAAAAAGATTCATTATACCAGGCCTGTAATGTGGTCAGCTCTCGGAGATGACATTTATGGTTCTTTTACTTTCTGTGGAAAACTACATATTCAACTATTATAGTTCTACCACTAATTCACAGGTTAGGCCAGGCTCACAACAAAGAGAGATGGTTTACAGGCAAGTGTTAAGATTTCTTTACAACCCACACTCTTCACTGAAAAAAAATATGAATCTGTAAGGGCTTGGGGTGGGTGGTTGTTATTCTCATCCTTAGAATGGTGTTGGTAAGGGTTTTATCAACATACATGCCAAATTTAACAAACCAACTAAAGCAAATCACTATCTAATTTAATAAATATCATATCACATAATTTAACCTCTGCTAAGTTTTCTCGTTACTGTGGTGATGTACAAAGGCCATTCAGACCACTCCCACTGGTATTTAAAACACTAAGACTCCTCCTATGTACAGACTGGTGACTTCCACACAATGACAGCCTGGGTGACCTAAACCAGCACCATGGTGGGTCTGACTTTGTTTTCAGCTGCTTCAGGGAGTTGTATCAACAGTAAACAGCATAAAAACATGAGCCTCTTTCTGCCAGGTTAAATCCCTCTGAATTGACCAATTTTAATTGACCAGAGCAAGGAAAGCTGCAAGATCAGGTGGTTGAGAAGGCTGGAGATGAAAGACTGACCCTTTCAATAACCATGATATATTAAATCAGCTCACTGTCCTATGAAACTTCATCTTTACCCTACAAAAAAAAAGTAAAAGCTTTCCTGTGGGCTTAATTCATTGCAACAGCACACCTTGAGGTCAGAGCAGCACCAGAACTAATGTGAGGAAATTGCAACTCTTGGTATGGCCCATACTCGTGTTTCTGGGCCAAGTAAAGTAACAGAACTAAAATGCAAACATCTACATAAGCAGGTATCAGACTCTTTTAGACACTGATTATGTCAGAGTGACATAAGTAACAGTTTAGCTCACTTGATGCATGACAAATTCTTATCAGCACTAAAAAGTGGGCCGAAGTCTTTCTAAAGAGAAATGAAGGTGAGATTTCATAGGCAGCCAAATGCATCCAATAACCCCCATTGCCTCTTATACCAAATTCTATATTATCAAACTCTTTCACAAACAAACTGGTCACTACAACAGCAGAAAAATGCTTCAGTTTTTAAGTTGGTTAGAAAGTCCAAGTGGCTGGGATGTGACAAGTACCCCAGAGGAAGTGAGTGGTGGGAATGCAGAGCTGGGAGCTTACCCCACACAGCAGCAACCATTAAAGCAACAAAAACATTTACTTTCTGCTGGCTTAGAAAACTGAAATATAGAGAGAAGTAAACACCAAAAGCAGTCCAGTGATAGAGGCTGACATGCAAGACCAGAAGGACAGAAGGGAGAAAAGGACAAGATGAAGGGACAAAAGGAGGAAGTGAATCTTTTCTGAGGTGCCAGATCATACCTACCATCTCATATAACTGTACCATGAGAACTGAAACCAGAAAATTTACTGTCTGTTAGGGCAAATAAGACCTGAATTCAATTTTACAACCATGATATCTATGCAAGCTACCTCATTAAAAAACACAAAGGAATGCAGATGATCTGTGCCACACTTTCAAGAGAATTCCCTCTGCACATTTGGAGTTAACTCGACTTACGACCCCTGTTGTAGAAATGTGAAGAGTAAGTGGGTAAGTGCCAGAATTTTAAAAGGATGGTAGTAGCTATTGCTGCTGTTTTACAGAAATGGTTTCCAAGTAAACTCAGGTGCAAGTACAGAAGGAGATGGACAGTGAATTACAGAGTAAACAATTCCATGGGAGTATTTTGACTGAAGGACTTTTCCATCCCCCCACTCCAAATGACAGTGGGAGCATTTACGCTCATAGAGATGGTTAAAAATTCAGCTTTCTTTATACTGAGAGAGAAAACTTCATTTGCCTCTAGTAACTCATTCATAGGAAAAGCACCAGAAACCAGGACAGAAATTCTCAGACACCTGCAATTCCACCAAGTTTAATTCATGCCAGGAATGGATACATGAACGCCCATGAAATACATACTGCTCAGGGGACCAGTTTCTGTGCAAACAGAAATGCTGCTGTGATTATTTATCCTTAGAAAAAATAGAATTCCTTACCGTAGGAATTACTACCTTGTTATTTTTGCTGCTGCTACTGCTACTAATTTTTTCTCCTACATAGCAAATCTAAAAGTACTTTAAAGGAAGCCATGATAAGTGAAATAATACAAGAGGTTGATAGTTTTTCATAGTTTAACCTTAGTTATCCATAAATCTGAAATAACATTGAAATGTGTGTGTGTGTGTAGGTTTGATGTATAATGAAAACCAAGCAAAAATTGAAACACTTTCTAACATACAATAGTCACTGTACAAAATACAATGAATCTTGAGCCTTCACTCAAGAGCAGCTTCATGGCAGATGACACAGTCTCAGTATTCTGGTTTACAAACAGTTGTGTTGTAGAACCAAGATGAAACACTCCTCTTACTCACCTTTGGATCGAGTGGAGATGTCCATCCCCTCCACCACCTCCTGCTCTGCCTTTATTTCCTCTTCAGCCAAGCTGCAGGATTCAAAAAGGTGAATTAGAATACTTAGAGACTGTATTGTTCTCATGTCTAACTTCCATCCATGAAGGTCAAGGTAACACTGTCAAACACAACTATATTAAAATTTCTGGTGAAACAAAAGGCCTGTTGTTTGCCAAAGTATACACTGATCAAAACTTGTTGAGAAACAATCCAGGTACACGTTTATAACTGCAAGTTACCAATCACAAAAGTAACATTTTCATACTAATGACAGCCTTGTAACACGTAGTGAAGATTACAGCACTGTATGTATAAATTGCGTGTGTGTGACAGAAAAACAGGAATTCTGTTCCTTGGAGCTCCTAACCTACAATAAACTGTGTGGACAGATGCCTGCCAACATTTAAATGTTCATCAGCACTTATGAACAGATTAGCTGAAGTAACAGACTTAGCAACACAGAACAACTTGCAAAATTAGAAGCTAAAGTGCAATTTTAAAAGCTATTACATGAATAATTTTAAGGATTTTGAAACTAGACTACATAACAGAAAACTGAATATTTATAATTTATTGGCAATACAATTCCACCAATTATTAACCATAACAAAGAGTAAACAGTACAGAGTTGTTACCACTCAACCTTAACACAGTCAGTGTTCATTTGCTCCAGGCAGGACTGAATTATTACAAACTACATCTGACATTCTGATGTTCTACTTTTATAGTGATGCCATATAAAAAGGCAACTCAACGAATTTAACTGGTTAAGCCACTTTGGGGAAAGAAGGTGGAAGGGAGAGGAAAAGTGAATTAGAATGAAGATTGATTTACACACCAGTTTTGGAGATCTGACAATCATAGATGTGAGGTAAAAGAAAATATACAATGTTGAAGCAAACCCAAATTCAAAATGATACACAAAGGAGGTTCTGGTGCCTCAAGCAGGTATCACAGTGTCCACCAAAGCACAACAGTCATGGGGGATGCAGATCCTCTCCTCTACAGTGACAATTTACTGCTCAGCCTGTCCATGGAATTTGCTGCCCTTTTTGCACTGCTATGGCAGGTTATCCATTTCTGCTGCTATGGAGTGGACTGAGGTTCCATTCAGCCATCTCAGCTCTAGGGACAGAGGCCAAGAGGACAGTTAGAGACCTTGGCTTTAGCCACTGTGTCTAAGTGTGCCTGGATCAGCTCATCAGAGCTCGGAAACAACAGTGAGGACTTGGTTATATTTATATCAGAGAAACTCTTCAGCCTGACAAACAGTTTATATTAGCAGGAGTTTTGTTAGGGGTATAAGTTAAAAGATATTCCTAAACAAAGTAAAACTTAATAGCAGAAGGACTTTTTAATCTGGTATTTGACAAAACTACTTCTAATTAACTATTAGCTACTGGGGGGTTGGGTTGCAATTCCTTTTACACTTCTAAAACAACGCAGTTATGTCAGCAAAAATTTTAAATACAAATTAACCAAGCTCAATGTATGAAAATCCCAAAGCTCAGAAGATCCATGAATTCCAGAAATCATTATTCTCTACTTGTCATTTGTATAGGGAAATGATTTACAAAGTCACAAAACACTGAAGGGAGGTTCTATTCTACCAGCATCCACCTCCCATCTCATGGACTACTCTGATCATTTCAGGAGCAAGGAAAGGCACCCATATGACCAGAATTAGGGTGAATGTGTAGCACAGTTGACTGTAGCACAATGCTTCTCAGATTTATTTTGCATGGGCAGATTAAATGCATAACATAGCTGATGTACTACAATGCTCACCCATTTACTATGCATGGGCAGATCAATTATCCTGCACATTTGTTACACCCTTTCCCAGGGGCCTCCAGTAAAGAAGAGCTGGCAGTGGGCTACAGACACCAAAACATTTCATGCACCACTTGCCTCTGCCCAGTCCTCTCCTAAGCAATGGGAAGGGATGGGCTCATGGGATGGGTTCATTGTTCTCTCCCAACGCTGCACTGGTTTTTTTTCTTCCCCTCCCCTCTTTATAAAATCCTATTTCAATATCACCAAACTGTAACAACCCCCCCATTTTTAAAACATCACGTGTATCTGATCAATAATGCATATAGGCAAACATGTAAGCATACACAGGAATTCTGGCAAGAGTGAAGTAATTTGGCAGTGCACATTACCTGCTTCTAAAACACAGATCCAGTTTCAGACTCAGACTAGGACATATAAGTCTTTAAAAGACTCAGGTTGAAGACTTACGATCATTTTACACAGGCTACTACTAACAGGAATGGTTTCCCCAACCCTTAACTTCATGTTTCAAGAAATCCCATCTATTTTAACTGAGTCAGTTCTGTGATGTAGCTCACTGTGCAGCTGGACATGCGGGAAATGGGAGAGTACCACACATGAGGATGGGAGAAAAGGGCAATATCCTTTTAGCAGCAGCTGACATTTAAGTTACATTAAAGCAATCATATTATTCCAGACTCATCCAAATCCATCAAGCACATTTTGTTCAAATCACAACCCCAGGGGAACATGATACAACAACAGAGATGCAGTAGTTGCTCCAAGTCAGTATTAAAATACACAGAGTTGTGCATGGATCCTGGATGAGAAATGGGAGTGATGGATTAATATAGCAACACCAGAGCAGGAACTGTTCCTGCTTCCCTGACCAAAGTACTAGGGGAACTGAGGATGTTCTGTGCCCTGGGCCCAAACCCAGCCCTTCAGGGGGTTACAGGGCAGGACTCCTATGTATGAGTTACAACACAGGAGGGGTTTTCAGCTCTAAATCTGTCTCTCCCCATATAAAGAACCTAATCTAGGAACCAGAGCCATCACCATTTTGAGTGGTCTTGCAAGAGATCTATAGAGGCCAGAAAATGATTCCTCATACACAGTTCCAAGATGAACAAAGTATCTTAACCACATCTCTGATACTATGAATCATAGAATGATAGAATGGTTTGGGTTGGAAGGGACCTCAAAGATCACCCGGTTCCAACTCCCCTGCCATGGTCAGGGATGCAAACATCACGTCAAAGGTGCCTCAAGACGGCCTTCCCAAAGATCTGAAGTATAAATCAACACTTGAAGCATTCACCACTTGACACCAAGGGTCCCCATTTTCCTTAGCAATGGAGGAGCACATTCCCTACCCACACGTGTGCACCCTGTGTATCACCCACAACTCCCACCAAATCCAGCAATTCCCTCCTGCACCACAAAAACTGAGCCTCAGAGGAACAGATGCATCCCCATATTCTCTGCTCTAATTAATCTTTTAAGGGCACAAACATTTAAGCACAAGAAAATCACTGAGATTGTTCTGAAAAAAAAAATCAAAAAGTCGGGGAGGAACAGTGAAATAAGTGTGTTAGACAGAGCTGTAAAAGATACTTCCCATTCACAGCTCTTCAAAAGCCTCTCCCATTGTTTTATTTGCTGTAATGTGTAATGACTTGCACAACATGACATTGTTTGAATGGTGGCAGTGATGACTGTAGTGGTCATCTTTGAAACTCAAGTTTGTAAATACATTATAACAATTCACAGCAAGTTTACAGTAACTTTTCTAAAGCTGACAGATCTTTTCACCTTTGCACCTTATAAAGCACAAACTTTCGAATGCAGATGTTTCATTAGCAAAAGATTTCCAATTAAATAATTCCAGAAAAACAGGTCCTTAATCAGAGGTACCTTACTATTACCCACAACAAAATAAAAGGAAAATTAAGACCAGCAGCAAAATAATTATGAACAAACATATGGTTCTATGGAAACAGTAACTGTGTGATCAAGTAGACTCTTCTGGAGAGTTTTATTTTGAGAATTCATTTTTGCAGGACTCAGAGCAGTTATTCCAGCCAGGATGCATTACTGTCATGCAAGTATGAATGTGATGGTCTGAGGCTGCAGACCAGAAATGATACTGGAATACACTCCATTAAGTACCCAGATGAATACAATAAATTCCTTAAGTCATTCTGAAAGCTACTCTTAATTCCTAATTAAGATGAATGAACACAGAGGAACATGTTTTAAGAACACAACTGAAATTTAAGCTTTGCCAGTTTTCCTGTCAATTGAACAGAACACCAATTAATCATTTAAAACTTCCCTACTCATATTGACAAAACTTACAACAACAACAACAAAATTGTTTTCTACAATGTTAAACTAATTTGTTCCATACAAATTAGTTTAACATGTCTGAATGAGGGTAGAAGTGGTGGAGGTTATTCCTCTGGGGAGAGTTGGGCACAGAAAGAAAAAAAAAATAAGGATTGCAAACATACAAGACTTACTGATACTTAAGTAAAAATGGAAAAATAACAGCTGCCTAAGTTTTACATATGTTCTCTACTAAACTGAAGAGAGGGTGGAGTTTTTTTACATAAAATTCAGTTTTTCAAATTTCACACCACTAAACAAAATACTGACTTCTCTGTTTAGGAAAATCATTCCTTTACTAACAGTGGTACTTACCTGAAAAAAATGTCCATATGCAAGAATATTTAAAGCTGCTCTAACCTATATTAACCACAAAGAGCAATTAAAAGTTGCAGATGAACTACTGCACCTTGACATTTAACCAAGAAAAACTGACAGATATGGAAAACCACTCGAAACAGCTAATGCCCATATACACAATCCAGATCTACATCAGGGAATAACACATTAATTTCAAATCAAGAACTATGTATTTATGGAATTAATTTCCTTTTAATGAACAGACAACAAAACAAAACAAAAAAAATTATTTAAGCCCATAAGCACTAAAACTGAATTTCATCCTTAAGATAATTCCTGCCTCTCCTACATCACATCTGTGAGCAGCAATTTTAACTAATGATTTCAAAAAAAAAAACTTGCATTCAATAAAAATTTGAGAGAAAAAAAATATATATATATTAGCATGCCATTGCTGAATAAATAGCAGCTTTGTATAAGCACTCACCTATAACAGTCTCTTACTCATCGGTAGCTATGCTATTTATGCAGGGTTCTTAAAATGGCGTCTGCCAGCACTGCACTGCCTCACTCCTGGACTGGAGCTAAAATGGGAGCACTTTGTTCAATACCAGTAGCTCCTGTTTACACAGCAGGGTAATATTCAAAGCCAGCATCTAAATATCAGAAATGGTAAAGAACGACAAGAGGACACCTGACATCCGAGTGTTTAACTAAAAAAAGGCAGAGGAGAGGGAGATTTGTGAAGTCACAGGTTACTAAGGAAATCACTTGATTTTTAGCTTCACTCTCCAGTTTGAGCACCTCGTGTTTTGCATTTCCTTTCGGAGAATTCCCTGCAAAACGCTCCATTTGTATTAAGCAAATAACATTTTGTATTAAGCAATTAACACAGGCAAAAGGCTTGTTCACATATCTGTGCACAGCAATGTTTAAGGTATTTACCTCTGATAACAAGCAGATAAATCTATTTCTCATTTAAAGAACATTTAGGTTCTTAAAACCTTACTCCAATTCAGTGTCCATTCAAAACAGCTGCACAAAAGAGAAAAATCGGGGGAGGGAGGGAAGGAGGGAGATCCTTGGTGTCACACAGTCATCTTTAAGACTATAAACTAAACAGCTGAGGCCCAAGCAAGGCAACCAAACAGCTACAGATTTCAGACGCTAAAAATATAATTTGATAACAATCATGTTTGTAAGTAAAGGGTTATGCTGGCTAAATTAAGAGTCTTAACATCCTGTTAGAGCATGGTTTTAATCTCACAGTGTGAAACACAGATGCTATGGCAACAGGCAGTAAAGGGTTAACATGATGACAGACAACTATCAAATAAATGAAACTCAGTTCCTATGAAGCTATTGCTAAATTAGACTTTAACCCATGAATACAAGGTGTTTTTATTAATAAATATATTTAAAATACTTCCTGCATACAATTTAAAGGGCCAAGCTTGATGGCCTACTATGGTGGTTTCCAGTCTACAGACCCCTCCAAGCCAGTGTGCTACCACTAAGGGGTTTGCAGACAATAACTAAGTAAATCAAATCTGGTCTAAAAGGCTTAAATTCACTCTAATGGGATTCACGTGCCCATGGGAAAAATACTGGGGGGGATCCACAAATAACAAAATTTGAAAATTGCCGTCTACTATCTTCTACATGAGCAAAGGTTATGTTCAAATTTCAAGATATTTAGGAAATCCAAATTAATACCCTGAATCCCATACAGACAAGAGGAGAGCTTTTACTGAGATTTATAACCCTTTAACCAATTATGCTGGAGTGGTACCATTACTATGGAAAACTGACCATGACCTATCACTTTTCAGCTACTGGATCCACATGGCCAGTAGCTGAAAAGTGATCCAGTACAATACAGTTGAAAACAAAGCAAAAAGAAAAAAAAAAGAAAAAAAAACACCCCACAAAACAACAACAAAAAAAAAACTCAAGCAAAAGTGATATCACAAAATGGAAGACGGCTCAGGAAGATGAGCCAATTGAAGTTCATGGACACTGATCCAAAGGGCTACATTTGTAATGTAATCTACCTACTTATGAATTTTGAGCATGAAGTTCCTTTTATTTCATGCTTTCTTAGCAGCCACGTAGGTTTTCTGCTATGTTTCAGTACTCCTACCTAATGTGAGGGGGGGTGAATGTCACATTTGGAGTGGTTTATATCTGCATTTTCTTCATTCCCAGTATGTTAAGTAGTGTCATTTGTTTAAAGAAATTACTCAGCTTTTCCCTAGCACTATTTAGCTTCCAACTAAAACAGTTTGCCTGCAAAGAATGTAGCCTGCAAAAGGCATGTAGCTTTTAAAAAGCTACTGTTTTCACCATGATTTATAATCCAGATCACTCCTTTGTTTTCCCCCACTGCATTCTTTGTCCAGTTAATTACAAAAGTAACTGGATGTTGGCACTAAATAATAATGGCTAATCATATTCATCCTGGGCAATTCAAATTACTCTTTAGTAGCCAGAAAACTTACAGTGCAATTATATGATTAACTGCTAGTTATATTAGAATAATGGCCTTTTGCTACAAGCTGAATAAACCTCAGCTACATTGCTTCATACGTGTCCTGTCTAATCGTGATATTAACAAGATCCAGTCCAGTCAAATCTTGGGGAGAAAGCATACGTGCTTTTTCCCTGTGTCTGTCACTTGAACAAAACCCCACATTCCACTTTTGTCCCAAACAGCAAAAAAACCAGCAGAGTGCTGCTTATTATGCAACCTAGGAAAGTGAGTGATAACACCATACCTTGACAAAGCACCAAAAAATATATTAAATTCTTCAGCTTGGCTGAATTTGCTTTACTTAGATGGAACAAAGATGGCAGAAATTTCCAGAAGGCCTTTTCTCAGCCTCGCCACTGCAATTGTCAATCTTTAACCTGCCTGCTGCAGCAATTGGCTCCGGCGCTGGCGGAGCGGCGCGATTGGGCTGAGCTGAAACACAGCCCTGCTGCCCCTACCTTGCCTCAGACATCTTGCTGCAATGCAGACATTTGTTTTTTGTGAACTATAAAAGAATTGCGTCCGAGTGATTAAAAAATAGTGAACTTTTAAGAGGCCGGCGACGCTCCCGTTTCATTACACGCGCGAGGGCAGCTCAGACAAATGGGCTTCGCTGTCAGCGGCGTGTCTGGAGGTGCAGATTTGAAACAGATCCTGGTTTAACAAAACCTGGGGGAGCCATTTTAACACGGGCTTTCTGATTGCAGATCACTTGCTCCTGCTTCCTCATATTAAACGAATATTAACGTCATTCACTCTTCGAGACTGAAAGTAAACTGCTAACGTGTATAAACTGCTGTCAGGGAAATCACGTCCAAATGTAATTTTTGGTCATTTGGCAAACGAAGAACAAAAACCAGAATAACTTCTGAGCTGTGTCAGCACTTTTGAGTATGCTGAAAAATGCACTAAAATTGCACACAAAAATGCTATCACGTGAAATCCATTGGTACCCCAGCAGTGTTTCAGGTTGCAAACTGAACAAGACATTTTTATAATCTAATCCTGGGGGATGGGGGAAGGGGGTAGCGGGGGGGGGGCAGCTGCTAATCAAAGTAAGACAGTCAAAGTAAAATACTCACACTGGTAAACAAGGAACCAGAGGTAATTTGCTATGTTATAGAATGTTATCAAATCCATGGCAAGGGTCTAGGAAAGTCAGCATGTACTGTGGCTCAGTGTAGTCATTTGCTGCCTAGCTCTCAGCTCTTCCCTAAAATCATGGATGTGTGTGGACTGCTAAAACAAGTGCAAAAATCACATTAAAAGCACAAAAGCACATCCTTCCTCTGCTTTTGTAACAGCCCTGGTGATCACTGAAAAACAGCTTGCTCAAACAAGCATGCAAGCGTTACAATTAAATTCTTCATAAAGGGCACAAAATGTTCTAAATTAGCTATAAATCGAGCAAGTTTGTCTGAGATTACACTTCGTATAGCATCAGAAACATATGCTCATTAAGCATTATTTACTTTACTTCATAAGGTCACTTCATTGCTGAGCACTAGCACTTTCATCACACTGAAAAGCCCAAGGAACGGCGAAAATGCGCTTTACCCTGCAAACATGGTAATTAATGATCTATGACCAAACAGCAAGTACAATATTTTTCACTGGCCTGAGGTAAACAGGAAGTAAAAGCTTCAAAATTCAGAGACAAATTATTAAAAAACCAGTGCATTCAAATTGAAGAGCTTACATGTACAAGTCCCTTAAAATGGATGCTAAGCAAATCTGATTTTTTATATGACTAACCACTAACGTTACTTCATCTACTGCACTAACTGACCCAGTAAAAACAAAATGTTTGGAAAACTATTAAAAATGTTCAGAGAGTAGCATGCTGCTTACTTACCAACTGTTCAAGCACTCATCTCATTTTTCCAGTTAAGAAGATACAACAGGCTGGCAGATTTGAGAATTGATCAAAAAGGCATTTCTTGAAACAATTACGTAGCATTAAACGAAAAGTTTAAAAAAAAAAAAAAGGAAAAAAAGACCAAGAAAGAACAACATGTACTACTGTCATGAACCACACATGATTTTATATCTTCTGGACTCCACAACACAGAACTGTGGCTGACACAATATAAAACAAAAAGGCACAGATAAAAGGTACATTAGTTTATTTGAACTATGTAAAACAAGAAGGCTAACAGTTCAAAAGCATTTTCCATAAAGCATCAGATTTGTAAACAGATGCACTGCTGCATTTTACTGAGCAGCACCCCATTCCCAAAATCTGCAGCATAAAAACTCCCTTTTAAAGGAACAAAATATTAACCATACATTGTCCTTCTGAAAGAGAAACGCGTTGCATTAATTACTCCTGCAAGAGAAAAGGTTCAATAATCATTTTAAGTTAAGATAAGCTGCATAAAAAACATGATGCAACAGCACACCACCATCTAGGCCCAATATCTACAATCTGCCATTAGCACTTTTTGCTGATGTCTAGGTTTTCAAAAATCCCATATTTTCTCAGAGATAACTTATCTTAGCTGTTCCATTCACTGTTTAGAAAGGTAAACTTGCCTGTTCTTCTGTCTGCCATTATCCCTGCTTGACTCCCTGTAGGGCAGTTAAATGCATCTGCTCCCTAGCTTCCATTTTCTCTCCAGCAGGCATGTGACACAACAGACAATAGTGCTGGCAAACTGCTCAGAGACAGAAAGCTCCTTTGGAATACCAGGATCTTGATAAACTCTAAAAACACCATCCTCCTGTGAAGAACTAGGTATGCCAAGGCTTTGCCAGACTGTAAAACAAAGCTGTGGCTAATGGCTACTAACCATGTGACCCAAGAAAGCAAAAATTTTAAACAGTTCCAACTCAATATAAGTGCCTGTGGTGTGAGTTTTGCACGAGAAATCACAGAGAACCACGCTCTCAACCCACAACTCATAGGCCTTAGAGAAAAAGCAAGGTAAAAAGCAAGGCTTACCTCTGTGGATGCATTGTTAACACAGTGTTATGTCAATACTTATAAAACATGGAGGACAGGCTCTCAGTACTCGGGCAGGGAGGGCTTGGCACTCCGGCTTGATCATCTGTCTGCCGCATGAGAGCCGCGCCCGGATTGGCCGCCGCGGCGAATCCGAATGTAAAGCGGCGGGGGATTGGCCGAGACACTTCCTGAGCGATTATCTTTGTGCGGCTCCCGGAGCAGGAGCCATCCCGGGCGCGGGGCAAGGCCGGGCGCGCTAGGCCCGGGCCGGCCCGGCACAGCCGCCGAGCCCCCGGGCCGCCCTCCCTGCCGCCGCCACACCGACTGCCCGGCACGGCCGAGCGGGCCCACACCGCCTGACCCAGCAGATGTGCCTCAAACACGCCGTTACTTGAAGGCGTTCTAAAGCCTGGAGGAGGGAAAGAGTTCGCCCGGCTCGCCAAATAAATAAAAGAAAAAAAAAAAAAGCCGCCCTTTTGTTCGGCTCTGAGTTCGCTTTGCTGGTGCCCTCACGTTAGAGAGCAACACTTACCCGAAAGTGAACATGCTCAGCGGGGACTGAAATTAATGGGCTCGGAATTCAGAGAAGGGTTCTCCTGTTCCAGAATTTAAATATATTAACGTGTGCCGCTGCGACCGCGTACCTAACACTGTGATTTCTCTAGATAAGCTGAGCCTTGGTAGGGAAAAACGAGCCTCAGACAGGAAAAATTCACGTCTCGTTTCTCCCCCCCCAGAAAAGCTGCTGAGGGATAGAAATCGCTTTGTCACGGAGGGGCTGCTGCCACTCGGCGCGTGCCCTTCCCCGGGTTTAATAAAACGCTGCGGAGCCAAAACCAAAAATATCGATGTCAGGCCAGACACCGAGACCCGCCGGTCCCCCTCCGGCCCCCACCTCTCGGCCTGCTCCAGGCTGTTACACAAAAACTGACTTCCTTAGGAGCGGCTGCAACCGCAGTTTCCTGTCCGTTAACCCTCTAGGACTTGGTGCTTTTTAAGGTTCCAACGCAGGCCCTGAAAACAGAGATTTCTCTCTACGTGGCAGCTTATCTGTCTTGCCCCCACAAAAAAAACCCACGGCGCTTCAGATGTTTTTGCCCTACCTGTTTATCTTCCACTAAAATGCTGCGAATGACACAGAATGAGAAAAACGGCGTGTAAGCCACCGGTTTGATCTTGGGCCAATTCCCAAGCTTTTCGTTAAAAAGTGTGATTCTGTTCTCTTCCCTGATGCAGTGAAAGTGGGAGGATTTATCACTATGCCAGGAAGGCAGAAACTCTTAAGTCCAGATGAAGATTTTAAAGGTTAAATCTTTAGAAAGGGCCTTCACATTATTGTTCAGTATTTTGCATCTGTATTATATAGCTCAGTATTATCATTCTATAGCCATGAACAGATTACAGTGGAAACCACAGACAAAAAGGTGATTCTGAAGCATATTGAGTATCATCAAAGGGTTATTTATTAAACAAAAACCAAAAAACAAATGAAGTTGTAGAGGGAGAAGCTTAATATTGGAACAATAATTATTAAATAATGAGCTAAAATAACCAAAGCAAAATAAACATTCTTCCAACACAGCATGCAGGATTGTGCAAAACCGACTATAGAAAACTCTCCTACATAAATCTACGACAAGACTGCAGACAGAATGTGCACTTTGCTCTACCTTTAATCCAGTGCTAATGATCCCAGAAACAATCACCGCAAATAAAACTAATGCCCTCCCTTACCTCCATACAGCACCTTTCATGATATAACTACTTTACCACACAAACCTCTCTGCTTGAGAGCCGACATGACTCACAACTGTGCCACTCAGTAAAATTAATCATCCTGCTCTGCATTGTCCCACAGTGCATTCAGATTATTTCTTGAGATAGCATTGTCACAGGGAAACTGCCAAACCAGCCTATCCCTGTGCTTACAGCTTTTGTGTTTCTGCATTTTAGGCTGCAACAGTGGATTAACAGCCCAGAGTATAAATTATCATCTCATAAGTAATTCTGGAGTCCCTGCTGGAAGCATTTTCTCTTTTTAGATTTGGCAACGCTTTTCAGGGCAGGGAGCAGGAAGCCTCATGGATTACACTGGCCGTTTGTTCTGATTTAGGAATGTAGCAGGAACTAGGGAGAGTGCTGCTATAAAGGGAGTCATACAGCCCACTACAGCAGCAGGAACACACTGGAAATTCATGACATTCAGTGCATACTTGCATCAGTTTAACAGTTCAAACCATTCAAGACAGGTTTCTTTTTAATTGCACACTTAAGGCCTGTTCTGCTTGGAGTTATCACCCCCAACACACAAACATCCACATTTGATTCCTCCTGGCAGTAATTGTGAGGATTGTCAGTCATTAACATTTATGCTCATTGTTTGACTGCTCTATTCTAACATTATTCTATTAAAAAAAAAAAAATCCTAATCCCTATGAAGTTCAGGACGAGAACAAAACTAAATACACAGAATTTGTCAATGCTTTGTGCTAACCCAGCCCCGACTCCGGGAATGCTGTAATGCTGATGGTGCCTGGGAACGCTGCCAAGCGGACACACTTGGGCCTATCAGACAGAATGAGCACACAGCGGAGAGGGAGAGGCAGCAGCAGCCTTAGGAAAGGCCTAAAGTCCCCAGTCCTCTTGATTCGAGGAAATGGTAGCCCAAGTACAAAAGAAAAATTTACAAACCTTCAGTCATTAGCAAGAACAAAACACTGGAAAGCACATCGGGCATATAGAGCACGTGTATTCAGCCACTCGGCTGCTCTGCTAAAACAGACAAAAGAATTCTGTCAGCAATCAAAGGGGAAGCTTGAAATTCTGTTTATTCTCTTGTCCACACACTTATTTTGCAGCAGGAGGTACAGCTGGGGTATAACGACAGGCAGGTACAACTGGAAAATACAGATTTTTGTGTTAAGTCGCCATGATTGCATGTCCTGCTGCAGCTTGACCAATTCTTTTACTTAGGAGTAGTGAAGGGAAAGAAAGGTAGAGAGAACAGAAAAGAGAGAGAGGTGAAGCTAAAAGCTTTATTAAAGCAGAAGAGAGGGTGTAGATTAGATTAGTTTCCATTTATTCTTTTCAGTGCTTTGGAGATGTTAAGGGAAAACAGGGCTGTGAGGCAGGGGGAGAAAAGGCTAAACAGAGAAACCAAAGAAAAGGCGGAAAGCACAAATTCAGTCAGAAGGAAATTAAAACACAGCAATGTGAGAAGTACTACCCACTATATTTAGAGTTCTTTGGAAAGAACTCTGCCCACTGTGCAGCATTTCCAGAAAGCACACACACACATCAAGCACCACAGTGTCGTAGGGGACTGTACTACAGAATATATATTGAAAACCTCCAAAATTAAACAAATACCAGTAAGGAAGAGGTCTGGCTCTATGACAGAAATGAGGAGTTGATATGTACCCCTCCCTACAGGAGGTGAATCATCTCTGAGAGAGGGAACAGAAGGTGATGGACAAAAGACAGAGCATTTTGAATAGATACACAAAAGGAAATGGGAAACGTCATACTTTCCGAGGATAAAAATAAATAAATAAAAGCGGGAAAGAAGCTGCGTTAAATGTTTGTAGCTTGCTCACGGATTTCCAAGTCATTGACTGATAACCCTAATTTCTAGAGTAAGAACATGAAATACTGTGATTCAGTGTCTTCCAAGAGCTTTTTTCTATTTTTCCCCCTTTATCTTGAATCAGATAAAGTACCAGTAACGGCTTAAAGACCAGAAAACTGCTATCTGGCACAGAACGCAACAATAAATTTCTATAAAGACAGCTCTCGAATTTTTAAGAGTCGCCTGGATGCTAAAATTAGCCACCTGTCAAAGAAGGTTGGTAATTTTGTAAATTATCAGAAACTACTGGAAAAGGTGTCTATGCACAGCAGGCAGCTGATTTGCCCATGAGCTTAAAAGGCTTCATAGCCACATGCATGCACTGGTCCTTCTGAACAACAGCCTTGAGTACTTTTGGTTGACATTACTTGTTCTGGATTACAATAGTCACTCATTGTCTGCAGATTAAAAGCTGATTTGGTTTGTGCTGTACAAACTGAATATCTGGTACGTTATTAAAGTTTCTCTTGACAGCCATTTTTAGTGTGCTGTGTGATTGCCTCATGTAGGTTTCCTTCTAAAGGAAATCTCCATTCATGTTCAATCATCTGCCAAAAATACCTGGGGAAAAAAAGAAGAAAAGCATCTTTGAGCCCTTTAACAGCTGCAGCTTTTTAAAAGAGGTGCTGCAGCCGATGTTATCCTAAGGCTTGAGCCCATATATTTCATCGCTTTCACCCCCACTTTGAACCAGCCTCTCCACGATTAAACAGCTGGGCTGTTGAATATCCTGTATAAAACAGGATTTTCGTTATTATATATCTAAATTATACGTTCTGTATTGAAGGCCTAACAGATCTAATTTCTTTCATGTTCCATGTGCAGACAAATACTTTTTCAGTTCCCCAGAAAGCAGCTGTGAGGCACATGCAGACATTCTGCACGTCAGGCCTAAAGGACACCCACCACGCAGGTGAACAGCACCTGGGTAGCAAGTGGATTTATCATCCCTGCTCTGGGGAACACTAGTCCAGCTCACTGCTCATGGAAGCTCTGTGGCCATGAGAATATAAATATCCTGCACCAGACTAAGGTACAAAATCCTGAGAGAAGTCTGTGCTTCACCAATGGATTTTAATGCCCAAGTGTGAGACATCTCGTATATAGCACTTACTGTGGCATAGAATCCTTCCCAAGAAAAAAAAAGGAAGTCACTGCTGTTAGAGAGGAATTATTTAGGACTAAGTCCGGATAATGCTAAACTCTAATCCTACTACTACGATTTCTTTTTCTCTTCCAATATTCTCACATTCAGGAATTGGTTAACAGTAATCAGATACATGACTTTTTATTCTTGTTTTGGTTTGTTGTCACTGTTTGTTTTTTTAATAAAATCTGATGATCTCCCAGAAGGCTTCCCCAGCTAAAGGTCATACTAAATATGTGTAGTGATGGAGTTACAAAAACAAAGTTATGCATGCATGTAAAAATAAAGTAATTTTTCCTCTCCTAGGCTTCTATCTTATCACAACCCACTGCAAATTCAGATTGTCACTTTCACTTTTAACCTCTTTCGTGACCCTCCACACACTAAATTTGCAGTTTGGCTTCAGCTTTAAGACCCTGCCTACTCACACCTTTCTCACCCTTATCTGCTATTCCAACTGCTATTTCATCTCATTTTTGTGGTTTGCCTCTCACCTCTTTCTTTTTCCACCACAAGTGTGCAGTGCAATCACTTTCAAAAAGACTTCACCCATAGTTTCACCAACTTGTTTGTTTTTTTACTTTTCAATCAAATGTACTGGCTTAAGCATCTCACCCTTCCTTCCAGCCACAGCTCTCAGCTCAGTCACACTTCTACCAGAACTATCTATGAGGTGACATGGAGAACAGGATCAGGGAATCAAAGATTTACTGTGATAACTTTAACCAGGAAAGGCTCCAGTTCACACTAGTTCACAGTCCTGCTGCAGTAACAGTTGTAGTGGCACGACTGAGAGCAGGTACGAGCAGTTCCAGGTAATTTAAACAATCACTACCACCACTAGAAGTTTCTGTGAAATTATGTGGTCAAACACTGCACCCACATTTTCACCACATTTGTGTTATTAACTAGGTTTTCCTCCTGTCCAAATGACACTGTAGATCTGTCCTTGTCTCTTCAACCTTCTAAAAGCTCAGGAATAAAAAAAGCCTTTGAAATAGAATCAGGTCCCTGAAAAGAGGCAACACGTTCTCCAGCTGTGGCCTTGCCTTCCAAAGCCAGGTGAAAGCCTGGCCTGTGCTCAGCACACTTCACTCACATGAGGTAACATTTGCATAAACTGTTGAATTCATTTTAGCACCTTTGCAGATTGTTATTTTTCGTGCACTGTTCCACTTAGAGCCGATGTTTACTAAGTTCCCCTTATCAGGTGACAATGAGGACACTCCTGAGCTAATGACACCGTAAAGTTGTTTCCAACAGTTGTTTTGCTTTGCTTACTGTAAAGAAATCAACACTCACATCAAAAAAACGTAATTCTGAAAGAGCAGAGCAAATAATGCTGTATTTATCCTACTTGCCATTAACAAAATCAAATCCAAGTGTTAAGTAAGTTACATAGTTATTACCTGAACTTCAGTACTTCTTTTAAAGCCACAATATCCTCATATGAGATTAGAGTGGACAGATGTCACAGACAGGGGAATCAAAAGTGAACCACACTAAGAGCAACAGAACAAAAGTACAGGCAAATAAATAGATTTTCAGGTAATTAGTTATTTGCATTTCTATGAGCAAAACGAACCTTTCAGCACTTGGCCTGTTCTTCTTTTCTCTGTGACAGTCTATGTTAAAACCAAGCCAAAACCATAAAACACAAACTCTCAGTATATCTGCAGCAAATACTTGGGTTTGTTTACATGTGTATGCATTTATATAGGAAAACTTGATGGACAGATAGCATAGAATACCATCAAATTTCAAATTACACCCAAAAAATGATACTGATGTTTTTCCTGATGGAAAAAAAATGAACAAAGGGACTGTACAACAATCAAATGCTGTGCAGTGATCTCAAGAACTCAGCAGCCCTAAGGCAGGGCTCTCAGCAGAAACTTGAAATGCAGATGTCTGTATAATTTAACATATAAAAAACTGGTCCTGTTTAACTCATGTACAATAAATAAAATTCTCTTTAACGTTGCTTCTATTTGCAAACATTTGTAAAGCAAACGCTGTAACAGGCAATTTTTACATAGCAATTCTTTGAAAGGTAAGGTTGTCATTCCTGCTTCTTCCTAGTTTGTTTTTTTTAATTGAAAAAACTTATCTATACCCACTTTTACGTTATTTTGTTCTTCATGTTAAAAGGTGATGAAAGTTTACATAATTATCAAACATTTAAATATTCAGCACTTGAAAACAATGTAAATTATTTAAAAGTAAAACAAGTTCTAGTGCAGAACAACCAGCTTTGCTCTGTAACAAATTTCAAACTTGCAAGTTATTCCATTTTTGTTGTCAAAGGGCTGTTTCTACAATTTGAGCCCAGGACTAAAGAACTCTGTAGCTTTTTCTATAGTGTATCTGAACTGTGCCTCACTTACTTCTGCATGTAATCTATTGAACTGGGATCCTTATCTTGACTTGGATATTTCTATATTATAGATATTTAAAAATAAACCTCTTTGCACACACATAGTAAGGACATTTATACTTACATAGTAAGGACATTTTCCCCAGACATTTAGTAAAGAATTTAAAATTTATCTATTTCTACTCACTTGAATATCTTCCAATAAAATACCCTTATCGCATCAAATGACCAAAAGCTGCTTTCCGTACTCTGCATGGAAAGAAACGGTAATAATCCCACAAATGTGGTGGTTTTCTCCTCGCCAGGAGTCGGGAAATTGGGTAGGATTGTAGCACCCCGCAGCGGTCATTTGTGGGATATGACACTGCCCCCAAAAAGCCACTTTTTAGCGAGGTCACCATGGAATACCTGTCCTAGGATTTGGTGGGGAAGAGGAGCTTGCTAAGGCACGATCCTCCTCCATCCACATCAAACGCCTCCTGTGTAAATTTAATTCTGCGAAAAAACCAAGCAGATGCAAAGCGTTTGAAATCCTTGCTGAGTCTCAGTCCAGAGGGGGTTTTGCCACATAAGTTGCAGTTAAACAAATCTTAGTCAACATGGCTAAAAAGACACAGGCTGGAAGAAAACCGGTTCTTTTGTGGTGCAGCAGCACCCAGAAAATCCTGAAGCAACTGGGACTCCTACTGGACTGCACAAGGCCCCAGGGACACTCACATAACCCCAAAAATTACACATTAAAAAGAGCTTAACATAGCCATGGCAGCACTTTGAGAAAACACTCTGAGGAAAGGCCCTCAAAACACACCTCTAAATTCATGATAAATTATGACCAGATTTCTTCAGAGTTCTGTCAACACCCAGTGACACTCAGAATGAATCATCTCGCACAAAGCACATGTAATTTGTTTTTGAGCTTTGATAGGTCAGGCTGAAACTCAGTTTGCTGTAAAGCTCACTAAAATCAGGCATATCTGACTGAGGTTTTGGAGCTACATTTTATTTGCATTAAAAGTGAGCACGTATAACCAAAATGTCATTCATTCTGAGCTCAATATATTCCCTTATACCTTAGAAAATGCCAGCTCTGCAGGTCCCAAGCCCTTTGTTAGGCAAAGGGTGGGTGCCCATTCCCGACTCTTGCCTGGGGCTCCAGATGTTTTCTACCATCCAAGGCACAACCTGCAGCTTGCACTGGTATCTTGCACACCCGGTTACCTGAGCTGAGGGTATTTCTCAGTATGGGCACAGGGAAGGACTCTCCTTACATACACACATGCTCTTAACAAAAAAAGGGGGTTATTAAGCATCCCAAACAAAGGTAACCTGCTAGGAATGGTAGGAACCAAACCACAGCCTATTTTAATGCAATTCCTGTCTGTGCTGGCAGGCCGAGGCTACATCTCTGAAAAAATACTAGAAATAAATCACAAAAAGCTCCATTCAAATGAAGCAAACCGTTGTAAACATGAATTAATCAAGTGTGAAGGGCCAACAAAGACTGCCCTGAAGTTTCCCTCCTCGCGCAAAGCGAAGCAGAAGAGCCAGCTTCTTCTTCCATTCCTGTTTGATTGTTTTTGCTTGGAGACACGCGAGGGAATTTTACATTGAAAGAAGTTGAGAAGAATGAGGAAGGGAAGGAAAAGCTCTTGGAATGCACCGGCGAGGGACCTGCAGTACCGCGCTGGGCCGGGAGGCGGCAGCACCGCAGCGCCGGCCGGGGTGCCCCGAGGGGGAACCCGGGACGGGGTTTGGGGTCGGGGAGAGCTCTGAGAGGGGGTTTGGGAAGCCTGTGGGTGCTTTGGGGCAGGGCTGGATGAGCCTGGGCGCCGCTGATGAGAAGTTCTGAGTTCCGGCTCAAAGCTCTGAGCGCCACCGGGCAGGGGTTCGTTCGCACCCTCCTGGCTGCTCAGGCATTTGGGATGATGCTTGTAAAGGTCCGCAGGTACGAACCTGTAGTTCTTCGGGGCAGTGCGTGGTCATTCCCCGATGTTCTGGGGTTAATTCCTGAAGTGAGCCTATAAGAGAGATGGAGAGAGACTATTTACAAGAGCATATAGCGACAGGACAAGGGGGGTTGTTTTAAACTGAAAGAGAATAGGTTTAGATTACATATTAGGAAGAAAATCTTTACTGTGAGGGTAACGAGGCACTGGAACAGGTTGCCCAGAGAAGCTATGGCTGCTCCATTCCTGGAAGTGTCCAAGGCTAGGTTGGACAGGGCTTGGAGCAACCTGGGATAGTGGAAGCTGTCCCTGTCCATAGCAGGGGGGTGGATCAAGAAGAGCTTTAAGGTTAAATCCAGGCTAAAAACTTTTGCAAGTGCTATAAACCTGTTCAAGTCAGGCAGAATCAGCTGTACCCTGCAGTGCTATCAGTCACACACTGCTGGGAACTGCTCCAAACCAGAGTTCTTACTTTGTCAGCCAACACTTCTTGACGAAGTTTAGAAAATCTGTCGCCCTAAAGAAACATAAAGGAAGCAAAAAAAAACAAAACAAAACCAAACCAATGTTCTGCAGAAAAATATGGAAAAAATGAAGGTAGTATATATGCATATAGGGAAATCTAGTAGGGACAAGCAAGGTGAATGAGAATGTACAAGTCAGAAACATACTTCCCACTAGTCCCCTTTTGGGGGAACAATAGGATGATACTTGGACTTCTTCTGGGACAGAAAGAGAGTCAGATAGGTTAGAGAAAGAAGCCTTTAGTGGCTGATTTTCAAACCTGGAAGTTTGAGTCCACATTTTGGACATACCTGTGCTTTGCCCGTTGTTCACTTAATGCACAAGTGAGACGATCCACCCCTTTGTAATATCAGTAGAGGAATCCAGTCTCTGGGCAGACTGGATTGCAACCAGGCTATCAGGGGTGAAAGACTTCTACAGTCCAGGCTGCTGCTAAACAGCCAGAGGGGGTGAAGGTTTGATCCAACCTCAAAGCACTTCAATTCCAATGCTACTGGAACTTGCTTTCACTCACTTCTGCTTTGTAACTACAGTTATTCTCCCACAGTACCAACAAATGGGAAAATCCTTATTATAAAGATATTTCCTTGTCTCAGGAATTTTAAGGTAAAAGTTTTTACAATTGCATTTTAATTCAGTGAAAGCTGCAGCATATTCCTAGTTCCAGCTCCATTACAATCCTTTCCAGTAACTTTCATTGCAGTCTGTTGATACCAGCAAAGTTATCTTGCACTGCTCTGAAAATTTAAATTCCCCTAAAGCTGCTTTACATTGGAGTTGAAGAAGCAACTTTTAATCCACACAGAGCTTTAATCTCTCTTCCATCTATCTGTCTTCCCATTTCCCCAGTCGCAATTCCTGGGGTAGCACTAATTGAGCCCTACTGCAGTTGATCTCTCAGCTTTATAATTTGGACAGTTCTCCCACTTCCTCTTCCGTAGCCTCAGTCACTTGACAACCACCTACCAAGGATAATAACTTGGTGCCTTGTAGCTTTTAAAGGATAATGCCTCATCACACACAAATATATGTGTTTATGCATCAGACTTTGTGTTACATACACAGACTTGGCAGTACACTTTGGAGATACTCTCCCAATCACCCGAAGAAACTTGGTTTCTCTTGTTTGGAGATGGAAGCAGCTTTCTATTGGATCTGTTTGATTTGATGACTTTAGTTTGATTATGTTTGTCTGGTGTCTTCAGCTCCAGTCACAACAATCTAAAAGCCCAGCAGGGTGTCTTTCTGTTTTAACAGGTTAAGATTACAAACAGAATCATCTGAAGGAAGGCCAAGCAAGATACAGGTAACAAGAGTGACAGGGGGAAAGTGGGAGACAGAAATAATGAACAATTATTCTCAGCAGTTATCAGAGTTAACCAGGTTGAGACACTTCCTTGGGTAGGAGATTCTGCTGATAACAGGGTTCTCCTAAACATGTCCACGGATCTTCTGTCTGTTATATTTTAACATTTGCTGTCCTTGGCTGCATCTCTATAACAAACAACCTTCACATTTCATTTTAACTGAGGTGCTGTTAAATTTATGTATGTGCTTTTTTTTTTCTTTAGCATGATGGTGAGGGTTTTTCTGTTTTGTTTTGTTTCCCTCAAACAAAATATCCTAATACATCATTAACCATCATGCACTACAGGGTTAGAATTTTGGAAACATTAAATACAGCTGTTAATCTTTGGTTATCACACATCTCCAATAAAAGATTGGTTTTATTCTTTTTCAATATTATTCTACTATTTGCTATTCTCTCTTAAACCCTCAGATAAACCTTCTATGACACCCAGCATTCTCAGTCTTTAACTGACTACAGCGTGGGTGACATTTAATGAGCTTCCAGGAACTGTAGGCCATTATTCAACCAAAACCAGATCTGTAGGTGAAAGAGGAATGTAGACCCCCTCAAACAAAGCTACCAGTACCTAAATTCAGAAACTCCTCTTACAAAAGCATTGTTGTTATTATTGGGTAATGCTCAATGGAGCAATACTATATGAAAGAGCACTGATATATTTACAGTCACTCAGAGGGTTCATCTCACTGTCCCCCTTCCAAAAGTGTCCACAGCATTGAGCCTGGTGACTAAAAAGCCACCAAAAAACCCAAGTACCCTTCATGCTTTAACCAGGGGGTGAGCTGGTTTACACTGATGGGTTTCCATTGGGAATGAGGGTTGTTCTGTCAGAATGAACAGCACAGAAGTCCCTCCAAGTGCAATTTCAGTGTGACAGGTACAGTCCCCAGCCCGGGATCCTCTCTGTATCTTGTCACCTCCTCTGTGTGTCCTTGTGTACTTTCAGAATGCAGAGATTTGTAATAGAACCATTAAGCATGACAGCAATGGATTACATGTAGAAACATGTGTGAAAGCACCAGAAGAAACAGCAAGAAAAGAAGGGAGAAAAGAACAGTGTGACTGGACAGCAACAGCAGGTCATTGAGATCATGGCCAGAGTCCTGAAACATAGACTGGGAAAACACAGGACAACCTAAAATTAAAGACAGGAGACAAAGGGACAGGCTGTCAATCAACAACATTGCTTAATGACTCAGAGACCTGGTCCCTGAAGGGTACAAAAGGCACTTCCAAAGTGAGCATGTGGTCACCCAGCAAAAGGAACCCAGGAAACCCGATGACTCCAAAACTGGAATCCTTTGTCCTCTGTTGAACCACAAATAATCCTGTTGGACTAGCCAGACACACACCTTAGTCCTTGTTAAAAACACAGGTATGGAAAACAAATACGAAAGACTGGCTGAATAAAATCTGTAGGAGAATAAGTGTGAGTGACTGAAATCAGTTTTGTTTAGAATAAAATCACCTTCCCTTTTATCCAGTCTCACATTCAGCTTTGTTACATTCGTTTTACATCAGCGGCTGCTCGCAGCTGATTGTTTAAGAATTTCAGTAAAACCTAATAGCATGTGCTTACAGAAGAATGCCAAAGGAGAGATCTACTTAGGGAAGTGAGGACACAGCAAGCTTGAAATGGCTTGTGTTTTTGAGGCAATACTTTTTCCCCCTTTTGCCCAAAGGAAGGGACGTGGCACACTTACAATTTCTGCTGTTACACCAATAACTTATTTCACAGTTCACAAAGAAGAAATAACTGATAAAACAAGTTGGTTTCTTGAAACTAGCCCTGAGTATGAAATTACAGGAAATGTCCTAAACGTTTTTGTGCAGTGACACACACACAGCTGTGCTAATGGGAGCAACTCGAACACAGGGAGAGCCAGGAAAAGGAGTATTTCTGTTTACCTGAATACACCAGGCTTAGAAACCCGATTTCAAATACAAAACATAAATTGCAGCACTTAAAGCTGTGCAGATTTCATGGCTTCTCAGAATGCTACTGAGTGTTTTACAATGAATGGAAAGAAAAAAGCCAGAATTATTTGCAATAGTCGATGTTGTTACTGTTATTACCAACAGCAGCAGTTTGAAGTTGTGGTGATTTGGTACCAGTGACCTGTTCTTTCCCTGTGTGGCCAATGGTTACACTGCCAAACACAAAAGATAAACTACTGCAGTATCATTTGTTAAGAAGTTATTTGCTAAAAATATTCCAAAAGGAAACACTTTCTTTATAGGACAAAAGGTCTGACTGTGATGTAGCAGGATGGGACTTACAATAGCACATTACTTACAGTGTCAAGTCACAGCACCTCCCTTACTGGTTTCCCCAGCTGTAAAATATGGATTCTACTCCCTACAGATACAAGCGTTTAGGGGAAAGAAAGAAGAGTTCAAGATAAGCTGATAGAGTTATGGATATTCTTGACATGAAATTATTATGTTTTCAGGGACACAGAATGGATGGTATCAAAGCCATAACGTGTCACCTACCCATGCCCTTTCCCCTCTTTTGCAGTCAAAAGTGGCTTCAGACTTCCAAAAGCAAATCCTGCCCAAAATACTAAGCTTTTGCTGTTGAATGTGTCTCATGGCTACAAATGACAGCTGCCACCACTCTCTTACAATGGGAAGCACTTGCCTTCTTGTTTGAGAAGTGTCATTTGCCTCAAAGAAGCAAACAGGGCAATGAGACTCACTTAACTGTCTAAAATGAAAATAAAGGCTGATTATTGCCTTGGAAACAATTCTTAGAAGGTCCCTTGGCTTGATTGTTGTGTTTCTTGCTCACCAATCTCTCCCCAGATCTTGTTTGCTCTCACTCCAGACTCACAGAATGAGTCTAGTTTGAGACCTAAGTGGATTGTACTTTATTTTAGCCATAGTCATGCATTCCACACCAACCAAATGCTTTAGTGCTGGAGGAACTCAAAACAAGCACAGCATGGCCTCAGTGCTGAGTCAGATGTCACAGTGGTGGCCAGGAATGTCTTCAGTCTGATTTGCAATAAAGCAAAGTTGTGTGGCTGTGAGTAAAAATGAGCTACAGAGGCAGCACTGGGGTACAGTGCTGGGTTCTGCAGAACAGGTTTGGGTGCTTCAGGTTAATCCTATGCCAGTGACTGGGGAGAAAGCCTTCCCAAAACCATGACACAGTGTTTGCAGCCCAGTAGACCTGTTTCTTGGCACTCCCATATTCCAAAGAATTCTCTTTCAGAGTCAGGATCAAGCACAATTATCCACTGTGGAATACACGATGAACTCTAACCTATCCAGTTACAGCCCTTCTAAACCTCGCAGTGCTTGTCTGGCTGTCTCTGCTGCAAGAGAACAGAATAAGGAAAGGGACAGAGGTGCAGGATAGAGCTGTGGGGAGTGCCCAGGAGGAAAGGGAATGCTGGTGTAACAGAGGTGTGGATGGCAACCACTGCTTCAGGAAAAGGCATCCCCTTGGCAGCAGGAACAACTGTCGGGACTTTCCAGCACTGTGACGCCAAAAAACAGACATCATTTTGCTGACTCTCCTTGGCAGCCTCCCCCCTCCTGCTTTGCAGAGTGCAGAGTCTCACCAGTCCAGTGCCAAAAGGTCTGGAGAATTGTGGAATATTACCTAAAACATCCTAGCTATGCACAGCCACAGCCTGTAGTGCAACACCATTTCCTGCTAAAAGGAGAAAATGCCTACCTTTGAGTCGAAGGGTGTGTGGACAGAGATGGGAGCACTTGGTCCCAGGGGAAGTCCTGCTTTAAATTCTCAGCACAAATTCAGTGTTGTCAAAACACCAAAGCTGTTCTAGCAGTGCTGTTGCTGTAGCTGCAATGGTCCAAAGTCACACAACAAGCCAGGTTTGCAGGGATAAACAGTCGCTTATTACGCCAGCAGCTGCAACTGGAAAACAGGGAAGAGCTATGGACATGTGTGATTTCTTCCACAAGCCCTTGATAACTCTGTTTTAGAGAGTACCTTGGATTTCAGTACAGTCACTGAAATACAATATTTATATATATATATGCTGATTTGTGTACTTTTATACTCACTGTCTTCTTACCTTTCTTCCTTGATTTGGGCTTTGATTCTTTTAAAGCTTCCACTGCTTTGTCCCAGATCCTTTTTCTCTCTCTCTTACTCATATCCCTGCCAACTATCCCAGGTTAGGGATTCCCTCAATACCTCCTCCTGATGACATTTCCTCAAACTTCATTCTTCTCTTCTTCAGTTTTACTCTTCTTCTACTCTAATAAATACCAAACCACCATTCTGGTTCAGTTTTCTCCATCTTTGACTCACTCCTGATTTCCTTCATTTCTGTGATAATTTTCTCTTGCATGGAGTATTTCTTCCATGAAAAAAACATCTGAATGTGTGCTTTTCTACTTCCCCTTATCTGTACTCCTGCCTAACTTTCCATCTTTATTTTCTCTATTTCTCTTTTGTCTCAAATACATCAATTTTTCATCTTCCTCTTCACTTCCTGCTGTGCTCTATCCCAATTCCTGATCTCCTCAATTCTGTTCCTTAGTCTTTCACAATTGTTTGGCTTCTCTCTAATAACAATATTTTCTTCCCTCTCAAACAATTCACTCCCTTGCCTTTCCAGCTATTCCAGCATTTTCCTTGCTCCCTGAGCACACTATTTACAAATCCTGTGTCAGTTCATTTCATACACTCCAATCCTCTCCTTTTGCATTATGGATTTCACACATCAGCTCACTGTGCAGTCTCTCAACACAATTTCCGATATGCCCATTTTTATCCATCCACACAGTTAAACATCTTGTCCAGGGTCTTGCTATTTTAAATCTTATTATGACACCATTACTTTGTATGGAATGAACAAATACAACCTTTTGGGCTGAGCTGAGCAAACGCTGAACTAACAAATATAAACAAAAATGCCATTAATAAAAAAATAGATCAGGAAATACAAAAATCATTATCACCAATTGATTAATAGTGTCTTTTTCCTGCAGCATCATGTTCAGTTCTTTTTCCTTTATATCAAAAAGCATATAGAAGAAATTGAACGAGTTGACATATTCAAACTGCGGTATCAGCACAAAAAGAGACTGAAAAATCTGATGTTAGGTAATTTGGAGCATTATAATACCATAAGACATGATATTAGAGAGAAATAAAAAGCACTGAATAATAAATAAATAAAGTGAAGCAAAGCCTTGAGTACCTATTAACCCTGACAGTGTAAGAACTAGTGGATCTTAAAGGAAGAAAGGGAATGTTTAGAACATTATTTACACAACTCATAATTACCAGGTGAAACACATTGCTCTGAGGTACAAAAAAACCAATGAACTTAAATGGATTCTGAAGCAGAGGCGGCTTTTCTCTGCACAACAAAAAGATGTGGCTGTTTTCAGGTCACTTCTGTAAATTCCTTCTTTCAGGGAACAAGTGAGTGAAGGTGGGACAGACTTTCCCTTCACAAGACAATCGAGAAAGACTCTTGTGGGGCTTCCAGGTGATGTTTGGAAGGGGCTTATACTGGCAGAAAGAGGAATCTCAGTGGATGCAATACTGGACAGACACAGTGCTAACCTTCCTCTGTTCTTACACGGAACATTTTACTCCTCCTTTGAAATGAGCAGCTCTTGAGCTGAATGTGACACGCAAAAAGTCTGCAGGCTTGTGTGTCACATCAGTGAGGAACTGGGTAACCCTTCACCCCAGGACACAATGTGAAGTTGATTCACTGTGGGCAGGTCAGTCACAGCAATAAAGCAAAAGCAAAGCAAATGAGGCTGAATCAAGAGTGGCTGCAGAAGCTCCATCTCCCCATTGAGGCGCTCCTGACGTGCCACGGTTCAGCATCGGGTGCCAAGAATAAGCAACAGGGGGGAAAAGTGTCACTGTCACAGCCCTGACATCAAAATAAATGCCCCAAGGGCAGCTCTACTGCACATATATTATCCCTGACAAATGTGTGTTCAGTCTATTCTTAATCCCCATGAAAAAAAGTTAACACTTTTACAGCCTACCCAGAGGGTCCAGCTAAACACTTTCCTTCCCTGCCAACATTTTATGTTTCACTTCAGTGTCTTTTGTCAAAGAATAAAGTTTTTAAGACTATGATTCCTCAACTGGCCTCCTCTTTTCTATAACCACTTTACATCCTTTTAAAATATCATCATCATATCTCTGCAGTTGCCTCTGCTTTAGACTGATCCAAACTTGATATCCTTCTAATTTTTTTAAGCTTTCCATTCTCTGTATTCTTAACATTATCCAGCTGAGGTTAGCCCTGGGCTAGCATAGTGCTTCAGCTGAACAACACTAATAACAAAGAGCATATTTAAAATGTCACAGCTCCAAGGCAGCTTTTAGTGGCACTTCAGCCACTATGCCCTTCCAGTCTGATGGTAAACCATTGAAACAGCAGCATTTGTTTTTTTTAACAAGTTATGCAGTTAACTAATAGAAATCTTGTGTAATCAGTGTTTCCAAAGTCTGCTTATGAAAATACGCTGTGGTATCTTGTTGCAAATCAAAGTCAGCATGTGGTGATAGATGACACTTCTTACTTCTCCTCTGGTGTAGTGATGGGCTTGGCTGACTTCTTGGCAACTCTGTTCTAGCTGTGAATCATCTAGAGGCTAAGAAGTTTATTTATTTCAGTGTTTTCCAGGAATTTTCATCAAACTAGTTGATGTCAACTGTAATTTCTCAGCTCTTTTTTGTGCCTCTTGCCCCATTTCATGCACAGACTGTGCTTGCCCATTTCTGATCTTATGAAATTTCCGCCCTTCAAGTTCTTCCAGGTAAGCACTAACATTCCTGGGATTGCCTCAGTCTCTTCTCATCTCTGCAGATAAGTGAGATGAAGTAATAATAAAGAGACAAAATACCTTATTCAAATCTGTGTAAGCATAAGGAAATGGAAGTTCCTGTATGTAGAGGGAGGAAAAGAGAGAGAGAGAGAGAGATCCACAATCAATTTGCCACAGGACTGATAAGAAAAATGAAAAATTAGCCTGAAAAAGAGAATTATTGTGAGGCCATGCTGATAAATTAATTTTCTTTGTATCTGTACAATGACCCATATGTGTCAGTGAAAATATTTTAACATTTATTGTTCTCTCTCTATAGTCAGAAACTAGATGAGTAACCGCCATCGAAGCACAAATTACAGTCATAATTTGTACTTGCTACAAAATGAGTGTTTTATTTTATGAGGATGAAGTTTCTCTCTGTGCAGGGAGAGTTTCCACTTGAGATCCACTCATCAAAGTTATTCAGTGTTTAGTGGTTTGTCAGGTTACTAGTAGCTTACATTACATTTACAGCATTCATACCATCAGTATAATTCACAAAGGCTCTAAGGAGGGGCTGACACAAAGGCATTGCTGTGGTGATCCCAAAAAAAGGACTGACGAGGCAAATGAAAAGTTCAGGGTTTTTTTTCCAGACTTATAAGTATACACTCATAGGGAGGGAACCATATGAATTTTATTATGAATGTATACTTTTATTGCATGAATACTCAACTTTGGATCATACTGGGAAGAGATTTTAATTTATACTGACTCAAAAAACATCCCTTCCTGAGTGATGCATCACTGCATGCGAAATCCTGGATTCCAGGTATGCAATTAAATGCTCTGCTTTTCTAAGCATCTCTTCAACCTTCTGGATAAATGGCCTGAATTGCATAAGTGCAATGTCTTAAAACCTGTGAGCTAATATATGGTTACTAGGAAGTTTACATGACCACTGGTATGACTTACCTGCCTCACTCACCTAATGTGAATTCTAATTGGTTTGAACATAAGGAGAGGCCTAAAGTTTTCCCTATAAATGCTGCCACACAGCCAGAGCTTGAAGTCTTATCATATAGGTCTACAGTTGCTCACAGAAATACAAAGTCCAAGGCACAGAGGAGCAAAGAAGCATGGCTGGTAAGTTAAGAAAAAAAAAAAAGTCTCTTTGTTCGTATGGAATGGGAAAGTGAATAGTGTACCATGTGTTGGCTTTCTCTGTGGGGATCTGTTTTGTAAAGGGCTCTGAATTGTTGGAATACACTACATTTTGAGATTATGCATAGGTTGTTTCAGCATTTTTCTTTCCTGGATTTTCCATAATACACAAACAAGCAAAAGAAGATAATACATCAATTACCATACTGGAGTTAAATATTATGAATACTATAAAACTGCAAACAGAACAGAAGAAGTTATGACAACTGCAAACTCTCTTCTAGCCTGGAATTTCATAAATTGGAGGATAGGTCAGGTAGGAATGAATTTTGTACTAGTAGGAATACTTGTGCCAAGAACAGACTATGGGCTAGATTTCTTCCTGTAGATCCCTTTTAACTATTTATTATAATTACTGTGAAAGGCAAAGGCACTTTAAAATACAAACAAAGCAAGCAGAAGTCCAGCAGTGAAGCCTTAGGAGACAAGGTCTTAAATCAATACCCTTTAGCAGGGTTGGACATGTACTCACTTAGGCCTGACTTATTGTAAAAATGGATGGAATCATAGAATAGTTTGAGTTGGAAGGGACCTTTTTAAAGGCCATTTATTCCACCCCTCCTGCAACGAGCAGGGACATCTGCAACCAGACCATGTTGCTGTGCTGGCTTTATGTGACATAGGTTTGAAAAGCTCGGGAAATTAATGGAAAGCAACCATGGCCAGAACAGATTCTGAGTGCAGAACTGACACACTTTGCTTTCCCTCCTGCAGCTTAAGAGAGGCACAGTTACCCCGTTCTCACAGTTTTGAGACAACTGATTGCACAAACTCTTAGGACACGAGTGTTTGTCCATATATTACTATTTTAAATAATTCATGTTATTTTCCTGACCTTGTGCCAGCACCCCTCCACAGCATGATGGTGCTCAACTAATGACTATCTCAGTGCAGCTGCTGGGTGTGATACCATCTACATGTGTGCCTGTTTAAGAGAAGAATTTAGGCTAGAATTGGGTCCATACAATGGGCATAAGGCTATTAATGCCCTCATAAATCATCTCTGTTGAGCAGAGCTTAAATAAATAAACACAATTTGATAAGTGAAGCTGAAATATTAGACCGAGGAGAAAAATTCTTTTTTTAAACGAAAGAACTATGCAGTAAAGTGGACAGTTAAAATATTTATCTACAGCAATGGGGAAAAAACCCCAACAAACCAATTGTTTCTGCATTGTAACACTTCCTTTTAAGCAATGATTTGCCAATAGCTTAGCCAGAAAATTTTAGCAAGGTGATCTCCAAAAGCTTCCTCTTTGAATTTCAGACAGCAGTCTATCCTTAACGACAATTTTCTTGTCACAAAAAATGCAAGAAGTAACAGAGCATTTAACTGGTATTTGCTGATCATGATCAGCACTTGCTTGTGCAATGCCCAGGGTCCAAGAAACACTCAAGTTCAGCTGGAGATACCAATATTGCACGGGGATGCTCCTCATATTGCCAGGCACAATTTTGATGTAAAAAGCTGTGAGGGTTTTTGTGCAGGTGTGTGTGTGCACAGAGCTGTTTTCACTCCTCTCTTTCTCCCTGCTCCTCCCACCCCTTGACACACATCCTGCAGACAGACACACTTTTTTCCCCAAAAAATTTTTCTGCATCTGTGGGCCAATCTCCAATGGACTTGCTTTAACAGAATCCAGAAGGCTGGGCATAAAGAAAAGGGAAAAGCACCTAAAAAGATCCTAAAAATTTGATAGCATGATTTTTTTTAAGGGTTTTGATAGTCTGCAGCACCACTACTGCCACTAAGGATTTGTTTCACAGTCTCACACTCAAAATAATTATCTCAGCTTCTGTCTGTCACTTTTAAGCTTCAGTGTCATTACAATTAAGGAGTGAGTTACACCTGCAAGCATCTTGTTTGTGCATTGGCATTAAGAGTGGCTGTGCACAGAATGGGACAACCTGCTGGATTCTTGGAAGAAATGACCAGAGCAGGGTCATGATGGGAGCCTAAAAAGAGGTGTTCTTTGATGATGAGTGTGCAGCAGTAGCTGGAAGTTAAAACTTCCAAATAATATCTTTACTCAATTCCCATGGAAGGGATGTGTGCACAAGTGGAAGAGGTAGGGAAATATATTTAAATACAATGGGCTATAAATAACAGTTGGTGTGTGAGTGGGAGCTGTCAGGGGAGCCCAGCAGAGGTTCAGCCCAGTCTGTGCACTGCCAGTTTGGTTTATTCCTGTGTCCTGGTCCCGTGGGGGTTTTTGAAGTTCACATATTAGTGCATGTCACTACTATGTCACTGCCAGTCTCCCATCTGAAATGAGAACTTCAGGAAGGCTTCAGGCTGCAGCAGGCTGAAGGCTTCCCTTCAAAATGCCCCTGCTATTTAGGGCCTTGTGAACAAAAGACAAAGACAGAAAGTGAGAAGTATGTCTTGAACAACACGTAAGGCCCAGAAGAGATCTCCACCAAATACTCTTCCATGTGGACTTGACCAGTCCACATCAGGGGGCTCCAGTCTGGGGAGTGCTGATGTGAGTCAGTCCACAGCACTGTTCCAGGGGCCCAGGTCTCTCCCCAGTGGGTTACAAAGACAGCAGAGCTGTAGAAAACCACTTGCCTTGCTGTGTCTCAGATAGCAGGAGCGAGCTTTGCTCAGCAAGTTCCTTGCCTAATTTTTCAAGGAGGGAATGCAACAAGATAGAATAGCCCAGACTTCTCAGGGTACTGAATCACAGAATCATGGAATCATTTAGGTTGGGAAAGACCTGGAAGATCAGTGGGTCCACTGAGGAGGTCCCAGTGAGTCATGGTCACGTGGTTGTAGCATGGTCCTTTTTGGATATGTTAAGGAAGATCAGAAAGAAATAAAGGAGCAGATTGACTATTCTAGGGACTAATTTCCCATCCTGAACAAAGGCATAGTTAATAATAGGTGACATTTAATAGAATTCAAGTGTCACTGTGGATTCATAAAGAGTTGGTGTGAAAGAAAACAGCAATACAAAGAAGGAGAGAAAGTAATACTGAAGGGAATAAATCTGTTACAAAATACATCCTTCACTGTTCAGTGCTGAAACTCTTAGTCCTACATATTAATTTCTTTAACATTTACTGGAGTGAGGGAAGAAATCTGGGTATTACTGTTACAGGATGTTATGAATTATACGACTGAACTGGTTTGCAGAAGATGATTCTGATATAACTCATTCTGGGTACATGAAACAAAATACAAAGAAGGCTTGCACTTTCCATTTTCTGAGGTCCAAAAGAATCTTCCCTTGCTATCCACAGAGTTTCAAGCACCTGCCTGTGCAATCCTAACATTCACAGCCACTATATACAAGCTCTGCAAGCATTACTTGGTGCACAGGAAGCTGCCTGGGTCAGATGCATTCTGCTTGACGAGTGTTCTGACTACTGTTAATATTTCTCATTAATTTAGCCCTCGTTCTCAACCTTTGCCCATAATCTTTAATCCAAACGTCTGGTATGTATAATTCACCTGTTTTACAAACAAAGCCCAACATAGGCCTGCAAGGCAGCTTAGCCAGAGCTGGGAATAAACACCAGGAGCTGACACAACAGCCACAACTTGTTCTTCCTGACGTACCGTCTGCCAGCATGAACAGACTGCTGGGGTTTTTCTTTCAACATAACTAACCTTTCTATCAAAGAAAAACAATTTGCTGAGTATCCAAGGAAAGGCTGAAACCCTAAATTATTATTATTGTTGTTAGGAGTTATGCTATTCCTATAATTTTATCATTATAACAGAAAGCAACTAAATGTTGAATTTCTTCTCGCTTTAAACACATTAAGAAACTCTTAACAAGTGGTCAGACTGTTAGGAATAAACACTGTCCAAGCTTCAGATATCAAGTTGCAAGGAAACAAGGTCAGGCTGTGAGGGCTGAGAGAGTGAAAAATGAATGGAAAATGAATCCTCAAAGCCCCACTGGTCAGACCAGGGCTGGGGGCAAAGGCTCCACCCCCACAGGAAATATTGAAATACTGCAAACAAACCTTAAAGAAGTGAAAGGCACCAGCCATTCCTTGAGCCAGCAGAAGTAGAGGAGGCCACTCAGAGGAAAGCTTCAGAAGCTGCTCTCAGAGGACGTGCTGACCAGATATGGGCCAAGGTGAGCGAGGGGAAAACCCCTTCTGTGGTGCTGCTTGTTCTTTCCTTGCATCCACACATCATGTTCAGCCCTGTCATGGACACCGAAAGGTCGCTGCTGTTCTAGGGAGTTTTGACCCAAGAGAGAAAAGGAGGAGAAAACTGTTCCATTGAGAGTTAGGAGGAGGATTTTCACAGGAATTGCGTTTTTTCCCTGCAGTTCTCCCAGTGAGAGCTGGGAAAACAGGTGTATTAACAGATATAACAACATTGCATTCTGCAAATAGGAAGGAGGGGAAAGTCTGCAGCTATTTGAAGTTGTCAGACAAGTGCAAATGAAGCAGAACTTCAAGAACATGTCATTGCAAAGGCTGAGGAAGGCTACAATGAGAAGGCTGAAGCATGTAGTTAAGACAGGATACAAATTTTAGGGGATTTTTGGTTTTGTGGTTGGATTGTTGCAGTGGTGGGGTTTTTTTTGCTCACATGCTAACATTTCTACATATGCAAACTGATCAGTTTATTGTAAACGGCCCCATGTTGCTTTTCCAACTCCTGTCTTTCTAAAGGCAAATCTCTCTGAGCCCTCAGCTGGTTCTACAATAAATGTGCTTCATTGCTAAGTTTCTGAAGATTTTTTTTTTTTAAGGAGATCTGTTCCTGGAAAAATTGAAGTATGTGCTGCTTGTGTCGATATTGCAAAAAAAATGTGTTCCTCCCCATTTGAACTGTGACTACATTGCTAAGACAACTAATGGAATTATTTCAAGACTTGTCTAAACTTGATAAACTTATGATCCTGCTGTAAAAAATTCCTTACGCTAATAAATCTGGTTGAACATGGGATAATGATTTTTTTTACTCAATAATGGCACAGGATAACTATGTTCCACTACTAAGGACCACACTCTTACTCTTTCCTATTCTCCCTATTTGCAGGGGGAGAGGAAATGAAGAATAATAAAAATAATGAAAAGCAAGAAAAAATATTTTTTAAAAAGCACACAATGCCTTTAGGGAAAAAAAAAATCAATCTTTTTCCTCTTTTCTTCTGCATTTTAATGAAACCATCAATCTACTAGAGAACCCTCCATAGGCTCTGATGATGTCAGAGCCAAACCAACATCAGACGGTTTATTCTTTGGCCTCTGAAGCCATAGTTCACATACAAGAGCTTTCTACAACACTACTAGCAGTGTTCTTTCTCCAATTCTGCCAAATAGTGACAGCCCAGTGTCCACCAACACATTCTTATCAGGTGCTTCCAACAGTAGCAACTGTGTGAGGCTCAAATGGAGCTGGAGATCATGTCATGGCTTAAAATACACAAGAAGTGTTTCTCAGCTCAGTCAGGTTTCCCTATTTCTCATTCAGAGTCAGCAAGGCTGTACCTCTGTCAGTACAACACCGTGTCAGAATGAATGACATCTTGAGAGAGTTCAGCCAGAATTTTAGCCAAGTAACTCACAAATATTCAATTCTCTCTGGTTTCCCTACTCTTAGACACCTTTCTGATTTTTCTTTAGTACCAGATAATCTCTAGCAACCTAAGCAAAACGGAGTCTCTTCCAAACAAAAAAAAAAAAAGCTCACATATAAATTATTTCTGCATTTGGTGGAAACCCCACACAGGCACCAATTACCTGTAGAAAGGAATAAGCAATTCTTCAGTGTGTTTGTGCCTCTTATTCTTTGGATGGACCCTCAAGTTTTCTTGCTGTTCTCACTTCTCCACAGGTGCAACGCAGCCAAGCACCAACTGGCACCTGAAAGAAAATGCAAGAGAACACCACACAAGTAAATTTTCTGGTGATGAACTGGTTGTGAGGAGAGGACAGGCCTTCACTGTCACCTTCAATGGAACAGAACAGCCCGAGCAAAACTTAATATTCATTGCAGAAACAGGTATGGCTCCCAGCTTCCTTCACAGAGAGAGTAATTCTGCCTCAGGACATTCTTTTGGCCTGATACACACTGCAGAGCAGCAAGATCATCCCTCAGAGACAACATGCTGGTTCACAGAGCCGTGGAACCATTTGAGGTGTTTGTTGTGTTACCTCTGTCTCAGTGAGCAGTCACAGCTTCCTTCACTTTCCAATATATGGCACAAATTCACCTGAGGGGAGGGTCACATCCCTGCTGAGTTTGGTGATGACTAAATCTCTATTTCAGGAAAGTGGAGGGGAAAAAAAAATGTGGTTTTTTTTTTCCTTAAAAGGTCCAAAACCCTCAAAGGCAACTAAGACTCTGGCCACGTTTGGTATCTCCAGCACAGCGAGCACAGAGGGCTGGAGTGCAGTTCTACAGTCCAGCAGTTCCAGCTCTGTGAGCATCTCCATTTCCAGCCCACACAACGCTGTCATCGGACGTTACAGGTTGAGTGTTCAAAGCACTGCAAGTGGCAGCCCCTCAACAGCAAAACTTGGCACTTTTGTTCTGCTTTTTAACCCCTGGTCTTCAGGTATGAACGTGTCAAATTTCCCCTGAAAGAATTAAGTTTCTTGTAGCTTCATTAATATTTGCAGCATTTGATCTGTACTTTAATACGGGGGCTGAACATTTACCACACAGAGTATTAATGACAAAAAAAAAAAGGGTTTAACAGTTTCCTAGAACCTTCTGGTGCATAAAATCATTTCCATGTGATGTACTTACTGGACAGGTCCTTGCCCTAAAAGATTAAGTTCTGCTTTTGACAGAGCTTCTCTACTTCTGCACAAGTTTAGAATAGTGTGTCTGGCCTCTGTAGAACCAAGGAAAGAATCACATTTACCATCTTGTCACAGATTTGACAGTGTCATACGTCTGTCTTCCCTCTGACACCCCCCACCTTTCTCTCTAGCTGTAGAAAATCGTGAGTTTCATGATCTCTTTATAACACCAAGAATATCAAAGGGTAGATATCTGCAAGCATTCTTACAGATGAAGACCAAGACTCCTGAAGTTTTGTTTTATTCTGCCTGCTGCGCTTGTCCATCCCTCTGTGTTGGTTTTTCAGGTGATGACGTGTTCATGCCTAGCCAGGCTGAGTGTGAGGAATACGTGCTAGAAGAATTTGGCATCATTTTTGCAGGCAACAAAAATCACATCAGCGGCTTTGGATGGAACTTTGGGCAGGTAAATGTAGTGCTGGAACACCAGGCATTGTTTTGTGCTCTGGTTTTTGCATGAACTGGTCATTTGCCTTTTCCAGTTCGTCGCACACCTCTCTGAAGAGCAGGAGCCTGGTGTTGAAATCAGAACTTGTTAACACTGATTAATGAGGATCTGTGATTGATTCATCAGTGTTCTGCCTTGGAGGTGCAGGCAGCAGAAACCCTGGTGTCTTCATTAAGACACTAAGTAGCATTACAGCAGTAAAATACTGTAGGAGAGGCAAAGCTCACAGATTCCAAGCTTTGTGAGTTCTGACCTTCAGAGTTTGTTGTGGCCATGTTTTTATACAGTAATTCCTGGCTGAGCTACAGCACTTCATTTGGTCATTAAAAAAAAACAACCCAACATTCAATGCTTATATGGCTCTCTGCACCCTGACTTTTAGTAATCTGTGCTTCCAAACCACTAATTTATTTCTGTAACACAGTTCCAAGGGGATATCCTTGACATTTGCCTTTCCATAATGGATCGAAGCTTGTATTACCGTCAGGATCCTGTCACTGATGTGTCTCACCGACACGACCCCAAATATCTGGGCCGTGTCCTCAGTGCAATGGTAAGGAACATGTTCCAAAAGTCCAAACCACCAACTGCCCTTTTGAAGTAGTTAGTGAAAGTAAATATAAAGACATTTCTCAGAGAATTTTAGGCCACTGTCTGTATGCAGCAGACAGTGTGGGTGGTGAAATATGGGCCAGAGAAATACATGGGTGGTCATCTGATGTGAGCTTGCTGGATTTATCTCATCTGGGGTAGTTCTGTTATGTATGACTTTGATGTCCAGCAGTCAAACCTAAGATAAAAGACATGGGGTGGTGTGTTGAGGGACCCTGAAGGTCTTTAGTCCAGTTGCCCATTTGAAGTGGAACTACAGTGGTCCTAGGCCAGCTCAGCCATGGACTTGTGAGGCTGCTTTAAAAATCTCTGAGGAAGGAGGTTTCCTGGCCTCTCTGGGTGACCAGTCCAGAGCTGCACTACCCTCTTAGTGAGGAGTTTTTCTCTTATGTCAAACATGATTTTCTCAAGCCACAACTTTCTGCTGTTGCCTCTGTTATATAACAGAGAAAGATTAGTAAGAACACACATTTAGTGTGTTCCATTCAAGTAGCTGTAAGCTGTTTTTACATTCCCCCTCTCCTCTTAACCAGACTGAACCAGCCTAGTGCTCTCAACTTCTCCCTGTAGATTTTGTGTTCCAGGTCCCCTGACCATCTTGGTAACCCTCCCTCCTGGGCCCTTTTCAGTGTCTCAACATCCCGTTGAACTCAGGGACCTGAAACTAGAGACAGGATTCCTGGCACAGCCTCGCCAGGGGTAATTAAAGGGTATTAACAGCTTCCCTCACCCTCCTGGTGACACTTTTCCCACTGCAGCCCAGCATGGGCTTTCCCTTTATGATGAGGGAGCACTGTTGGCTCAAATCCAATATGACATTTGCTGTAACTCCCAGGCCCCTTTCAGACAGGCTGTAAACTCTTAATTTACCTCACCATAAATACAGTGAATATCTTTTCAGGTCAATGCCAACGATGACCAAGGGGTGGTGCTGGGAAACTGGAGTGGAACTTATGAGGGTGGGAAAAATCCGACCAGCTGGACTGGAAGTGGTGAAATCCTGCAAAGCTGGAAGAAATCAGGATTCAAACCTGTTAGATACGGACAGTGTTGGGTTTTTGCAGCAGTGCTGACTACAGGTATGTTTTATGTCACGCACTTAACTGGCATTGCACAGATTCCACTGAAATAAGGACCAGTAACACTTCCTGCATGGAATTATTTCAAAGCATTACTGTGTTATATGAAATTTCCAGAAATACTGATTTCTGACTGAGGTTTCCTATTCGCTCTTCAGTGCTCAGGTGTCTGGGGATTCCCACTCGGACAATCACAAACTTCAGCTCTGCCCATGATGCAGACAGAAACCTGCGTGTGGACGAGTTTTATGATGCAGAGGGAAATCATTTGGAGAGGGGAGCTGACAGCATATGGTAAGGTTCAATATTTAATAGTAGGACTTATCTAATGTTTATAAAGTCTTCAGGTTCAGAGTAGAGATTCTAATGATCAAACCTTTATCTTCTTAAAAATTGCCTTAAAAACAACTACACACACACAGGATCAACTAAAAAAAATACTACAAAATAGTACTACAAAACTTGGTGTTTTCACTCTTTCTCAGTTAAACAGAGAATTGTGACATGAATTGCAACAGCTAATTGAAGCCAGAGCAGGCAAAGTTACAGTTATGATGCCACAGATGACTGCAATATTGCACTGGAAATATCAAACAGTGGGGACTTGACTTAGTTTGAAACTATTCTTCAAAACCAGTTCATGTTAAACTGTAAAAGTTCAACAGAACCAGCTTTGCTGCCTTTTTTTTTTCTTCCACTGACATAATTTCACGTGAAAAATAATTTATCTGCTGCTGCTATTAAGCATCAAATGCAGTTCAAACAGGCTTGCATTCAGCAAAGAGCAGAAGTTATCTAGTTAATGTAGGCAGGGTCAGAGAGGAAGTGCTGAGCCTCAGATAAGAACCTGTGCAAATTGAGGCATTTAATCCATTTAACTAAGATGGCTGATTAAAGGATGTGAAGAGGAATTCATAAACACATACTAGCAGCTTTCTTTGTTCATTCTTGCTCGTAGGAATTTCCATGTCTGGAATGAAAGCTGGTTTACACGCAATGACTTGGGCCCCTCATACAGTGGATGGCAAATTCTGGATGCAACTCCCCAAGAAGAAAGTGGAGGTACCCAAATTTTATTTCAGGAATTATGTTGAAAAATTACAAAGTCACTTTCAGTGAAAAAAGAAAAAAGTAAAATATTTGTAAAAGTAGTTTCTCATCCTGCTCAGAAATAGCTGCAGAAGAGAATCCTTTATCTATCCATTAGAAAAGCTTCAGATCGCCTGTGGATGCCAAGAAAGAAACCCGGCTTCTAAGAGCAGTTTTTCCACATCAATTCCCATATTTCCAATATAGGTATCAAGAGCTATTGAAAACTAAGGGGCAATATAACATAAATCAAGTGTACATTCAGGATAAACACAAGGTACATTGATGACTGGCCTGGCACGAGGGTCTGTGTGGATAAAAAGGCTTGAATGGGACAGCAGCACTGGCAATTCAGGAATCATTGATAAACATCTGCTTAGTAATCTGCTTACTGTCAAAGGCTTGATTGTGCCTCAATGATTTTTTCTTGATGCTGTAGGAATTTATCAGTGTGGTCCTGCCTCACGATACGCCGTCAAAGAAGGAGAAGTAGACCTGGAGTATGACTGCCCATTCGTGTTTGCAGAAGTGAATGCAGACTGCATGTACTGGAACTATGACTCAGCAACTGGAAAGAAAACATTGATATTGTCTAAGTCTACTGAAATTGGTGAATCCATCAGCACAAAGGCAGTTGGTAGAGATGACCGTGTAGATGTCACCAGGGATTATAAATATGAAGAAGGTAAATAAAGACACTGGTTCCTTCTGTTTACGCAGCTGCTTCATCCCCCAAAGCGTGTAAACTTTGGGTTAGGAGCCTCTTAGTGGGCATTTTTGTGTATCTATAAGGTAGGAGCAAAATTTATACTCTGTTTCTTAAGTTCTAACAGAAAAGGGAAGTGAAGGTAAAGAGCAAAAAATACAGCCTTGCCCGTTCTGATGTGGAGCTGCTTTATGGGGCTTCAATAAGGCAAGTCCAAGTATCTCCAAATAAAACATTCACTGCTCCATCTGCCTATTGCTGACATGCACTGCCTGCCTCTGCTTAGTGAGAATTAGGCTACAACCCAGTTATTTGTCTGCAGGATGAAAGGCCTGTTGCGGAAACCTAAGCTAAAACAGTGCTTTGGCCCACAAAAAGCAACTCTTACAAAGGATCAAACAGCTTAACAACTTGCCAGACCTTTGGGTCTGATTGTGCTGATGTGGGGTCATGAGTGTATCCCTCTTTTCCTTTGTTCATGCACAGTTTTTCTTTCCCTGTTAAACTGTCATTATCTCAATCCCTGAGTCTTCTCTCCTTCCCTCCTGTTTTCTTCCCTCTTGTGGAAATGGGGAGTGAGGTGCTGGGGGATGTTTGGCTGCCAGCCAGAGACAACCCACTACACAGTACCATCAACCTTCCCTTACTTTAGGGGCCTTTTCTGTATCAGCAAATGAGAATTCACATTTCTAAACATCACAGCCAGAAAAAGGGATTGAAATGGGAAGAGTGAGAAACTTTAGACTCAAGATTTTGTGTTCCAAAAAAACACTATTATAGGGGCAGTGACACTACTGACTGCAGATCCAGGAAATGAGGTAGGGCTGTGGAAAACAGAAGGTCTGTTTCTAAGCAGAGACACCATGTTCTTCTAGCTTGTCTCTAGCAGTGTTAAGGATAATTTTCGTGGTTCTCTCTGACAGGCTCTAAAAAAGAAAGGGATATTTTTAAAAAAGCCCGCAAGAAGCTGGGACTGGAGGATAAATTCGATCCTACAGCACCGACACCAGAGGAGATCGAACAGAAGCCTGACATCTCAGGGAAATTCAAGGTGGCTGGCTCTCTGGAAGTTGGCAAAGATCTCAACCTGCTCCTGGTTCTTGCAAATTTACAGCCTTATCCTAAGACTGTTGATGTAAAAATGACTGCCTGGAGCACTCTGTACACCAGGAGACCAGTCCGTGAGATCTGGAAGGACTCCATGTCTGTCACTCTGTCTCCTAAGGAAGGTAATTTTTCAAACAACTTTCAATCATAATTGTTTTATCAGTAAATGGGCATTGGAAGCTGGTCAACTTGGGGGAAAGAGCTCTAAGAAACCACAATCTTAAATCTGTGTGTAGAAAAGGCTGAAAAAAATATTACATTGCACTTACATTAACAAGGCATGTCATGTCCCCAAGTACTTTTCATATTTTGGAAAACGTATCTTAAGAGTGAAAAGAAGACAGTGAGTAATCATGAAATTTCATCTAATAAAATCTGCATTTGGAAAAAAAATGTTATGGACAACAAAATTAAAATAAACTCCAACTAAACGTGTTCTGATCAATTAAGAGGGACTTTACTGAAAGGTAACAGGACATGGCTAACAGCAGAAACAAGGAACACAGTCCATTAGCGCATTAGAATTGAAGTGTGAGGAATAGAAACAGCTGAAACAGCCCACTAAGCTCTACAGAAAAGAAAGTTTCTATTGAAGAGCTGTTGTGGAGTAAAAGACCTCTCTGCGGTTTTTCTGAATTTGGTGTTTATTGTACAAGTGGCCAAAAATGTGGAATTGCCTGGATTAAGCAACAGAGGAGACCCCTTATCATCCAGCATTCTTTGGTTTGAGTTACAGCATGGAAAATGCTGTAAAAACACGATAATAAAAAGCAGAAAAGGCTGGGAAAGATAAAAGCAATGTAAAGATGTCATTCAGCTCATCTCAGGATACCATGAGCAAATAGGACTGGGGAGGCCTATCCCAGCATGTCCCATAACAAATGGAGAAGCACTGGTAAAACTCCTTAAACTCCAGCTGCTGCATCTTTCAGAGCAATTGGGAAGAAAACAAGCCAAGCAATACAAGAATAGTAAATGGAGAAGGGATAACATTGAATAAATCACTACCTCTCTAGAGCAAACTGATAGATTTGCAGGAATCGAGTTTGGCAGTGATGACTGAAGGCCCTCCTAGTTCCAGACACAGCACAAAAGGGAAATACTGATGTTAGGTATGAGATTCTGTGGGCTTATAAAAGTGTGTATCACTTCCTTTTTTTTTCTTTTTTCCTTCCAGAAAAACAATTTCCCATTAGGATAAAATATAATGAATACCAGCAGAGGTTAACTACAGACAAAACAATCCAGGTCACAGCCATATGTCACGTAGAAGATGGGATTCAAGTGCTTGTGCAAAGAAACATCGCCCTGGACAACCCTGCCATCCATGTACAGGTGAATTGCTGTCCCTTTGCTCCAACTGCAGCGGCACAGGAAAGGGAAAATGAGCTCTTGTGAGCACTTTCTTCCCTGAAAGAGATGTTCTGCTCACATTCTACCATGGTTCATCACAGCATCTCTTAGTATCTCCTCTTCTGATGCCTGAGGAGGCTTTGGATGGAAAAGAACACAGGGAACCTGGCCTGACAAGCATTTTCTTTGCACAGGTGCACGGTGAAGCAAAAGTGAATAAAGAAGTGGATGTGGAAGTGGTATTTACCAATCCTATTGACACAGAGGTGATGGACTGTGTGCTGCAGGTCGAAGGCTGTGACCTGCTCACAGGAATCCTGGAGTTACGGTGAGTACAAGAAATGCCTCCTTCCTGCTATTAAAGACACGTGAGCAAGAATTTAGGCATGGATGACTTGGAACCAAACAGTGGGATGAGACATCCTCTTCTTCTTGCTGCAACCTGGGAGGCCAGGCAGTGTAACATCTCATAATGAAGCACACAGGGATGAACCAGCTCTTCATCTAAGCCAGGCTTTGCCTCCATAGTTTGGGAAGTCAAATAATTGCTGCCATAATTGGACAGAACTTGTTTTCCTGCCTATCTAGCAGGTCAACACAGTTCCAGAAAAAACCCAACAAAACAAAACAAATAGGCTTATCCAAGCTGTAAATTTTGCTGAGGCTGCCTATGCTGCTATAGGCCAGACAGCTTGAACCTTCTTGTTCTGATCCAAGGGAAACTATTTGATGATGTTGAGATAGTGTTGAGAAGACTGGAATAAAATAGGTTCCTTTTACTGTAGACCCCGGGTTCCTATTTTTGTGCTTTGGTGACTTTGCATCTTGTCCTGCACTTTTTTGTTCAGTATTTCACAACTTAAACAGAAAGGTTAAATTTTCAGACTGTTCCTTATTTTGTACAAACACAAAATTCCACACAAATTTCAACATATCCTCACAAATGCAGTTATTTCTGAAAAAATACCTGGGATATGGGAGCGTGCTCTTTAAATGAATACACAGACAAACAAACAAACAAACACAGCAACCTAACATTGCCATTGGCACATGACCAATTAGGAATGGTCCATCCCATAATTTATGTTCTCCTGAGGGAATTTAGTAACCTCATGTTGTCTATCCCATCCAACTTTATCCTCAGGCGAAACAAGGCAATATGAGAGGGTAAGGGAAAAACATAAACAAGAGCTTCCAAGAATTACAAATTACACCAGTGTAAAACACTTCAACTTCCATTCAGAATTTCCTGCTCTGTAAACACTGAGGTTTTCTTGCTGCTCTAATCTATTCTAATTCAGGAGTTGGTATTAACATTCTTCAGTCTCAGATTATTCTGTTTCAATAATTCAGTGATGTGTGTTATGCCCTCTGTTCTCCATGGAGTCTTATCTCATAGGATATTATTATGTCCCCCTTTGTGGGCTTGTCTGGGTCACTGCATAATGAATTTATGAGACCTTAATGCCTGGATTTGGGGATTTAAATACTCATCAAATAGCCAAGTCCTGTGTGGTCTCTCCATGGCCATCTTTCATTGAACTGACAGGAATTCTTACTTAAGGTAAAAGATAATTAGTCATCAGAAGATGACTAACTTCTGATGAAGTTAGTCCTTGTTCCAGGAAGCACAAGGAAGAAACTCAAGCACAAGCCCGTTTTCAGCTTATATTTTTCCCTTTTTTTTTAGCATCCCACCACTGAAAGCCAGCGAGAAATCCAGCACCAAGTTTAAACTCCTCCCTTCTGAAGCAGGTCCCAAACATCTACTTGTTAATTTCTCCTGTGACAAATTTCCAGATATCAAGACCTTTAAGATGGTAAATGTGACTAATTAACATGAAGATATTCAAGGAATGGTCTGTGTGTGTATAAATTGAACAAAACGTGATAAGAAATCTTGGATAGATAACAATGAGATAATCAGCAAAACAGATCCTCACTTCCTGTGATAAGGGGGTCGCCAAGATCATATCATTGCAATTTTACACTGTAATTTCAAATAAACTGAGGAATGGTTGATTCTTCATTTACTGTTGTGAGCATCCATGTTATTAAAGCAACATTTCACAACATTTTACCTTCTATTTGGAGACCATTTGACTTTTGTCTGGCTTTCTTTGTAAATAATCCCTCCTGGCTCCAGATGTCTCTGCACAAACATTCATAAACTCATTTTTACACATTGAAAGCCTCACACAGTGGAGTTCCAAGGCAGTGTTTCTCCTTACTGCAACTGTGATACCAGAACACAGTGAGGATGAGCTGCCCAATTTATGTCATTTAGCTTTGTCTTCTTTGCTACAGAGTCTGTCCTGACATTTTCCCTTTTTTTTTTCTTTTTTTTTGGTAAATCACAGTGACTAAATGAAGCATAGAAAATGTTCCATAAGAATTTGGGTGGTGTCCAATTTGACAAACACATTGGGATAATTGCCCAGCTCAACATACATATTTTAGCATGTTGATATTTTGCACTTGCTGAAAGTCTTCTCTGGGAATCAAAGGGAGGGTAATCTTAAGTCTAAGGGTATTTTAACTTGAGAAGAGTTAGGAATTCTTCACTATAGATTATGTGCCAGGAAGTCATCTTTTAGAGTTCAAGTTTAGTAAAACTAACTTAAGCCCTCCATGGAAGGATTGGTACAGGCCAAAAGACGGATTCCAGGAGCAAGTGAACCAGGTGTAGCCCCGTGAGAGACCTGGTTTGTGGCCAATAATTGTACAGCAGTAAATCAATCTCTGACTGAAAATGATCTGTGTGGATGAAGGGGATGGGAAGTCAAGCCACTGCTCTACTGCACTTTGGGCTGTTGGGCCAGGAAGCAGCAAAACCTTCACAAGTGCCCTGAGCCAGCTCTGTGCCCCAACTTCCACCACACAACACAAGGACCCCTCACTGCTGAGGAGCCCAAGCTCAGAGTGGCTATAAAGTTCTCTTGCCCTTGCAGCCAAAACTGCTTTGGAAGGGCACCTGCAGCCACCCAGGTTTCCTGCTGCCCGTCACACGAGGTCAGTGTGAGCCCACTCTGGGCATGGGATGAGCTGCAGACAGGCTGTGCAAGGAGCCCCCAGTGGTGCCCCCTCAAGGCTCATCAGAGCCAAGAGCTCTCATCGTGTAAATCACAGATTCACAGAATGGTTTGGGTTGGAAGGGGCCTCAAAGACAATCCAGTTCCACCCCCCTGCCATGGGCAGGGACATCTTCCACTATCCCAGGTTGTTCAGAGCCCCATCCAACCCAGCCTTGAACACTTTCAGGGATGGGCCATCCTCAGCTTTCTCTGGGCAACCTGTGTCACTGCATCACCACCCTCACAGTAAAGAATTTCTTCTTAATATCTCATCTAAACCTACTCTCTTTCAGTTTGAAGTCATTCTCCCTTGTCCTGTCACTCCAGGCCCTTGTAAATAGTCTCTCTTCATCTTTCTTGTTACTCTTTAGGTACCAGAAGGATGCAATTAGGCCACCCCAAAGCCTCTGCTTCTCGAGGCTGAACAATCCCAGCTCTCTCAGCCTTTCCTCACAGGAGAGGTGTTCCATCCCTCTAATCACCTTGGTGGCCTCCTCTTGGCTATTGTAAACCACCTTAGAAGTTCAAGTTGTAGCACAGACTTGGATTTAGAATGTGAATATACACTTAATGACTTCTTTTTACATCTTAGGTGTGAGAAAACACCCAGGCTGTGCTAAAGTCAAATGAGTTGCACCAACAGAAACGATAGAAGCCTTTAAATCAAACCTCTGGGGGAGTTAAAAGGAAGGCAACACCCTTTCCCTGCAACACTCCAGGTGCACATAAATTAATGTGTCAAATTAAAAGTGGGACAACTTGGACACAGACTCACAGAGCACATTCTGCAACTTTGTGGAAGTTATACTGCTCCCCTCTTTCTAGAATAAGGTAGCAATAACACAAGGGTAAGGTGCAATTTGGTTACCCTGGGGGGATGAACAGTAGACAAAATTATTCAGGAGATGACTAAAATCAAAGAACTCGTTTTTCCCCCGAAAGTTAGCAAACTGCACTGCAATTTCAAGACTCTGACACTGGGGAAAAGGAGAAACAAAGTATTTTGAACAATTTTGAGGAGGAACAAAGTATTTTGAGCCATTTCAGATGATGGGCGGGGGGGAACCGAGGTAGGAAAACACCTGTGGCAACATTCAGTCATTAGTCACTCAGGAACCATGACTGCAGCATTCCAAAGGGATTACACCAGCAGCTTTGCTGTGGTGAAGGCACCGACCAGCAGGTGCCAGTTTGGGATGTAGGCCAGTCTGAGAGAGGTTCTGGTGGCTTGGTGAACGCGGCTGTGGGCGTGCCTCACAGAGGTAAAGGAGGTGGTTGCAGCCAGGACAGAAAAAGTGTTCTGAGATTTAATTACGCATGTTGAGTAGCAAGGAAGAAGAAAGGAAACAGCCAAGTGCCAGTGGGAGCAATGTGTAACATCTGAGGCAATCCCTGTAAGTACCGAGCGCCTGGACTTGAGAACTGGTCGATGCGGTTTGTCACTAGGGCTGCGTGTGAAGACCGGGGAACATCAGAGGCTTGTGGCTCTTATGGTTTCCAAGGAATATGAATTAAGGAAAAGAGAAAAAAGACCAACTAAAGAAGCTTTGAAGAGCAATCAAACCCATTTGAGGTGATTCCTGGAACAAGCCCTGACTGCTCAAACATCCCGGAAACTTCCAAGAGGAGGAAGCGCCGCTGAATTATAATGTGAGTGGAGGCACAGTGTGCCAGGTACTCTGCTGCCTAGTGGGGAAATTTCAGTGTTTTTCTTTTGGGGTAAGGCTAGCATGATTGGTCATATTAGTAAGTACTCTCTTAGTCTTTGTTATGAAAACAAAGTTTCTCAAAAAGGTGCAAGAATGCAACTTTCTTGTAAAATCAGACTTACAAACAGCTTAACTTCTGCTTTCTCAGTTTGTTTTTCTTTCTTTGTAACTTGAAATTCAGACTCATTCATTTTTAAGTCTTTACTAGTAGAGTGCTAGAACATGATCAGTGGAGCTGCAGAATCTTAAGCAGATAATCCTCCTCTAAACAATGTCACTTTATTACCTGTACTCTTTTAAGTGGTGGTATGAAATCAAAAAGAAATATATTAATTGTTGTTAAAATAGACAGGCTTAGAGTTTGTGCTGATAAAAACTACTCATATTTAATATCTCAGGAGTTCTGTTTCAAATAAAACTTCTGGGCAATAGTAGTATGGAGCTAACATAACAGGTAAACAGACATTTGTTTCTGGTGGAGCTCATAATTTCATATAAATCAGAGGGTGTTGGAGATAATGTGAGACTAAAAAAAAATACTCTAAAACCAACTCACAGCTATTGGACACAAACAGAAGTGATATTAACCAACATGGAAGTTAAGTCATCAGGAAATGCTCCTTTTTCCTTCAGATGGCTTTTTATGTCCCACCACGCTCCTCATTTCCTCACCCTTAAAGATAACTCATTCATGGCACACCTATTATCTTTGTAGGAAGTTCTTTCTGTCTTGGGATTCAGGAGCATGCATTTCCTCTGAGTAAATAATTTTGGTATCTCCTCCCATAATTACACCCACATTGAGTAGGAACTTTGGCATTAGACATCCACATATTATAGGAACCAGTTAATTCGTTTGACAAGCCTACAGGTATTAATAACAACTGCTAAGTACCTCTCCCTTCTCTCAAATTTCAGCTGACAGCACAAAAAGATTGCTGGGCTTTTTTCTTTTTATGATTGATGTGACTTGGACAACCTTGAAGGCCAAAGCAGAAGTTGGATGCAATTCTCATAAGCTGAGGGAATGGCAGGTGAGTTCTGCAAGTCATTTGCTTCCCTTCAGGAGGTACTTTCTTCAGGACTGTTCCCTCAATATACATGCCCTGTAGGTATCTGCTCAGATTTCTTATCTGAAGGAAATTCTATATTGTAATTTGTTCTTGCACTTCATTCTCAAAAGTTTTATTGTTGTTATTGTTAAGACCTGTTTGAGAATAGTTTTTGAGCTAAACAGAGAATACTAGCGGCAGGGAGGAGAAAAGAAATTCCCATTATTTCAAAAGGCACCATTTTTTAAATGCTGTGTCAGAAATGTGTTATGCTTTGTATTAATGAAGTCTGTGTAATCCACCCTAATGGAGCTCTGAGCATGGAGCCTACAAATGGGAATTCAAATATGCATTAAAACCCTACTGAAGGAAAACAGTAATGACAATATCTCTGCTTTTCAAAATTTAAAATTAGGATGACTGTTGAACTGGGAAATTGCAAAGCAAGGTTCTCTCTCATTTAATGATGGAACAAACATTTAGAAATCAGTTTGTAAAATGTCGCTTTGCAGAGAAAGCAGCACTAACTGCAGTTCACTGTTGTTCCAGATACTCATCCTAAAGATTCTCCTTTCCAGTCCATCAGTGCTTACTCACTTAACTTATTTATGGTCTTAGGCTAGAAAAAAAGTCCTTGATTTTAACTATGGCACTTTTTTTGCATAAGTTAGTTTTTACTTTTACCTCTTCTACAAAGATTAGATATAAATTGTAGTTTAATTTGCACCTATATTGTTTCAGATCTGACTTAGTATTTCATTGCTAAGTTCTATGATATGAGATAGACTGGAAGCTTGTTTGAAGATCTCTGCAATAACAGCATAGGCCTTAATCCATCCTCTCAATCCTTTTCTTTTTGTTGTTATTACTGTTTTCTTTTGATTTCCCTTTAAAAGGAGGTGCTTGCTCTGAGCATTTTCCAAAGCTTTCTACACAAAGCTCCAGGTGTACTATGTAGAGTCTCCCACGGAAGACAGAAACACAGAAAGTTCTTCTCAGCACTCCCAAAGACAGTAAAACTGCTCAGGTTTGAGCATGGCAACAAAACATGAGCTACAGGAGGGAAAACAACCTTTCAAGGAAGATCATATAAATACTTGCTTGCCAAAAAGGTAGTTTAGCATTTGAGGTGGCAAGAACCACTTGATGGGTTTTTAACCACAGACCATAATAACAGCAAATGTGCAGGAGGACGTGATATTGGAGAACTCCAGGCAAACTGCAAGTCATCAGAATTCCTCTAGGACATGAAACTAGTGCCTACTAAAACAGGAATTCCAGTGGTTCAGTTGTCACTTTGAACAGAGCTAGAATCAGACAGAGTGATTTCTTTGTCAAAAGCTCCAATGTGTCTGGAAATACCTCCTGTTCATCCATCTCTCACTATGCATTTTTCCTTTGCACCTAGGCCAAATGGCACCAGGATTTAAGCAGGAAAAGTAAGATGTCCTAAGTGCCATTCCCAGGATCCTAAAAATATGTATGTTTAAAATGTAGGGGGGTTACAGGCCACTTTATTTGGTGTTGATAATGAAATAACATCAATTTGTCCTTGTAAATTTTTTTTTCTAAGTCCAGTAGTAAAACAGCATCCAGCAGAGTATAGGAAATATGTAAGTCCCAGTGTATGACAACCCTGTAACAAAACCCAAGCAAAACTTTCTGTTATTGACCACTAAACTTAATTTAATGGCTCATGTGCTTTTTAGCTGTACTTCCTCCCGCAGAAGGTAATTGCTCTTAGCAGCCTCATCGTGCCACTTAAACAGCTTCTTTCCCTGCTGGCTGCTTCTTCATGACTTCTGTTTTACAGACCTGACCCCCACACACATCAGCTGGCAGCCATCAGTGAACGCAGCCAACCACCACACTGACAGATACAACAACACCGAGCTGACCGTGAGGCGAGGCCAAGCCTTCACCATCACCCTGTACTTCAACAGGCTGAGGCAGAATGGGGAGAGCCTGGCATTTCTCACTGAGATAGGTAACACTCCCTTAGCTCAACCCGTGTTCTCAGAGAATTGTCATCTCTTCTCCTTGTACTTCTCTCCCTATTATATTTAGAGATGCAATTTGTCTTCCGATGTTTTTGATGCTCTTCCCCCTGCAATATGCTCGGTTTCAAGTGCGAGGTTAATACTGAAATCCCACTCTGGAATGGAAACCAATCCACCCTTCTTTCTGGCAGGGCCATACCCCTCGGAATCCCATCGCACCAGGGCTGTGTTTAACCTCTCTGAGGCCGGGCCCAGTGGCTGGAGTGCTGCCCAAGGACCCAGCGAGGCCACGGCCACCAACTTTGTGATATCCAGCCCAGCCAACGCTGTCATCGGGCGATACAACCTCACCCTCCTGGTAACCTCCGGGAACAAGGTCACCTCCAGATACCTGGGGCAGTTTGTGTTACTCTTCAACCCTTGGTGCACAGGTAGGTGCCAACACCTTTGTTCTTGAACGTTGTTTCATATCTGCACAGAGAGCTGCTCCCTCAAGCTGTCTCTCTCTGGGTCATCAGTGGCTGCAATCTCAGTGCTCAGACATCTGCTTTTACTACATTAAAAAGCTGCTGCCACCCCTCTCCCCCTTTTATCCTAGCAAAATATGCTATGTGGGGTTATATCACAGACTTTAGAACTGAGCAGATCACTTTTTCTGTAGACAAAGGCTGACAGGCTTTTGTAAGTCTATGTACTTCTCAGAACTTGGAACAAGGATACAGTAACATCCTTGACTTGCACCTAAATCAGAGCAAGACTGCCCTTGTAGATGTTAACTGCAAGGACAATAGCTCAACTAACTTCATAAAAACTGGGAGGGATAAATGTGAAGAAGACTGGCAATTCACAGAATGGTTTGGGTTGGAAGGGACCTTAAAGACCATCTCATTTGACACCCACCAGGTCAGGTTGTGCAGGGCCCCACCCAATTTGGCCTTGGACACTTCCAGGGATGGGGCAGCCACAGCTTCTCTGGACAGCCTGTGTCAGTGCCTCACCCTCACAGTAAAGAATTGCTTCCTAATCTCTAATCTGAGTCTCTCTATTTTTAGTCTATAACCATTCCCCCTTGTCCTATGACTCTCTGCCTGTGTAAAAGGTCACTCTGCCTCCTTTCTAAAAGCCTCCTTGAAGTACTGGAAGGCCACAATGAGGTTTCCCCAGAGCCTTCTCTTCTCCAGGCTGAACACCCCCAGATGTCTCAGCCCGCCTCCATAGCAGATTTTTTGCAAATATGCCCTAAAACATGATATTCTAGAGTTAAGAGAGCTCTTAGCCATCCCAGTGAGTTAACAGCTTATAAAAGAAAAGTAACCACAATCATCCACTATTTTCTTCTGTGACCATATGTTAGCCAAGGGCCACTAAGAAATATGTTAAGAGCCAAGATGAAAAAAAAATGCTAATTAGCTCAGCAAGTCTTGGAACTCAGAAACAACTATAGAAGTGTGTTCAGGGAAACTCAAGATTGTCTCTGCATAGACAGTCCTGAGAGAAAAACCTCCCCAAAACCCCCTGAAAGATCATTTGTGTGTAACTTGTAATTAATGGAAACCACAGCAATATTTGACAGCTCTTGAACTGGAACATCAGAGTAGCAGTGGTACTCCTGAGACCAGACAAACTCCTCCGAGATGAAAACAGGAAAATTAAGCTGCACCATTACAATTTGAAACTAGTAATGCTGCAGAAGAGCCCTCCAGATTTACCAGATGATGCAATGGCTACTGACAGATAAAAGGGAGTATCCTTGAAGGAGGATGCTGGTGAATAAGTTCTATAGAGTGGAAAAGCTCCCTGATCCTGAAAAACAGGAACAAATTCAGTTTGATTGTATGTTACCACTATGGTAAGTGTCATAGCAGAAAGGAAATAGAAAATTTATTTTCTCAGCTAAGGATAAATGGCAGATCTGGCCTGTAGATATGGTTCCAGATGTGAGATTATTCTTTAAACAGGAATTAATTCATCAACTGGAATATCAGTAAAGAACCACTTAGAAGAAAACAGTCAGGACTAGAGACAAAAGGAAAAGCACTGGGTTGGAGAAAAGCTACTAATGGATCCCTAATTGTCATCTGAAAAAACACTCTGATCAAGTAGTTCATCACTGACTCTAACATGCTGACATTAAGCAGCACTGTCCATGCACAGGTGGGCTGGGACAACACACAGAAACTGACCTTAGAGACTGGGGTAGGTGAGAAGGAATAAGATACAATAACACAAAATAAAAGATCGCATGTTTAGGGAAAAATAACAATAATTTCAATGGCAGAGTTATCACCTGCAAGTCATGAAGAATGTGGAAACACTTGTTAATCAAAGAACAAGAACCAAAGTGAAATGGCCCTGAAAAAGGCAAATCAGTCTTAAACTGTATAACAGAAAACAGTCAGATTTAAATATTAATGCCATTGTATGAGGTGATGAAATCTCATTTGGAATTTTCTTTCAGTTGATCTTTCCTGAACAGGAATTATTAATTAGAACATGTTCATGGACCAGAAAAAAAAAATCTGATTTAGCAAGCCATAAAAATTTATCACCTTTGGAAGAAGGGGCAGAGAACCAGCTCACAGGGCTAGAAGGATCCTAGAAAGTTGTCTAGTCCCACACCATCCTCAAGGCAGGTCCTGTTCATTCACTTAGGTCATTCCTGACAGGTTTTGAATTCCTTCCTAATGATCAGCCATTAGGGAAGCTCCAGTACCTCCCCTGGAAATTCCCTCCAATAAAACATCAGCCTTTCTATTAGAAGTTCTTCCTATTAACAAACAAATCTTTCTTGCTTCCATTTCAGCATATAATTTCTCATCCTACATATGATAGACACCAAGAATAGATTTCCTTCCCCCTGCCCCATCCTGTTCACAAGAATTTCTGGAATTGACTGCCATGCTTGGCCCATTCCTCACCCCCATTTTTTTCCTACCTTAAATAATTTTGAGTTAATTCATAACTTAGGTTTTCAGGATTGCTCAGCATTCCCAGTGCTCCTCCCACTCTTCCAATTGTTCCACAGCTGGAAGTGCACACAGGTTTCCAGGCTTATGCCACCCCAAAAGCTTAGGGATGAACAGTAATGATATTATTTTTAAAAAGACATGGACAGCAACCACAAAAATAAATTTATATCACATGATATAATTTTTAAAATAAATTGCAATCTTTTTGTTTGCAGGAAGGGAAGGATGGGAAGTTCCTATAGGAAGGTAAAGAAGTTGACTCAATAAAATAGAAAAGCTGATTTTTTTGTATGTATTTCCTGAAATCCTGGAGCTTTCAGAAAATATTTTTAAACATTATGGAATTAAACACAGAGCTAAGCAGATATTGCTACTTAAAGAATGATGAAAACAATCTAAACCTTGGTGGGAAGCCAATGCTTACATAGCAGCTACATACTGTGCTTGAAAAACCAATGAGGAACAATGAAACCCAAGTGAATGGTTGAGCAGGCTTTCCTAATAACTGGAAAACATAAAAATGTTATCTGTGTGTTTCTTTTCAAATGTCTGTTCTACCTCTTAACTACCCCGAGAAGACAGAAAAAATCTGTGAACCTGGACTTTTCTCCCAAAAACACAATGTTTAGGGGACATTTAGATCATACACAAGGGCTATACTAAAAGTAGGGGATAAAAGTTGAGTAATATAATAAGGATCTTTTGGCTCTCTGTCCCCCCAGGACATTTACAATAACAGACATTATCACTGAACTGCACATGTTCATGGAGCTGTAACAATGTGTTTTGCAAATAGTAGTTTTCCCCTTGCTAAATCAAGACAACAATGTTTTTGAAAGGTTGCTAGTGTTGCAGCTTTAAGCCTGCCCAACTTGGTTTTTAGGTGATGATGTCTTCATAGCCAATGAAAATGAGAGGCAAGAATATGTTCTGAATGAAAACGGAATAATCTTTGTGGGCAACGCAAGGTACATTGAAGCAAGAGCGTGGTATTATGGACAGGTAAGCCATAAGGAATTTATTTTGACTCTCATTCTGTCCCAAATAGCATTTCTCTTATCATTATTTGCCTGTCCAATAGGCCTGTTTATCTGAAAACCCTGGGGAGCCTTACTTTGTTCACAGTGTGTCTAACAGTGCTCCTCACTGTTCCTGTCACCTCTGGCCTGGAATATCTCAGAAAGGAGGAACTGCAGTAGAATCTCCTTTAATTCTGTTTGGAAGCCATCTATTTTCTTACAAATTTATCTTGTCTGATCACAGTTTCAAGACCTTCTAAACATCTGCCTCACCATGCTGGATCTGAGCCTGTACTACCGCCAGGACCCAGGCATGGACGTGTCACGAAGGGGAGATCCCAAATACGTGGGCCGAGTTATCAGTTCTATGGTAAGAAATTTGGGCAACTTCACCCAAATCCCACAAAAACTGAGCAGAAAGCATTAGTTACACCAGTGAGACTCAGCCACCTGCATCTTATGCAATACAATTAACTGGACGGGGTGCGTTAAGCACAACTCACTTTGTGCGTTCTGTCCACCGGCCTGTTTTTAGATCAATGGAAATGATAATGACAACGGAGTTCTCCTGGGAAAGTGGCAAGGAAGCTTCCATTCTCATGAGAATCCATCCAGGTGGGATGGCAGCGTGGTCATCCTCAAGAAGTGGCGCCAGGACAACTACAGGCCCGTTCAGTACGGCCAGTGCTGGGTGTTTGCAGGTGTGATGTGCACAGGTAAGCCCTGGGAACAGAGGACTCTGCTCAGATGGAGGCACTTGTGACCTCTGGATTAATCAAAAACCACAAAGCAATAAACCCCACAAGAGGAACAGTGCTGTAAAGAACCCAAATGCTGAAGAATCACAAAATATTTAGACCCCTAACTTTGTTTCTCAGATGTTTGTAATCATTGAGCTGCTTGGGTTTTGTTGTATTTGTTGCTTGTTTGTTTTGGTTTTTTAAATATATTTCAGTTCTGAGGTGCTTGGGGATTCCAACCCGTTTGGTTTCCAATTTTAACTCTGCCCATGACGTGGACAGAAACCTGAGTATCGACAAGTACTATGACAGCTCTGGAAGGAGTCTTAATATTGGCAAGGATTCCACATGGTAAATATAATTTCTTGCATCTCACTAATAACTAGGGAGGGGATTTAGGAGACTTAAAAACACAAACACTAGTGGTACAAAAGCAACTGAGTGGACAAAATGTAATACAACTATCTGAATTAATACTGTAGACGTTCATTTAGAAAAAAAAGAAAAGAAGAAAAACCCCAAACAACATACTTCATGGTTTTCTCCCTCCCTGCCCTGAGGTCTAGACCTCAAAAACAGGCATCAAATCTGTCCTTTGAGAGAGGCAGTGAGTTAGTGTAACGAGACAGCCTGTATCTCAGTTTGGAGAACCTTTAAAAGCCAAAATTCACTACTCCTTTCAAACTGGAAGCCTGTATGACTCTATATTACTGTGCTTTCTAGACATTGCTCTTTGTCTCCAGGGATTATCACGTCTGGAATGAAAGCTGGTTCATTCGCCCAGACCTGGGAAGGTCGTACAACGGGTGGCAGGTTTTAGATGCAACTCCGCAAGAACAAAGCAAAGGTAACAGTATAAATCATCAGTGTTTAACAGTGCTGCTCCCAACTGAGCACAGCTAATAGAGTTTGACCTTTTTTCTTTTTTCTCACATTTTAGGGATTTTTCAGTGTGGCCCTGCCTCCGTGGTAGCCATCAAAGAAGGTGAGGTGGACTTGGATTACGACACCTTGTTCGTGTACTCAGAGGTGAACGCCGACTGCAACAGGTGGATTGTGTACAACGATGGCACCAAGAAAAGGATTTATTGTGATACTGAAATCATTGGCAGGTTCATCAGCACCAAAGCCCTGGGCAGCAATGCCCGGGTGGATGTCACCGCTAACTACAAATATCCAGAAGGTAAAGGGATTATCACGTTATCTCCTTGTTATCACGACTGTTTCCTGCTGAGTTCTTGGTGCTGGGAGGCAGGATGAGCAACCTGCTGTGTTTGAGCATCTCTCTGCTTTCCTTCAGGAAATATTTCCACCACTGTTCTCAGATTACTTCCTAAATACGACAGGTATTACATTTCTGACTTTGTGCATTTAACAGTTTCCTTATTAAGGCACAATACAAAGTACACTTTAGTCCCTTACACAGAAGTATAAAATTTAATACATGCAGAAAACAGGGCTATAAAATAGGCCTTACTACCCAAGGCAGACAAAAACCCTGAGGGTGTCATACAAAAACATCTTGAAATTGGGTCCATTGTGTATCATGAACTGTGCACAGGTCTGTAGTATGTGATACTAAGGTCACTAAGTACTAGTTTTCCAACATATCTTGCAGAGGGAGTGGGGCAACAATCAAACCACTAACCCAAAACCTTAAGCTCCAATCCTCTGCACTATCTCCCACATGGCAATCACCTACCCAGACATTCAATGTTTGCACTGTCAGTGGACTCTGTCTCCACATCATTAGATTCTGAAATCAAAACTACTAGGAAAGAGTAAAGGGACTAAGTGTCATTCAACTGTATTTGGGAAAACAAAGCAGCAGAGGGTTAAGAGCTGCAGAAGCATTGTCTTGCAGGAATATTTATTTTATCTTCCCTCAGAAACTTGGTACCCAGATCTTTCCATTTTGTTTTGTTTGTTTGTTTTTTAATTTAGGGTTACAGATTTCATTTAATAGTTTGCTTAATGTTTGTGGCTCAAAGTCTTAAAAAAGAAAAAGAAATATGTATTTCACTTGTTTTAAGATTTGCCATTCAGAATCAGTGGCCATATTTCAGTACTTCACTCCTCAGTGTTTTAGTGCAACTGTATTTAATACAGAGGCTGTCTGTCACCAGATCAGCAAAATAAGACTTATCACACTCCTGCAAGTTCTGACCAGAGAAAGAGAAATCTTGCTTCTTTAACAAATACATACATATTTCATTTTAGTGATTTATTTGCCTTATAACTGCGCATTTATTACTTCCCTGTGAAAAACCTGAACAGAGGATTAATGGAGACATGGGGAACTTTCAGGTGTTGCATATGCAGAGCTGATACCCTGTAAAAGCCTTTACACAGAGGAGGTGCATTTGCAACACAAGCAGAATTTTACTTGGTTCTCTCCTTCCATATTAGGCTCTTCCGAGGAAAGACGCGTTTACAAGAAGGCCTTGGCCAAGATATTTGGAACCAGCGTCACAGAAAGACGCGCAGAATCTGCAGAGGGAAGACCTTCAGAGACAGTCAGAAACCCTGGCATTGCTGGGAAGTTCAAGCTGGCCGAGCCTCCAGTTTTTGGCAAAGACATTAATCTAATCTTAGTTCTCAACAACCTCTCCTCTGACCGCAAGACCGTGAGGGTGGACATGAGCGCGTCCACCATCCTGTACACCAGGAGAACAGTGGCAGAGATCCTGAAGGCAACCACTTCTGCGGAGCTTGGTCCTAAACAAGGTAACTTTTAATGGTACCAAGGAGCCAATCTAGCCCTCTTCTTAGCCACAGCAAGGCAACTGGGAGGAAGAAACATCAGTATCATGCCTAGATCAGCCTCATAGTGCATCCATTCCTTCCATCTCTTAATAGCATTGTGATTAAATTTTACATTATTTCCCCTCCCCCGAAAACTTTCACTACTTCAAGAATGAATTGAAGGTCTCATCAAACGTTACATAGAAGGCTACATTTATGTTACAGCTCCAGAAGCAGCACTGTACATATGTGTGTGTGTGGCAAGATCTATCTATCTATCTATATAGATGTGTGTCTGTGTGGTAATTATTACATGTACATAGGAACATACTTACTCTAAATAAACAAAAAAAGTCTGATGTGTGTTTTCTGGCACTCAACAGGCAACACTTTAAAAGAAATCAACTAGGACAAAGTTTAAAAGTTACAGTGAAACTCTGCTTTGAAGAGTCACAGCTACTGAAATTATTATAGAGATCTTTTTCATCCCCAGGGGCTCCAAAGATATACATTTTTCCCCATACACAGCAGAAAAGTTGTAGGACTACAGTGAGCAGCTGACCAGGTCACTTGAAAAGGATCTCTGTGAAACTTGACTCAAACTTTCTTCCTGACTGAGGTAAAGCAAAGAGGATATAAGGAGGGAATAGATAAAAATAGTTACACCTCTACTTGTAAGAAATACAAAAGGCCAGGAATCCAGTGAAATGCAGATGAGAAGACTCCCTCAATTTCAGACCAAAATCCTCCACTCAAAACTGTAAGGGTCAAATGAATTAAAGTAGAAAATGATTGCCAGGAGAGGGAAATACACAACCAGTCTCACAAGAAGGAAATATAAACAGACTCCAGCTGTCTTATCTTTTTTTCTCTTCAATAATTTTTAAAAAAAGCCCCTCGCTGTAACTCTCTTTTCTTTAGCTTTCTTTGAAAATCTAATGGTTCCTAAACATATGTCTGTATTCCAGGGAAGCACATCCGGGTAAAGATCCCTTATGCTCATTATGGAAAATATCTGACTACTGACAAAAGGATTCAAGTCACTGCTTTGTGTGAAGTCATGCGCACAAACGGGCTGAAGCTGCTGGTGGAGAAGACAATCATTTTAGAGGACACAAACATCATCATTAAGGTAAACAGTTCTCTCCCAAACAGACACTAAAGGGTCTTTCTGGAAGTCAGATCTTAAGATGAGAATTTGGGGATAAATGAATGCATTTAGGTTGCCCTTTCAGACCTTGCTCCAAAATCCTGCTGCTTAAATTGAGAAGGCAAGGATGGGAGAGGCCAGTTCTGAACCTTGGCCCTGTTCTTCAGAACAGCTCTGTTTCTCTCTTTCACATGCCACAGCTTTATGTTCACAGCACTTGTTTTCACTTCACATGTTCCAGTTACTGGCAAGTGCTTGTGTTGCCTTTAAACAACTTTGCCTGCTCCCAAAATAGAGATTTAAACCCTTAATTCCAGTCATTGCTAGGGCCAGTTCGTTTTGTTTCAACACTTCAGTCCTAATCAATGATGTGCCAAAAAAAGAAAAAAAAAAGCCACTGAGCACCCCAAAGATCAGGCAGGTGTCGGGGATGTGTCTGTGCAGTCAGGGCTCTGTTTCACTGAAATTACACACAAAATATTGCAGACAGCTCCATAGCACTACTCAGCTAAGCCAAACCCAGCTTCAAACACCAGGAAAGCTGTCAGCTAAGTGCCACAGCTGAGTTCTGACTCCAGAAGAGTGTAAGCCAGTGACTGATCAGAAATGTGCCTTTTTGTCCTGCAGCTCCCCCGGAGGATTGTGGTGAACAAAGCTGCGACCCTGGAGATCTCCTACGCCAACCCCCTCCCCGAGCCCGTGAGCCGCTGCGTCCTCCTGGTGACTGTGATGAACCAGCAGGTCAAGATAAAGTAAGTGAAAGCTGCAGCATTTCCTCGGTGCTTTCAACACGACGAACAGCACGTCTCACTTCTCGAAAAAAAAAGAACCCCAAACTTTCGTATTTTCTATTTATGAAAACAAAAATGCCACCAAAATGTATATTGGGATATTATTGTTTCTTAATCACCCGCTGTTTGTTCCACTTAGGAACATCTTCAACAACTGAAAACTATTCACATTCTCCTTCCCTGGGAAAGCAAACATGCACGTCAAATTCTTTTGTCTCTCTGAAGTTTACAGCTTGGCTCTGTGTTTCTATTTTTGTACACAATGCCCTGATACTACAGATATAACTCTGAGCTAACAAGTCAGACATTGCTATTGGGCCCTTGCTTCAGCCCAAACAAGAAGTTGCTCTGTCCTCCTTTAAAGCAGGAGAAAAATATGCCTTTTTGAGACATAAACCCGTGATTTTCTATTTTTTTTTCTTTTCCTCTGGACTCTGCTGCTTTATGCATTAACTCACTGTTGAGCAGTAGTTCGTATTTCCTAGAGCTTTCTTTTATTATTATAAAAAAACGTGACTTGCTGTGGGTGTGGAACTCTTTGGACAAGAGAATCCATAAAAATATGGAGAATATTATTTCAGTTGGAGACTAAGCCAATTTAGGCCAAAAGAAGGTAAAAAACAAAACACAATGGCCATTAGAAAAATCATGTTATTGCCAAAATGGATATGAACCGAGCAGGCATTGGACAGATCTTTGACTTCAGAGTTTTCCTATTCTGAGTTTGTGTTGACTGTCCAAATTTGCACTCAGCCCTAATACAAAGGCCTGATGTGGCACTTCTCATTTCCATAAGTCTATTCAAGAGTAAATGAAGATGGCACTTTCTCATTTCTTAGTCTACATGAAGCCTCAAACCTTAAGTAATTCTCAAAACCCAAGGCTGGAACACAAGTAACCACTGAGTCTCTCGCTCTCATGCAGTCTTATTTCTTGGGAATCTCATGAAAGACAATGTAAACCTGAATTAATTGATTTTTTTCCTTTTTTTTTTTTTTTTCCAGTTTGGCACGACTGGCACCGAGGGAGAGATCAAAAATTTATTTTGAATTCACACCTCGGAGGAGTGGGCCCTTACAGCTGCAAGTAGACTTCTCTTGTGACAAATTTTCACACGTTAAGGGATTTGTAACCATTGCAGTAGCACCTTCATAATGTGATGGAATCATACTCCTGTTTCAGCAGTAACATGGCAAAACATCCTCCCCTGGATAGGAAAAGTGATGACAGAAAGGAACTTTCCACAAAAATTGGTGACCTCTTACATTGCAATAGAATCAAGTCTCCTACTTTCAGTGCTTAATTTAGTCTCTAATTGTATTTCTTCCTTCCCCCCCCCTTGAATTCTTTGTAGAAATAGTTTCACTGTTTTATCAAATCTCATTCTGTTCAGCTCCCAGTTTCAACTTTTCCATCAGGCAAACAATACAGTCTCTTTTTGACCTCATTCTAATTGTCAGCAATAAATAAAAATCATTCATCACCGTATTGTTTTGTAATGAATTTTACATTCCATGGACTTATTACAAGAAGTCACGAGATGGAGGAAAGTTCTTTTTCCTTCATTTCACAAGCCTCTAGCTTAAAAGAGTAGAACATTTCCTCCACTGTTCACCTAGTTTCTGTATTTTGTGACACATATAGCTCTGTGAATGGGGAGGAAAAAAGCCTGTGAAGGGTGGGAAAAGTAATACGTGAAGTCCATGACAGTATTTCTGTCACAGAGTGGAGAACATATGTACATATTCAAAATAGTAACTTAATTCTTATGTGGCCTGACAAAGCCTGGCATTAATGTGACAGCCCAGCAGCACAAGGTCACCAGCACTTTTTGGCCACCAGTGGAAGGTCACTGGAGACAAGGAACACGTTTGTCTTTAAACCTTCCCCATGTGGCTTCTCCACAGGCAGCCCCAGCTCCACCCCTGTCAGAGTTTGCAGGCAGATGCCTCTTCTGTGGGTTCCCAATCCCAACATTTCCAGGTGCCAGGTCTCACCTGGAACCCACTTTCAAGCAGCTGTAAGGATTCCCTGTTCCAGCTTCTGCTGTGACAGGTAAGGACTGACCAGGCACAGGAGCCTCCAGGTCACACTCCAGGCTGTGGGGTAATCAAGGTGTGCAAACAGCTCTGCCAAGCCTCAAGATTTACATTTGCTGTACAGCTTGCAGAAAGATTAAAGCTGAATTAATAAGGCCAAAATTCTGAGCCACGGAGCTGTAAGGAGTTATGGATATGAACATCTTTTCCTGATAATATTTCAGAGCCTGAGGCATCCAGATACGATCTCAAAACTCTTACTGAAAAAAAACCCACACAAAAAACCACAACAGAACTCCAGATTCCTTTTTTTAAAAAATACACTTATACTTCAGGCAATTAATTTGCCTTTTTGGTTCCTGGCAATCTTGGTATGAATGTGGAAACAAAACAGAAAACAGAACAAAAAGAAAAAGCGCAGAAGTGTAGAGGTGAGGAAAATAATGGATTATCCCTTCTCCCCTGACACCCCTTACTCCTCATCACAGTCTATTCAAGGCTCAGAACAGTGTTCAAGCTACTCGGGGGACAAATTGACAGGGCACGTTTGTAGATAAGCTGTGACACAGGACGAGGGAGGAGACAACGCGAGGGAGCTGCAGGAGCTGAGAGCGCCTGTAATTAGAGTGGGCAGGGCTCACACCAGCAGAGCAGCTCTGCAGCTTCCTCCGGGGCCAGACTCACAGTGCCATGCCAGAGAACTACAGAGAAACTTTGTACGTGCATTATGAACCCCGAACTATAAAGAAAAATTATTATTAGAAGCAGAGGCAGCCATTTAAACACTTCTCTTTACTTAACAGAGGTCTCTGATCACAGCTCACTGCATAACAATGCCCTCTCTGGGGGATGTGTTGCTTCACACAGAAGAAATGCAGATTATAGGTAATCATGTCAGGAACAGATAGTAAGAATGCACGTCTGTACTGCAAGAAAGAATGAATTACGTGCAGGTACGTGAAAGATCTTCAGGCAGACCTGTCTTTAAAAAAAGGAGTGAAAAAAACCCAAAATACTGAGTGACAGTAACACTAATTATTACAAATTTACTTAGATCACTCCATGTCCCAACAGCCAAGCTGTACAACAGGTATATTTGTCTACACTTGCCCTCTGTACATACAATCTCCAAAAACCTAAAATGACACAAACCAAACCATTCAAAATTAAGTTTCTTGTGTCTGTTTAAGATTATATTTCCTTTACTAGATCTGATTTGGGATGTTTTCCCCTCTAAGACACCAGAATACTGATTATCATCTTTCTTCAGTCATTCACCAATTTTAAATAAGCATAATTGGATTCAAGATTGTGCAATTAAAGCAGTCATCAGTGGATGCTCACGTAGGATATCACTACAAAAACAGTAACTACCAACCACAGGTCACACCCAGCTCGTATAAACTCCAGCCTGTGTGGCCAAGTCCAGTCCTGAGCCTTTCATTATTGGTGCTGGTGGAAGAAGATTTAGGATGTTCTTGCACACTTTTGTGTCCATAACCTGAACCACGCACAAGTGAGGAAAAGAAGAAAGAAACCTCATGGCGGGTAAGTTCATCCTGATGGCTCCAGACATCCCTCTTCCTATCCAGCTGAGTGAGATTTGCTGAGGAAAGAAGATAAATTACATCTAGCTGTTCTCTCAGCAGCTTAGCCCTTTTTAGGTTTAATGTATTTATGGGTTATTCTACTAGAACTGATTTTACTATCATGGGTCTTGAACATATTCTTTTTTTCTGTAACATGAAAAAGTAGATTAAGAAAATATTTTTTCTATCATATCAATTAACTACTCTATTCAGTGCTTCTGCAGCCATCTAATCAACACTGTTGGCTGCTGACTGGGGCATCCAACTGCCCCATGGAAGTCCCAGGCTCTGATATCAAATGATGTCTGGCCTCAGACAGGTCACTTGGTGGCCTCTGGGCTCCCACATTCCCCTCCCTACAGAGGGGCCATGGCAGCTTGTCTGTGTGGTGTTGCACTGACTCTCACTGTCCTCATGACTGGAAAGATCTCTAGTTAGACAGGTGTGTCATGTAACACACACAGAGTCCATCTACAGTTTAGCCTAAAGATGTTTTTCTGTTACAGCTTCAGCTTTCAGCAAAAGGCAAAGAGAATCCTGTGCACATGGTCAGCATTTTCAGCAGTGATCACCAATTCTGCAGGCTTTTGCTTCTGAGGTTGCTCCCAATGTCTGTCCACTACAGGATAGACAGCCAAAGAAATTTTTAGAAATTTGTCCGATTGTACACTGACAGAACTATTGAAAATGTGTTTGTTTAACAGACACTGAAAGAAAAAGAAATTATAAGATTTAAATTAAAACTGTGAAGATCAAAACAAGGGTAAATTCGAGTCCACATGGACAAAAGACTGGTATCAGGCTTTATTGTGCTCTTACCCCACATACAAACCAACTTTTTGCTGGTCTCTTGCACATATTCACTGGAAATGCCTGTACGAGCAGGGACTTTGCAAGGCAAATCAAACTATTAATGCAGGAAATTCTTGGAGCCAACCATTGCTAGCCACTGCCTTCTTTATCTTTCCAACTTCTCCACACATCCCCTCTTACTCTGTTGGACAATTTCTCTGCCTGTGACGTGCCCTGTGACAGCCTCCCACGTGCCCCCTGCCCCGCAGAGCCTGGACACTGAACTTGGCACAGGTTCAGGACACGCAGGGGCAAAGTGCAGCAAGACTAAACAACTTCTTTTCAAACCCTGAGGCCCTGCAGAAACACCTTCTAAGTCACTCTTAAATTAGAGGACTCGATGTTGGGGATGATGTTTTCTGTGGGTCCCTTTCATTTACAGATATTTAAGTCAGGAACACAAAGCGATGACGCAAGTGAGACACTTTCTAGACATTTTCCATCACGTGGCACAGACACAACGATCCTGCCAGTGGAATTTTTGTCTCCAGGTGACACACATGAAGCAAGACCCTCAGCTGAAAGTGTTTAAACACTCTCACAGACTACAGGAAAGCCACCCTTACTGCAGCCTCAGAAATGCACGTGCACATTCACATTTCTTCCAAAAAGCTGAGGAATGAGGACAGTTCTGACTTTGTGAAGACTTCACAGAATATAACTCTCTGCTGCAAGCACAGCAGAAAACTCAGATCTCACCCTCTCTATTCCTACAGCAGAGCCCTGTGGGTTCCCTCAGATATGAGTTCTTTCCAAGTGATTCAGGGCAGTGCTAAACCAAGTCCTGTGTCTTTGTTCAGTGAAATGATGGAAGTGTTGCATTGGTCTGCAAAGGGTTAATGTGCTTGAGTCACAGCAGGAAATTTTCTTCAGGGGAAACTCCTCTGAAACCTACTGGGAGAGGCCACTTCACAAACACATATTTTCATAGAGGGATCTGTATTTTTTCTGCTTTTTTCGTTCGTTTCTGCTGTTTTCTTAATTCCTCAAGGGACAAAAAAAAGTTTGAAAGCTTTTGTAATCTGTGCTTCAGTGCCCCATTTTCAACAGTGACAACCCATCATGATACAAGAGAGCAACAATAGCACTGCCTCAAGATATGCCACTCCTAGTGCCACCATCTGTCCTCTGCTGGTTATCTTTTTCCAACAGAGTGTGAAATAACACCCAGCTTCAGGCAACAGGACTGCAAATTAACTGAGATACAAGATACATGAGAAGATAATGTACAAGTTCCACAATGAAGACACCAACCTTCTAGTCATCATCTGTCAGCCAGTGCTTCCAGAGTCAGGCTTGCACTCGCTCATGAGAGTTTTAATACTTCTTTCTGTACATCTATAAAGCTCTCTGTGAACTAGAGATCCCCACAGGATCTCTCAAGAGCAGGAACATGGGGAACAGAACAGACACTTCAAACTTTAACAAAGTCTTATCTAAATAGAGCAGGTTTTGATTTGGTTTTTTTTTTAACTCAAAGATGAATTCTCTGAATGGGTGTTTTTTCTCTTTCAGAAAGTTGCCTACAGAAAAGATGCTTTAACTGTTCCTCCACACTGGCTTTCTTGCAATTTTTAATAATAGTGGATTTTCCTTTCTCCTAGAGCACATAACACCAGCTATATATAAGTATAATAAAATTACTACATTAGACACGATGAAAAGGTGTACAAGCTTCAAGGAAAACCTTTTTTAATGAACATGTCTTATGTCTTTCTAGCCCTGAAAATAACAAAAGTCAATTGGCAATCCAAACTAAATAAAGCTGCCCACCACACCTCTGATTACAGCAGCACAGAAGCAATCTTCAGGAGAGGGCAGCCCTTCAGCATCTCCCTGAACATCAAAACAACAGTGCAATCTTGGGACAACTTCACTTTTATTGCAAGCACAGGTAATTTCCCCATGGCACTCACCTCATATCTAAGTTATTCCACCTCCAAAATACAGATCTGTGTGGTCCATTCCTGAATCATCAAGCTGTGTCCTGTATCATGTAGGATTCATTGTCCTTTTAGGCTTAGGAGTTCCCATTTTTAAGTTTGATCTGCAGTTTAAAGAAATATAGAGAGTAAAGGTAATAATTAATAGGAAGGTAGGTGCCATTCTCATTCTAAACCCAAGCCTGTATCTCTGCTCCCGAGGACCTACCTGGAACAGTGCAATTTGTCTTCATTCTAGTCCCTGAACACGCTGCAGCTCTACCTCTCACAAACCACCATCCTCAAGTCATCTCCTCTCCTCCCTTACTTCACCCCTTTTAAAATCTCCTTGATTAACTTCATGTGTTCCCTATTACTAGAACAGCCTACATGACCCAATTCATAAGAGCTCCCACCTGCATCTTGCCAAAAGTCTCCTCCAAAAAATCCTCCAGGCAGCTACTAACTCTTCATGACACGTGTATTAAAATGTGTGGCTCAGCCCGCTCACATATTTTTGAACTGTCAAGTTTTCAGGACAACAGACTTGCCCCTTCACTTACCTGGAATAATTGTGGGTGTGCTCACCTCTGGAGTGAGTTTACATTGAATAAACACTTAATCTGACAACCCACAGCCTTTCGATGTGGGTTTCCCTGACCCCAAGTTTGACACTCACAGCTGCCACTCAGAATTGCTGTCCCTGTTCTCTCTGGCAGGACCATCTCCAGCAGAATCACAGCAGACCAAGGTCGTATTTACCCTTTCAGAGGAGGGTGCCAGTGGCTGGAGTGCAGCCCAGGAGCCCAGCGAGCCTGGCTGCCTGAACTTCACCATCCTCAGCCCAGCCAGCGCCGTCATCGGGCGATACAAACTCAAACTCCAGGTCCTCTCTGGGAACAAGGTCTTTTCAAAAGTCCTGGGCCAGTTTGTGCTACTCTTCAACCCTTGGTGTCCAGGTATGCTTTGATGCATCACATCCTTCAAATATCTCATTGTCTCAGCCAGGAATTCTGGGGGTCACAGTAAAATCTGAACCTGACAGTCCCAGCTACAGAAAGTTGGAGTTTTTTACTCAACATCAAGCATCAAGGTTTTGCCCCTTCTTCAGTGCTTCAAGCTGTCAAAGACCCCAGACTTTTGCTTGTAGGATAAAAGATCAGAGGCAGGAAATATTCCAAATATTTATTCTAGAATTTTTTTCCCTCTGATTCTTGCATTCAGCTGTAAACCAACCAACATCTACCAGTAAGACACACAGTGAGATTAGTGAAGTTCCCCTCAAAGGAATTTCATGCTGATTTTATTCACTCTGAATGATTAGAGAGGTGTAGCAGGGAGTCCTAAGCCTGAATGCAGGGACAGCCTGACCTGCTCCCTAGATCTCCCCTCTGTGTGAGATTTTCAAAATAATTTCCTTGCAGCCATCGTGTCTCATTCTGCTCTTAGATGATGATGTCTACATGGCTAACGAGAAGGAGCGACAGGAGTATGTCCTGAATGACAGTGGAATCATATTTCAGGGACTGGAAAAAGATATCCAGCAAGAAGCTTGGAACTATGGACAGGTAAACAGCATCACCTATTCCAGAATTTTCAAAATAAGAACAGTGGGTAAATAGGCTCTTCAGGAGAGACAATAATTATCTCAGGGTGTAAGAGCTCAGTATTCCTTGCTGAGTATTCCTCACTTCAGATTTTCTTACAGATATATGTCTCACTTATCAATACATTACAGCAGCATCAGGATCATTTCTGCTGTCTGGCATGTGCTAAGACAGAAATAAAAGAAACAAAGCACAATTTTATTTTTCTTTTGCCCTTTACGCAAACTGGTAAAATTGCACTTCATTTTTTGACCCTTGTAAAGGGCAAAGAAAGCCACTAGGCATTGCAAAGCTGGTACATCTAAATATTTACATAGTAAATATACATAGTGATGTATTACAACTAGTAATTATTTACATAGTTAATACATAGTAAATATTTACATAAGTATTTACATGCTCAGTAACAGGCACTAAAAGGATATCTCAGAGCTCCTTTCTGTCCCACAGGTCAGGGGGCACCCTTGCCTGGCCACATCCATAGAGCAGAGCACTTGGGCATTCTCTGGGCCCAGCACAGCCTCCCTGTGACCCTAATCCACAATAATTATGTTTGTGGGTTTCTGTCAGTTCAGGTGATCTGCTGATACGAGGTGCAGGCAGCCCATGGGAGCAAAGCTTTCGTAACAGGAGGGTTCCTGTGGGGGCACGACAGGATGTGGGAGGGTGTGAATCCTGCTGAGTGCTCCTGTCTGTTCCACCAGGACACGTAATGTCTTTGTGGGTGCCAGTGGCCATGGCCCCACACCATTCTCACAGACACTTGCCTTTAAAATCCCATGGAGAGCCAGCAGCCTGGTGCTCGTGTTTTCTTCTTGGCCCTATATCCTTTAACAATACAGATAATGCCTCTGTTACCAACGTTATCCTGTTGTGCCAGGAGAAGGAAAAGAGATGGGGAGTTTGTCCTGGGGTTTACTTATGAAATTAGCCTTGTTTTGATTTCAGTTTGAAGAGGATATCCTTGATATCTCTCTGGCTATACTGGATCGGAGCCTGAACCACCGAGAGGATCCAGCTGCTGATGTATCCAACCGAAACAACCCTGTCTATGTGAGCAGGGTGATCAGTGCTATGGTAAAGTGATCCCTCACTTACAGCTCTACATGCACTTACTAACAAAACCCCAATGCCCGAGTGTGAATGCCTCAATTTTTTATAGGTGTAGGTAACTATTCTGCAACAAAATAGCTACAAAAGAGGTAAAACAGCCCAAAAGTTTAATTTACCTTTTCCCCAAGAGTTTGCTCATAACTGAAGGAATGTTTCCAAGAACTTCTGGGGAACGGTGAATCTCAGATGTATTTTTCTAACAGATTTTCAGTCCATTAGATCTTCTCACTAATTTGGAGAGCCTGAAATCACTCACTAAGTTTTTCAAATACCAAGAGAAGCATGAAATATTTTGGAAAACCAGTAGTGTTATGGCCACATTTAATGTGTGAATTCAGTATTCTTCATTTAATGGATATTTGTTCAGTGAGGCCTTTATGCATTTCCTGCAACAAATACTTGCACAGCACACACACACATAAATGCACAACCAGGCAACTGAAAAGTTTTCCATTTTATAAATAATACATCCCTTCCCACTTTCTTTAGCTGAGATTCCTCCTTTACAGCTGAGATACTTTTCAGCCCTTTAGACAGCACTCACTTTAAGCAATTTCAGCTTCAACATGAGGTAAATAACTCCTCTTAGATGTACAAAATTACTAAAAGTATGAATACTTAGGAAAAAAACAAATAAATAAGAACTTACTGCTTTCTGTACCACCATGTGACACTTAGGGCTCTGTAATGGATGTGCACAAATATATGCAACCACAACTAACAAGTTTGAGCAAGCTATAAGTACTATATGCACACTTGCAACAAATGCACATTCAGAGAAAATATTGACTTCTCAAGCCTTCCACATAAATCACCCAAGAACCTGAAACAATACTGAATGCACAGAATAATGACATACAAAGAGGTGAAATCCATCGGTGAAGCAGAGGAAATGTAAACAGAATATATAAACTGAAAACAAGGCAGTTTTGAATCATCAGACTCTACAATCTGATCTGGGTTTGGTCCAGTGGTTGCACTCGAGCAGACAAAATTCCAAGGTTCAAATGCTGTGTCCCATCATCCAGCCCATGAGAACAATGGCACCCACAGGGTCACTTCTGCCTGTTTCCCTCCCTCTCTTCTTCTGCAAATATTTTGATTCTCTCATGAGAAGGACTCTTTCAGGTCAACAGCAACGACGAGAAGGGTGTAGTGGAAGGGAAGTGGAGTGGGAAGTATCGCTCCGGGACAAACCCCCTGCAGTGGAGCGGGAGTGTGACCATCCTTCGGAAGTGGCACAGGGGGAGGTACAGACCCGTCCGGTATGGCCAGTGCTGGGTCTTTGCAGGAGTCACCTGCACAGGTATGAAGGGAGGAAGGATGAGACCAGAATGATATCAGGAAGGCAGCTCACTAGAATTGCTGTAGTTTTAACTTTCTGACAATGTTGTTGAAGTTGTTCCAACTGTGGCAAAGAGAGCGAAGAACCTCCGCTCCCCATGTGTGAAGGGTCTATTTTAAACAGCCACAGGTTGCAATACTGCACCCCAAACAAAAATCAAAGTGGTTTGCCAGGCTGGGCTGGTGAAAAGAGCAGGATTTCCTGTTTCACAGCTAGGATTCAAAGAATACCAGTGATCTTTTAAGCCCATCTCCTTACAATCCCATTTTCCACTGCTGTGTCTCACCTACCTACTGCTGACACAAAACCAAGTCACAGTTCTAAGGACCTTTAAAAGGAGCTGCAAGTCAGGAAAAGCATTTCTTATTAGTAGTTTCCATTCAGAGCTGCTCTGAGACACAAGAGCTTCTTTGGGGAAGGTACAAAGGAAAAATGATGCAATTGAAAGGTATATCTCGGAAAGTAAGAGGAAAAAGAAGCAAGTAACAGAGGAACAAATAGAGGGAATATGGGAGAGAGAACAGGAGGAAGAATCAAAGATTAAAATAAATGGGTGAATCTAACTCTTGTTAAAAGGACATGGCAGCTAAGAATGTCCCATGAGTGGAAGTGTCTTCTAAGCAATTGTGCACAATGAGTGTGATTTGTATCATATCTGGAGGAAAATTACTGGGGGTTTGTTTCCCCACTGAAAACATACAATAGACTGTTTTGCCAAGAAAAACAGAAAAATACTTTTTAAATGTGTGTAAAATAGGTTTACAGAACTTTTATGATATTCTATATTGCAGTACTGAGATGCTTGGGAATACCTACTCGTGTTATTACCAACTTCAACTCTGCCCATGACACCAATATAAATCTGAGTATTGATAAGTACATTGACATTTCTGGAAAGACCCTGCACTTGACTGAAGACAGTGTGTGGTAAATATACATATTTTTGAATTATTTCTTCCATTACATTCCCCACAAATTAAAAGAATCACGCTCCTGAAAAACTACTCCAGCCTCATGCTGCCAGTGCTATAAAACCCCACACCAAAGAATCCACAGAGTGTTCAGAAATTCAATAAGTAGTCAACCTCATGATTTTGAAGATTCAACAAAGGAGATGCTGTTTCACCTCAGAGGAGCTGTTAAAAATTGTTCTTTTGACAGACAAGTGCCCACAAATTATCACACTGCACGGGTGTGTTGTACTGCAGCATCAGTGCCTCAGTCACCAAGCACAATACACCATCTGGGCTGAATGGGACAATGGTGACATGAAGTAGAAAGAAACTGTGAGTTAAATACCAAGAGATAGGAAAGTGCACAGGAGACCTTTGGCTGTTTGTTCTGGAATGTCCAGAATTGAATTCTTGAATCTGTGATGAATTATTTTCCTTTTAACATTTCTTTTTCATAACATCCCAACATTTCTCAGAGATCTGAACACAAAAATCAGGCACAAAAGGGGAAAGAGGTACTCATGTAATGAGACAGCAGCTGCTCTCTCCACAGTTTTCATTCACTCAGGATTATTTTTGCATTGTATTAATCAGGTATTCCATATTCTGCCTCCCTTACAGGAATTTCCACGTCTGGAATGAAAGCTGGTTCACTAGAAGAGATCTTGGTTCTTTTTATGATGGATGGCAGGTTCTGGATGCAACACCCCAGGAAAAAAGCAAAGGTAACACTGTTGTAAACATAAAAAACTCCCCGTAGATAGTGTTACTCTGAAAGATTGCCACTGAAATTTCAGGACAACTCTCTTCTATACATTCCCTGTAGATATAGCATTACTTTTGCTGCACAAGAAAATCAATATCCACATCAATCTCCAGTAGGCAACTTTTCTGTCAGCCTCTGGATCGCTTACCAGCACATCAATTCTTCCTTTTTTTCATTTTGATTCTCTACCTCCACAAAAGCCAGCACATCTGAAGTTCACTTATCCTGCCCTTGCTTGTCTCAGCTCCTAACACCACACAGTCTGATTCCCCAACACAAAATTTAACAAATTTAGTTTCTTGGATCTTCTCAGTGCATTGTTGACTCCCATCCCTTAGGTCTGGCTGCATTTCTGACCTGGCTCACACCCTCTCCTCTCCTTTCACCAGACAGCTTTGCTGGCAGCCTTGCAGCCTTTGCAGGGTGAAACATTTCACACAGCACACATCATAAGAAGCTTTAGCTCTCCCTAACAACCTCCCACCTTTTGATAGAAAAGGCATGTGAGTCTCAGGGCACTCTGTTACCATAATCCACAGACACACAAACAGTGAACTTCACCCAAATGCATCTTTGGAGTGACTGCCAGCATGAGGATTTATGTTCTTTTGCAAGAGGCAGTTGTTTAACTTCTCCCTCTCCAATACAGGCATCTATCAGTGTGGTCCTGCCTCCATCAGAGCCATCAAAGAAGGGGATGTGAACCTGGATTATGACAGCCCATTTGTGTTTGCAGCAGTGAATGCTGACTGTGTCACTTGGATTCGCCACAGCAAGAAAAGAAAGGAGAGGATTTATTCCAACACCAGGAAGATTGGGAAATGTATCAGCACCAAAGCAGTGGGCACCAACTCCCGTGTGGATGTCACTGCTAATTACAAATATCCAGAAGGTAAATTCTTTGTTACAGTTGTCTTGTCACTGATGATCAGAAGTGAAAAGAATTTAGGCCTTTGTTGGACTGAGCACTGACTTAATTTCTTTACTTCTTCTAGAGCAAAGTAGCTGTGTTAGATCTCACTTTCTCCTCTTGAGTATCTTTGCCCTTCTCAGCCTTCCTAAATTTCTGAGATCAATCCTGGCTCCACTGCACTGTACCCAGCACACACAAGATCTCTGACCATGTTATCTTTCCAAGCAGGATCCTCAAAAGAAAGGCAGGTGTACAAAAAAGCACTGAAGCTGCTTGGTGTGAGAAGAACCGGAAAAAAGCCCAAAATTAGAAAACCTAAAAGGCGATTTTCAAGGGCACAAACCCCCAGTATCTCAGGGAAGCTGATCCTCGACGCATCTCCCGTGATTGGGCAGGACATCCTCCTTACATTGTCACTCAGAAACCTGATCTCAGATTTCAAGACCATAAAAGTTAAATTGAAGGCTTCAGCCGTTCTCTACACAAGAAGACCAAAGGCAGAGATTTTAGAGCTGTACAGGTCTATTAAACTCGGATCAGAAGAAGGTAATTTTAATTTTATTACACCTTTTATTACAGGACAAGACATAGTTTTGGTTTGTGGTCAAATCACATGGAAATAAAAAATGGCTCAAGAAGTGTATGACCTGCAATCAGTTGGAGGTCAAGGCTATTCAGGGGAAGAGAAACATTCATATTTCCCCATTTGCTTTTGGGCACTGTCAGAAAAGATACTGAGCAAAGTGACCTTTTGTCTGACCAAGCAGAGCCACTGTTGGTGCTACATTATGACCTTTTTTGCTAAGGAAGAACAACTAAGAGACAAACAATGGACACTAGGGAGCTACCCACATATACCCACCCTCAGATCTGTCCAGCTACCAAACTGTACCTGATAATTCACTGTTTTATGTGAATGTAAGTAGAAGTCACTTATGAGCATCATTCCTGTCTGTGGGTGTCAACACCCACAAATGTGCAGCCCCAGGGTGATGGTGTACATGCTCCTTAAAATACAGGTACCTCACAGATAGCAGGGACTTAGAAAAAGGAAGAGAGGGAAATTTTGTTTCCATTTCCATTCCAGTGAAAGAGTTTTCATTCGGGATCCCCTACTCCCAGTACAAAAACTCTCTGATGGACGACAGGAAGATCCTGGTGACTGCTGTGTGCCAAATCAAAAAGGGAGCCTCTCTTCTGATTGAGAAGGACATTGTCCTTCAGGATCCTTTTCTCACCATCAAGGTAAAAACAAGTCCCCTCTGTCACCCTTGAGAGACATGTTGAGAAAAAGCAACTAGAATTCCCACTTCTCACGGGAAGGAGTGTGGGAAGTGAAATCAAGATGATTGGATCTTGTTTCTCTGGTAATGGGCCATATGACAGAAGTGAAATGAAGTACACTAAGGAAAAGCAAACCTTTCCATGGCATAGCTATGGTATTCTTGCCAGTGCTTGTTAAAGCACTGATAAAAGTCTCAGTGTTACAAGAGTTACAAGGCAAGCTTATCTACAGAGAGACAGGACAGAGAGGGACAGAGAAATCTAGGCTGTATTTAGTCCTCCCCTCTTGTTAAGGGAGTCTGATCAATCTCTTCCAGTTTATTTAGGAAGACTGATTTTTACCAAAGACATCCTCACTGACCAGCTGATAATGCCTGGGGCTGTGAGGCTTTTTATTACTAATATTCAAGGAAGTTCTTTCACTGAATCAGGAAAAGAGGCACTTTCCACCCTCTGCAACATCTTCCCAAATGATTAAACAGCACTGCAGGCTTTTTTTTTTCTTTCCACTTAAGATTGACCTCTGGCAAATGTTGTACAATGAATAAAAAGCAGTTCTTAGTCTGCAGGAAAGACCCTGCACTATGTTTGCCTAGGGACAGTCCTGGATTTGCATGGCCCATCATATCCATATAAACGAGTTTAACTGGTTTTGGACAGCACACTCATGTGCTGTTATCACACATGGGATCAAATGCTGTCTGCCCATCTTACTGTAAACAACACAAGGGGGAATATGGTCCTTTGCAGAGTCTTTCAGAGCCTCCAGACTGGATTAGCCACCCCAAACCACCATGTCAGTAAGGAACAAGAAAAGCAAGGCAACACAAAATGTGTGAATTTTTGCAGGTCTGGCGGTTTCTGAATACCAGGTTCTGGTGAGACTTTGTACAAAGTCTCTGTGCTGACCCATGCAAATAACAGGGTCAGCTTCTGCAGGGCAGGCACCAGGATTAAATTACTTCAATTCAGTGAGTAAGATTTGAGGCATTTGTTTCTGCTGATTGAAACTTCTCTATAAACATACAGACAGTAATAGAGAAATGCAATTGGGGTAGAGGACTTCTCCATTATGTTAAATACTACTACATTATCTACAAAGACAACCAGATATGACAATTCCACTTTATCTCAGTCAAAATAAGGTAATGAATATGTTTACTTGCTAATTTGCTTTTTTTTTTTTTGCCTGAGACAGCACAATTCACACCTTCCATGTTCTCTAATCCTAAACTTCCATTTAGCCTAACTAAAGCTAATTTAACATAAGCTGCCTCCAGTAGTCACCCATATATGCCAAGTTAATTGTTGTATTCTCATTCTGTTCTCACTGACAAGTGTCATATATTGTGCTGTACATAACACCATACACTGCCCTAGTTAAAATGTTAGGATTAAATGGTAGATTCTACAGTAGTTTGTTCTTTCTCAGCCACAGTGGGTGGCTCATTCAAGGCTGAACTCTGATGCCAATGTATAAATTCCTGGCCTCTTCCTGTCCAGGAAATCCTAAGAGGGTAAATGGTTTGAAGTGGGAATGAAAAGAGAAAAGCACAAGAAATGGGTGAGAATAACGCTGTGGCTGAGCAAGATGTTTTCCCTCTGTAGGTCCTTGGTCCAACAGTGGTACACCAGGCTGTTGATGTGGAGGTCACATTTACCAACCCACTGTCTGATGAGGTGACAGACTGTGTACTGAGAGCTGAAGGTAGTGGCCTGCTCAAAGAGCAACTCAGAATCAGGTAAATGCTGCTGGCTGAAAACTCATTCACTTTGGGGGGAAATCTGGAATACTAGTGGGTTTTTAAAATTATTTTGTCAAGCTCATGACTTTTGTTGGCACCAACCTTGTACAAAATACTATCATGTCAGTACTCTCCACATACCAGCTGGAGTTTTTTACACCTCTTTCACCAAGCTTTGAATTACAGGATGCTCAGGGGGTAATGTCAGACTGTCTTAGATTTGGGGATCTGAAGAATACACAGCAAGGAATTTTCAGCTGCTTGACATTACAAATGCATTCTCTCTTTTAGTGTGGCAAGAATGGCCCCCATGGAGAGTTCCACAGTCCAGTTTGAAATCATTCCCTACAGGAGTGGCACCAGGCAGCTTCAGGTGGACTTGGTTTGCATCCATTTTTCAGACATTAAGGGATTTGTGACGCTTGATGTGGCTCCTGCTCAGTGATATAACCTGTGCATCAGTTCAGTTGTGCCTGTTTATGAGGCTGGTGCACTGTCCACACATTATTATGACTGGGGGCACAGAAATGCAGATTACTCAGCCAAAGCAAAGTGATGTCATATGAGTGCAAACTAATAAAAAGGTACCACACACACTGTACTGTAAAGACAGAGTCACCTTTTTCAATCCCTAACCTGTTTTATGGACCTTCACACATACAATTACTAGTGGAAATTATTATATAATTTAAATTGAAGGAGAGGATCAAGTGTGATGGTTTTCAGCATTAGAGCCTGTAGCAATAATAGCAGCTGGATTTCCAAGGAACATAATTTAAAATCACTGGTTTCATAAGCTTCACAGAATGCAATTTAATCATCACAGAATCACAGAATGGTTTGGTTGGAAGGGACCTTAAAGCTCATCTCCTTCCAACCCCCCTGCCATGGGCAGGGACACCTTCCACTAGCCCAGGTTGCTCCAAGCCCCGTCCAACCTGGCCTTGGACACTTCCAGGGATCCAGGGGCAGCCACAGCTTCTCTGGGCAACCTGTGCCAGGGCCTCACCACACTCACAGGGAAGAATTTCTTTCTAATATCCAATCTAAATCTACCTGCCTTCAGCTTAAAGCCATTCCCTCCTGTCCTATCACTCCATGCCCTTGTGAAAAGTCCCTCTCCAGCTGTTTTGAGAGCCCTCTTTAGGCACTAGAAGAGACGAGGAGATGTCCCTGGAGCCTTCTCTTCTCAAGGCTTGTATTCACTAAATACGTTTTATTCAGTAATAGCCAAAGTACTATCCAAGTAGCTGACATAACTAAACTCTAGAATTAAATTTATCATTTAATCTTATTACTAGAAGGAAAATACAGCAATAAGATATGACAGTGTAACAACAGAGCCCTCTTCTTATGACTGGAAAAATGAGAAGCTATTCAATAGACAAGAATCTTTAACTCACAGTTTCCCCGTTCAGATTATAATTTAATCAGGTGGTAAAGTATAAATAATGAAATATCCGGCAAAAAAAGAAAAAAGACTAGGAATAACAGTACAAAAACAGATTAAAGAGAGACTTGACTCTTTGACTAAGGAGTAGAAAACACCAGAGCATCTGAAATAGTAACAGGCTGTTCCTGAAAATGGGAATGATGCAGAAAATCATTAAACAGTAAATAGGTGATCTGTCATCTGGACTAAGACACATTTCTGTACACACATAGATTCTCACACACACACCACTATCTCAAAATGCCCAGAGTTCTTTCTGGATGAACTAAATGAGTGAATGAAACTTCCCCAGAGATAAAAGGATAAGTTACTAACACCAACAACCTGACTGAGTCCAAAACAGATTGTGTTTCTATCACTGACAAACTATAGTTAAGCACAATTCAAATTTTCGTGTATACACGTCATAAAGATTCACCTCCCCATCCAGCCTCACTTCCTTAGTTGGCTCTACCAGGAGAAAAAAGCACTTGGATCTTGAGAGGGGAAAAAAGGTATTTAAGGAGCAAAGTACTCTGTAAGAGACATCTTATAGCCCCTATACTGTGTGGGTTCAACCCCAGATCTCTCCTTGGAGTATTTACAAAGGCTTTGCTCAGCATAAACATGAGCAATTTCCCAAAGAGAAAATCGATGTGTATGGGGACCGACTTAAAATGCTCTCTGGCTTTGCAATCATATCCCTACTGGTCTGAACCTATTCCAGGACTAACAGGCAGTAGCAGTGATGAGGAGCCTGAACCAGCACCATCAATCAGTGCATTGGTCCTAATTATCCTGGCAATATGCATTTTGCTAAAATTGGAGAGGGGAGAGGTTTAGTGTTTTTACTTCATTCCAGGTCAGAAACTTCTCACTTTACTATCAGGAAAAATTGGCCAAATTGACAAAAAGCACCCTATGACATTTATTTTTGTTTTGTACTGGAACCACCATCAAGGTTGTTATTTGCCAACAGCTGCTGCCACTCAGTGCAGCCCTTTCTCTGTCTCTTACAAAACCATTGTATCTACCCTCCTAAATTATGTTAGAGGAAGTTCCACCTGTTTCCTTTCGTGCAGGTATGACAAAGCAGACAAGAAAAAAAAAGGATTTCTCTGTTTGCAAAGGCAGATACTTTTCATTACCAGAAGTGCTCAGAAAGCACAGGCTGGGAAGAAAAGGCGCAGGACAATACAATGAGAAGGACGTATGAAAATTCACATTTAACAATCCCATATCCTCATTCTGCAAAGCTGCTTAAAGCAGATCATCATTCATGAGGAACACACTGAGCCATTCATATCTAAATCCCTAAATTCCTTGCAAAGTTAACAAGCCAAAATAGCAAAGACATGAATGTTCCTAAGAGACAATTTGACTTTTTCCACTTGACACCAAGTACTGTCCGGCAATGCAGACCCAGAAAGAATGTTCCATGAGCACAAACTGACCCTGTGACACAGATTAAACTGAGGTCTCATTTAAATTTCTTTCATTTAAAGCCAACAAAATCTCCAAAACATGTAAACTCCTATTTTATTACATCAATTACACTGTTTTGCCACCCACACATACACTTACAGGGGATGTGGAAGCTGGTTAAAACAAGTCAGCCCAGAGAGACTGGAATGAGGGTTGAAAAGGACACACACACATACACACAGGAATTCAGATTTCTCCAGGCAAAGAGGGGAATAGGCAGCTTTGCACCTATCAATTAAGTCTTGCAGGATCTTGGAAAGTCAGGGTATAGGATCCTCCACCAGCCTCAGAGAAGGCCTTGAGGTAGTGATGGTATTTCACAAAATCTCATTAAATCTTGCAAGAATGCAGACTGTCATTACATTTAATACACAATGCAGCCAAACCATTCCAATTCCTTCCAGTATTCCCTCTTAAACACAATCCAGGCAATTATTTCAGACAGTGTTTGTCACGGGAGCTTGGAGTGACCTCATCCTAATTATCTGCAAAGGAAGCCTGCTGTTCAAAGGGAAATCAGCTGCAAAGCCTCTGCCAAGTTCCAAGCTTTGCAACACTCGTTGGGTTTTCACAGTGTCAGCATTTTCATCTGCCCTCAGCAACCACACCCAGCTCAGTTTGAGTGTGAAAATGCAGATCTGGCCAGTGCCAGGCATGAGAAACACATTCTTCCTGCATGAGACATAAGACAACTGTACAATTAAACTAATGATTATTACAGAGAAAAACATGCAAGTGCCCGAGGAAGGATTTAAATAGCTTTTGTCAAACCTACAATCTTCACACAGCCCTCGGTCAGAAGTCACTTGGAGTAGGTGGAGTAAAATATGGCTAATTGTCTGTATTTTTCTTTATAAATACACAGTTTAAATGTGAGCATGCCCAAGAGGCTGACCCAGCCAGCCCTCATTCCAGTCGGATCACTCAAAAAAATCCAGTGAGCACTGGCTGATATGACACATGTTTACCATAAATTGATCTTGAAAGGCATTGAAATCAGCCTCCGGGGTGGTGAATGTTTCTGCCCACCATCCTGTTCTTCTGATCTAAGTTTCTAGAGCCTTGATTCAGGCAGTGGATGAAATTACTACTGTTTTACAGATTAAAAGAGATCAACCAGAAATAGCCAAAGTTGGTGGTTTCAAATCACTTTGTTCTGCCACCAAAGCTGCACTGCTGTACCACTTGGTCCATGTGCTGAATGTGGAGGGCACTGCTCACTATCAAAGACAAACCCAAGGGCACAGTGTAAGCATTTCTTGTTGCTCTAAAGAAACAAGAAATCCCCTCCAAAAGGAAAATTCCTGTCTAATTCGTGCACATGCCACTGTCAGAGCTGGAAATGCAGATACCTTTAAAGGGAAGCAACAAATCTTCCTTGCAGTTGCCAGTTTGACCAAGAGATGGTACTGTGGGAATACACAGCCATGACAAGGCAGTGCTGATGGGATAAATACCTGCTTGGATCTAAACCACTCTGATTTAGAGGTTCATAAACTCATACCTACATTGCAGAGGTGCATTTAAGAACACCTCTGATGTCCCTCAACCACTCTGCAATTCTGTGAAAGTGAATCTATACAATCAAGGCTGTGCTGTAAAAGGACTAAAACACAGGGAGTTTTTATTTAGCTTAAATGATGCATAGAAGCAAGAGATTGTAAAGTCTAATATGGACATAGAAAAACACCAAGTTCTCTGGTGTAATATTGTGTGTTTGGCTTCTCAAATTACTCTTGAATTTGTGGAAGATCATAGGTTTCTATGGTGACTCACTCCACCATGAAAGATGTTCATGTCTAATATTTTATTTCCTATCTTTTGACCAATTATTTATCAATCCAGTGGTGTCCCTTTAACATTACCCCAATTTCAAGGATGTATTTAGCCCAAATCTACAGTGCAATACTTTTAAATAGTCGGCATTATGCTACAAAAATTCTACATTTTTAGCTGCTGCCTTTGGCACATTTCCTCATTTTGAAAAGGTTTCACTTTTTTGAATTAGGCACAAGAGCAATGGATGTGCTGACTAATTTTTTTTTAACTCCTTGAAGGGTTTAGGATCTAAGCAGCTTGGGGTCAATGCTGTAGAGCAGCTCTCCAACACTTACATTTGAAGTGCATCCTGTGCATTGTTTAGAGCCCTATTGAGATTTGCATTTCCTACTCTGGGGTTCCCAGTGCACAGCTTCTTGAAGGAGTAGTCCCTGTCTGTCTCCAAATGCTTCATATCCCTCTGGGGAATTTGACCTCATCTGTTGGGTGTCTTCAGTGTGGCCTGAGAGATAAAAGAGCCCTTGACATCTGCACACCAGGCCAGCAAGATAAGCTGGAAAGGTGGTCACATCACGTCCCACCCTGTATAAAGAAATCAAGCAAACAACTTTGCAAGAGGACAGTTTTTACAGACAGCTGGAGGAAGGAGCCGTTGCCCAGCAGAGCGAGCAGGAGCTGAAGACTTTCATGGTACAGGGAACCAGCCATGGGCCAAGGTAAGCAAAAATCACTTTGGTTAGTTCCAAGCATTTGCAAGCTATGTGTCAGGAAAAAAAAACAACTGTTCTTGCTCCAAGAGGCTTGTTCTTGTTCACAAGGCTTGTAGAAGAGCTGAGCTTACAGGGCAGGAGCCAAGACTGTGCTCTAAAGGCCAAGGGAGTTGGGTTTGCATGGCAGACTGCACAAAAAGGCACAGCAAACAAAAGCTGGTATCAGTGTCTAAGAGGAGCTTGAGAAGCAGCAAGAAGCAGCCAAGGCAGACAGGTGAGAGTCTGGAAGCAAAGGCAAGTGAGGTATCCTCAACAGAGGGAATGGAGGGCAGAGGTGGTGGGAGGGAAGCCAGACTACAAAACTGAAGCAGAGAGATGATGAAGTGTTTTAGCCACGGAGCAGGGAGAGGGTACAGGTTCCAAGCAACCTTGAAGAAAGTGACAGCAAAAAAGGCAGCTCAGTAGTCACTTGGCAGCAGAACAACCAAGCTCAGAGTGAAGGCTCCCACAGTTACTGGTCAGAAAGTCTCAAAGGCAGGGGGAGAACATCTGAGTGGAGAAAACACTTGGTCAGCTGTTTGTGTGTCTCAGAATGTGGCTCAGGGCCAGACTGCAGGCAGTTCACAGCCCCAGACTAATTCTGTATCTTCTCACACTACAGGTCTGAGCTTCAAAAAATGCGATTTCAAGGTCCCCATGAACAACAGTAACCACCACACAGAAGAAATCAGCACTGAAAGGCTGATTGTGAGGCGGGGGCAGCCATTCACCATCACTGTGAACTTCTCAGCTCCAGTACACAACTACCTGCAGCAGATGAAGAGGACCTTCCTCATTGCACAGACAGGTAACACCACTACCACACCTATCAGAGCTCCTGTCCACACTCCTGAAGAACAGAGCTGGTGGCAAAGCCATCTCCAGAGCTGGACAGAGGTGCACACATTTAGACATGAGGCAGTGAACTGTTTATCTAAGGCAAAGTAGAGTCTCCTGCTGCTGCAGGGTCACAACCAGATCCCTTTCCAGAAGAGACACTGCAGCACAATAACCAATATAGGTTTGCTACTCCATGATTTGAAAATACTCACAGGCTCTCTCCTGGCTTTTGGTTTAGGAATGTTCAAACTTAGGTAGCCTTAAGGAATGTTTTCTAGTGAGACCCCTGAGAAGGGCAGCAACATTCAGCCCCAGCCTGTTTTACCAAAACTTGAGCATTTGGCTGTGACTCTTGTTCTAAGACTGAATTCCAGGAGCAGCAGGTCTGCACCATTCTGGCAGTGAATACACTGGTTTCTACAAATCCATGAAATGCACATCTCACTTTCAAATGTGGAGGCCCGAGTGCAGTAGTAACCTTAGGAAGGTTCATTAAGGTGCTAAGGGGTTTAGACTCTCTCATGAGGAGAGCTGTGGCTCCTGGGATAGACAAGGTCCCTGCAGTCCGCACAGGTGAGGAATAAACACAATGTTTGGAATAAACACAACCAAATCTCTTTGGCTGCAGGATGGCATCCTTCCGAAGGAGATGAAATCCAGACTGAATTTCCCATCTCCAGCCTGGGAGATGAGAAGCAGTGGAGTGCAGCACTGGAAGAACAGGACCTGTGCTCCTGGACCCTCACTGTGAACACCCCTGCCAATGCTCCCATTGGCCAGTACACTCTGCTTCTACGTGCTTCCCAAACTTCCCACCACCTGGGAAAATTCACCCTTCTCTTTAACCCCTGGTGCCAAGGTATGTGGTCAGAAACACGCAGGCTGGGATCAGTCACTTCACAAAAACAGCTTTTGAGCTCTGGCACTTTGTCCCCATGGAGGCTGAGGCTGACCCACCCAGTGCTCCCTGCCACTCCTGCCCCGCTCCTCACAGCACCTGAGGAGAGAGGAAGGGGCTAAGAAAGCTCAAAGTTGCCTATCTCAGCACTTCTGTTCCATTGCTGGAATACTTCACTGCCAGAGCCCTGCCCTTCTGCTAAGGAAAAATGCTTGATGAAGTGTTTCCTATAGTAAAGATTTTAAGATGAGTCAAGATTGTAACTAGTCTGATTAAGGCCACTGTATCTGTTTTAGGATTAGAGAAGTTACCAGCCAGGAGAGTAGCAGAGCCAGCAAGTGCAACTGCCTCGGTCTGGAGGAACTTTTTGAACAAGGAACAGAGATTACAATGAAATTCTTTTTTCCTGTCTGATTCACAACCTGTGATATTTTTCAAGGCAGGATACCAGGGACTGCTGAAGTCCCTGGAGTGCAGTGGAGTCTGCTGATGTCAGAGAGATGCAAGTGCATCTGAGACCAGGAATGTTTTCTTCCTGATGCTTTTTTCCCTCTGATCTAGATGATGAGGTGTTCTTGCCCAATGAAGCACAGCGGCAGGAGTACATTTTAAACCAGGAGGGTGTCATCTACTGGGGGACTGAAAATGCAGCCGTAGCACAGCCCTGGGACTTCAGTCAGGTAAGCCAGAGGTCCAACATGTCTGTGCCCTCTCACAGCCACCAGCAGAGGAAGGGTACATATACCCTGTGTGTACAGGATGCTGACAGCCTTATCCATCTCTGTGCTGTGGCTCTGATGAAAGACCTCACTCTCTGCACTCACTGTCTTTGTCTAAACCTGTGCAGGAGAACAGGGACCTCTGCATGAAATCACATAACCCCCTATATGTCATTTTAGCTACCTTCTCAGGCTGTCCTATATAAAGATATGCATTGATCTATATCCGAGCTTTGTGTGCCTTCCTTTCCAAAACAGGTATAAAAGCATTTAACAGAACTTAGTAATACTCTCTCTGTATTACAGGTAAAGTGAGGACAAGCAGATCTTTCAATTTGCCCAAGGCCACCTGACACAGCCAGTGACTAGAGCAGGATTTTACTCCACTTTAGTGCCAGCAGATCACAAAAGTACTTCTGTGCCGACCTAGAGAGTGCTCCAGAAAAGCATCAATTTCCCTCCATTAGGGGATACAGCATCATGTTAATGCATTTCCACCTTCAATAAAGCTGGAGGTCCGTCTTCAGTATGTTGTGCTCCCCCTCCAAACCTCTGCCTGGAGCTCTCCTCCTCAGCCCACTTTCTATAAGACAATCAGCAGAGAGGGAGAAATAACCTGCACAGTTCCAAATCCTCATAGAGACTCAAGAGAACAAAAACTCAGGCCGGATTTCCTGAAATGATGTGTTCTTGTTTCAGTTTGAGCAGGGCATTGTTGACATCTGCTTCACACTGCTGTGTCTGGGTGAACTCCATCAAGGAGAGAAGGATCCCACCCAGCGCAGGAGCCCTGTCCACGTCTGCCGAGCAGTGGCTGCCATGGTAAGGAGAGCAGACAGCAGCTCTGGCACTAGCAGGGTGCATCTTCTCAATCCCAGGGTGCATCTTCTCAATCCCAGGGTGCATCTTCTCAACCCCAGCTCAGGGCAACCCACTGACCAAAGAGGAACCCTGCCCAGGGCTGTTCCAAACCCGACCTCCAACCTGTCCTGATATTCCCATAGCAAAGTAGTGCTGCAGGAGTTACTTAGCAGTGACTTTATTCACTTACTGAATAAATCTCAGAGGAGACTGCTGTGCTTGTTCTGCTCAGCCACGACCTTCATGCTTTGCACCAAAAAAGTCCTCTTGGTTTCATCTGCCTTGGGAGTAGCTTCATCAAACAGGATTGGGTTGACCTAGCAAATAGAGGCAATTCCTTAATACATCTTTCTCTCCTTCTTCCCCGCAGCTGAACTGCAATGAGCTTAAAGGAATCCTGACAGAGTGTGAGGCCGGGAAATACCGTAATGGGACACCCCCTTCCAAGTGGCTGGGAAGCAGCCCCATCCTCTGGCAGTGGATGGCATCGGAATTCCAGCCTGTCCGCTACGGGCACTGCTGGGTGTTTGCTGCAGTCATGTGTTCAGGTACCTCAAAGTGGTGCTTCAAAGACCTCCGTGTTGAGCAAAGCCTTATTTGGTCTGCAGGACCTGCAGCATATGCCTAAATTCCTGGATTAACACAGATCCCAGTAACACAACCTTTAATCTTTAGGTGAGAGGCAGATCCCCAGAGTTTCCTCTTCAACACTGAGCATCACTAGCTTTGAGATAAGAGTATCAGTACATCCATTCTCTGAAGGCACCTGTGAGATCTTATTTCCTGAAGGGGCAACGACTCTTGCAAAGCCCAGACAGCAGGCCTGTGCCATTCCTAACAGTCCTAGCACCAAAAAGGGCTCTACACCCATCAGCAGAGGCACCCTTAGGGCAGGATGCACAACTGATTCACGGCTCTCTCTTCTGCACAGTTCTGAGGTGCCTGGGAATCCCTACCAGGGTGGTCACTGGCTTTACGTGGGCTCACAACACTAAGAGCAGCCTGAGTGTGGATGAGTATTATGATGAAGATGGGACACTGCTCACACAGGACAAGCGTGCTCGTGTCTGGTAAGGAAACATGGCAGGGCCCAAGCAAGAATTTGAGACAATACCTGGATGTAGGAAGTGATGGGGGGGGGAAACAAAGAGGTGAAAGAGCTGCAGGGAGGTGGATAGGAGACAGCTCAGCTGAGATCCTGTCCTTGATAAATTGGGCAACCCAAACTGAAGAGTGCTTTATTACTAGGGCCCACAAAGGAAGAATGATAGCCCAGTCCAGCCAGAGAAACTCCACTTGTATCAAAAAACGTGGTCTCTGCTCTCCTCAACATGCACTGAACTCTTTCAAAGGAGCATTGACCGGCTGTGATTTGGCTAAAAATTTACTGTACCTCAGGGCTCAGTCCCTTGGTATAAGCTCGTGATGTCTCTTGCAGGACCTTCCACGTTTGGAATGAATGCTGGATGGCTCGGGCTGATTTGCCACCCCAGTACAGCGGGTGGCAGGCACTGGATGCCACCTGCCAGGAAAAAAGTGAAGGTAAGATATCAGAGATGGGCTTGAGAAAGGGGGGAGCAGGGAGCAAATAAAGCAGTTCAGTGTTCCTCCCTTGCCCAACTTCCAGTGGAAAGATGCAATAGGACAGGGACTCACTCTGTTGACTTTAGGTCCAAAATCATTATTTATCTGTTTGGTTTATGCAGCTTATGTAGCTTTAAGAGCTCTATCACAGCACTGTCTTCCTGAACTAGATACTTCACTAATCCCAGTACAGGTCTAAACTAGGGATGGCTTTAGCTGGTAAAGCATCTGAATCTTAACTAGGCCACATTTTCTCCTCAGGTCGATCCTTCTGTGGGCCAGCCCCTGTCCACGCCATCAAGGAAGGGGACACAGAAGTCGATTATGATGTTTGCTACTTCTTTGCCGCCATCAATGCCAAGTGTCAGGTCTGGATACAAAAAGCAGATGACACCCTTAAGCCAGCTTTTGGTGGCACGAAATACATTGGTAACAACATCAGCACCAAAAGTGTTGGCAGTGAACGCTGTGAGGACATCACACACAACTACAAGTATCCTGAAGGTATGGGGTTGGCCAGTGGCTGAGCACCTTCCTTGGCAGTGTTACAAATGAAGAGGAAAAGGCTAGAGAGCAGAGCCAAACCAAAACACCAGGGTCATCCACTTCTCACAACTTCCCCTTCTTCAATGGCATGAGAACACCCAACTCTGTCTACAGAACCAAAGCCTAAATTTCATCTGCTTAATTGCATTAGCCAGGTCTGGGGATGGCTGGGTGTCTCTTTACCAGGCACTTCCACATCTGGAAAAACTTTTCTGGTTTCTGTTGCCTCTACACTCTGTACCTTCACCTCCCATTACCTCTGTGATAGATAGATAGATAGATAGATAGATAGATAGGTAGGTAGATAGGTAGATAGACTGACCTGTATCAGACTCCAGCTTTCTGAAAAGGACTGTTATGCTCTCAAATATTGCCTAAATCTCTCCCTCAAAAAGTAGCTTCAGAATGTGAGTGCTGTTTCCCTGACCCAACCCTGCCATCTCATCTTAGGCTGTGGCATGTTGTCACCTTGGCTGCAATCCATCACATGAGAACACAGCTCTGCCTCAGCTACAGCAATAGTTAAAGAGGCCACTGCCTCCTTTATTGTGACAGATGTTAGCACCAAGATGCTTTAAAAACTATGACAGCTCTTCCCAGGTAGAATCTGTCAGGTACATCCAATGAATATCCTGTCGGCTGAAATTCTTGAATTGCTCCAACCAGAAGCTCAAAAGGATATCTCTCTATGCTCTTAGAAACAGTTATCTACAGTAGTGCCAGGATAAATCAATGCCATTCTCCTGCACTTGCTGCTTCACACTGTTAAACTGGAAAGGATACTAAAATATATGTTCCTTTTTGTGACAGGCTCTCTCAAGGAAAAAGGAGTACTTGACAAAGCCTACAGAAGTATAAAGAAACTTGAGACAACCACCAGCAGCAGCTCAACACAGTTTAGCTCCATTCCTATTGCCCTTGAAGAGCCAGTTAACCTTTCCCTCCACCTCCAGTCGAGTAGTTCTCTGCAACCAGGACAAGATATTCCACTTTCCATTGAAATGTCTAACCACAGTGGTGGAGAAAAGGCTACTCAGCTGGTAGTTGGGGTCCAGTCTCTACATTATAATGGTGTGCCCATTACCCAGCTTTGGAAGGAAGAGTTTAATTTTAACCTCCAAAGCAATGAAGGTAAGGACTCTGCTGAGTGCACGGCTAGAAAAGTGTATCTAGTTCTCACTTCAGAAAAAATGCTCTTAGCCATAAGTTTGCGAAAGGTTGTCTGAGTAGTTGATTGTAAGTGATTGCCCAGAGGTTGTGGAGTCTCCCTCATTGGAGATATTCAAGGACCATCTGGACACAGTCCTGTGCCACATGCTCTGGGATGACCTTGCTGGGGCAGGGAGGTTTGACCACATGATTCACTTCCAACCTTACCCATTCTGTGATTCTGTGAAATACACCACTTTGGCAACATCACCTTAGAGATTTTCAACCTGTGAATCCAGTTGGGATCACTGAAGCATTTAAATGCTGCAGCTTTCAGTACAATATTGGGCACTAAACACTCAGAGGTGTCACGCAGGCAAAGACCAGACTCTACTCATCACCTGTTATTTCACCACTCTATTCCAGTCCACCACCTGAAGATCCTTGTGCCTTACTCATGGTGTGGAAAAGAGCTGGGGGAGACCCACCTGCTCAGGCTGACTGCTGTGCTGAGAGATGAGGCCTCCTGCTACATCTACCTGGCACAGGAAGAGATCAGCGTTTCTGACCCCCTTCTCACTATTGAGGTTAGACTGGGCTGCCATTCTATTACTGCTGTAGGGAGAAAACAGCTTTCACAGTCACAGGCAGCAAAACAACTCTGCTGGTTCAGTGGCTCTCCTCGTGCCATATTCTTTCAAAGCACTGGGATATCAATTTGGGAAAGGTGAGTTGGGCCAGTGTTGTACACAGTGCTCCCACTCCTGCCTTTTCTCTGTGTGTGCACGAGGAAATCCTGATAACTCCTAACTCACTGACTACTCTGGAAATCAGAGGCTGCAGAAGGAAACCAGAGCAGAAGAAACAAACCTGGATTTTGCCTCTTCTGCCAAGTGGCAGCTCAGGCTGAGACCTCTGACACCAAAAATTATACATCTCCCTTTAATCACAGGAGAATCTTTTTCCTTCTCTCAGTTTCAGCTCATTTCCTTCTTTCAACAGCTTCCAAAAACCATGGTACAGTATCAGCCAAGCACGGCAAGGATCAGCCTCCTGAACCCTTTCCCCAGACCCCTGGAGCAGTGTGTGGTAGCAGTTGCAGGGCGAGGGCTCATTTACAGACAGAGGAAGTACAGGTAAGTGCAAACTGATGGATCTGAGAACAGCAAATGGAAAAAGAGACACAACACAAGCTAGAGAAACCCTTGCACAGCAAAGGCTGTCCCCAAAACCAGGCAACAACATGGCAGGAAGATACTGCTTTAGCATGAAAGCCCCAGGCATTCTGTCATTTATTTACATACAATACAGAAGATTTTCACACTCAAAAGGAGAAGCTAACAGAACTTCCCACAAATGTGTAATGCATAAGTTGAGGCCAATATGGCATCTGTGAAAGCTTCCACCCCAAAGGCCTAGACAACAAAAGGAAAAGCCTCCTGCCAACAAAAGGATAACAGGAGAAATACCACAAGACTTAGTCAGAAACTCACATTAAATAAGACAAGTTAGAGGTCATTGAAATGAGCCATGAAGTTCAGAAATTATTTGCTGTTGAGAAATCAATTACTTTTTAGTGAGCCACTTGAACATCCTTAAGTGGATTAAAACTGTACTGTTTGTGACATAGCTCTCCACCCATTACCCACTGTAAGCAATAAAGACAGTCCCTGGGTACAATTCTAGTGGTGTCTTCCCCTTCCCAGCTGAAGAACCAGGCAAATGTGACTTAGCCAACAGTTATCCAAAAAGGTATGCTCTCCTGCACAGGACAAACACCCCACATTTATCTGAAGAAGCTGCATTAGGACAAAGTCACCTTAGATGGCTCCATGGGGAGTTTCAACTTTCCTGTCCTATCTCCTGCCCAAACTACTGTCAGATGACAATTCCATTGTGGTAGTTTAGATAATTGCTAGCTTTCTTCTATTTCTTTTTTTCCTTTCTTTTCTTTTTACTTTTGGCACCACACTCCTGTCTAGCAAATGTATCTCCTAGGCCCAGGGAACCAGAAATACAGAGAGGTGTGATTCCTGTATAATCCCTTCTCACCTTTCAGGTTGGGATCTGTGCAAGCTAAAAGCACTCAAGAACTGCAAATCCCATTCACCCCCATCCGAGCAGGGCCCAGGAGACTCACTGCACAACTGACCTGCCCTCAACTCCAGAACCTGAAGAGCTACAGAACTACTGACATTGCAGCTGCCTGAGGCCCAGCTTGGAACAGATCCTGTTCCACACCAAAAGAGTGGTCATGATCTGTGCCTTGATCTTAGGCAAGTACAGATGTTAACAGTTTAATAAAAGTTAAGTTTAAAACCATGTCTGATTTTGATTATTTGTATAAATTCAGCTCTCTCCCATCTGGCACTGTGTCCACTCTCCCGTTTCAGAAGTTGAACCTTACTGTGACAAAGGTGGGCTGAAGGCTCAAGCAGACATTTCTCACCACACACATGTGCTGAACCCACCACTGCTGAGGCATTTTCCCCCCCTGTGAAAACAAAAGGATATCCTGGAACTTTAAAGTGATGATACATGTAGCAATTCTCTAGAGATATACCCTTCTCCCCCTACGGATCCTTGATATTAATAAAGTAGTAAACAGTATTTTCTGCTGCTTTCTGAGGAAATGAATAATAGAAAGCTGTTCAGTGCTCTCTAAGGTTAAACAGTAAACAGCAACAGTGCAGCACATTTTATAATGGTTCATTGGGCTGCTTGCAAAAGAAGCAAGACCCTTTCCTTCTGTATATATCCTCTGTCACCTGAAGACAGATAAAGCAACTAATGCAAATCTAACAACATTTTATTGTTCTTTGAACCCCACAGTAGTTGTAATGTCTGAAGAATGGGGCAGGTTAAGATGCAGCACTGCATCATCCCAAGAATCCAAGTAAAATGACAACTTCTGCAATGGCAAAGAGCAACTTCCTGGAAAAGTTTTTCCAAGTGGCAGCAAGGTTCTCCCCTAGAAACATTGTTCTCCTCATTCTCCGAGCAGCTGAAGAACAGCAAGATTCACTGGGAAAGCACATGCCAGAGCCAGTGGCAGCAACACACGTAGGCACAGGAGAGCTAAAGTTGACCCTGTGTGAAGTCCTTGATTTTGTTCATGTTGTGATCTACTGCACCATTTAGGAACTGCACCCAGCCTTCCTCTGATGGTGGACACACATGGCTTGTCCTGCAAAAGTGGAGGAAACTCATTAGGAAAGCCTCCTGGGTGTCTCACACCTGTGCATCCAGGGAACACAGGGGTACTGTGAAGTGCTGAATAACCACAGCATTAAACAGGGCTGCTATAGCTCCAGAGGGCTTTGAGCAAGGAAGAACCCACATCCATGTAGATAGTCCCAAACCTTAACACACGTGTGTCTTCAGTGGGAACTGCTTTCATCCCTACCACTCTTTTCTTAGTCCCATCCCTCTGGGACCAGACAACATCATAAATACTCCAAAATGCCAGCATTTACTGTCTAGAAATGAGTCATATTTGACACGAGGTAGAAAGGTCTGAGCTTTCATAGCAGGGAACGCACGCTCATAAAACAGTAGCTCATACTCACTTTGCAATCTCTAAGACTTTCTTTAACACTGAGGCCAACTTAGCAGCCTAGAAGGAAACAAAAGGGAAATGAAGTGAGCCAAATGTGAGGAAAAACAGGGTCTCAGCAGAATTGGAAAGGAAAGAGAAATGTGGGAATGCTCAAGAGCCAAAAATGAGTAAAACTGCCACCAATTCTGATGCAGAATGGAGTTATCTATCACTGCCAAGCTGGAAGTGTCTCCCACCCTACTGCTGGCTGGGACAGGTAAAAATAAAGACATGTATGGTTCTTAAAGCATACATTAAAATGCCTTCTTTAAAAAAAGACAAGCCTATTAGAAATTGGTGATTGATATTAAGATATGAAGTTACAAGTGACTGACTTTAATGCAATTTGACATTAAGTAATACTTTCTTTTTTATTGCAAAAAATCAAGCCACTGGCCAAAGGCATGAAACCAGTTTTGCCACTGGACATCTCTATGAATTATAGCTCAGAGCTAAAGCTCCAAGTGGTCATGCCCTTCCCAGAAGAGGTAAAGATGAGGAAAGTATTTCCACCTGAAGGAAGCTAAGTGTGCAAGAACCAAGGGCACTCTTCAACCCTAAGAAATCTTTACTGAGACAGTCACTAACACCCACCTCTCCCTGACAGTCACATAACCCCTCCAATTTGATTTCTCCCCATTCTCTACAGCCCAGTCCCACACACAGGCTGCAGATACTCACATTAAGTCGCACAGCCAGAGGGTTCACAGGTGGGTACATGCTCAGTGCCAACTCATCAACACTAGGATAGAAAAGAGGGGAACAATAGAAGAAAGGTCCTGCCAGCACAACTCATGGATCCTGGTCAAAGCCCACACCCAGCCCTGAATGTAAGTCAGGAACAGCAGTGCATGACAAGGAGATGTCAGTCATACCCATGGGTTGTGCCCCTCTCACCACAGCGTGAGATGTGGCCACAGCTCCACCCCAAATTGCAATGTCTGTTCCCCTCCTCACCTGCACAACTCTCAACAGCTTATACCATAACAGTCTCCCCACCACCTGCTCACAGCTCCAATACCATAAATGCAGTCCTAATCCATTCTCTAGACCTCAAGAAAGACCAGGGCTGCTCCAGAGTAAAAAGCAGCACAGGGAGAGACCTGCTTACCTTGGACTGATCTCATTAGCAATGTCTGCAAGGTCATCCAGCTGAGCAATCTGCTCTGGAGAATCAGCTTTGCCATAGGCCTTCACTGCACCCAGGACCTTCTTCAGGCAAGCTTTGGAAGCCTTCATTAACCCCATGCAGGAGCTCAGCAGCTGCCGGTCAGCTTCTGACCAATACGTGTCTCTGTTGCCCCGAAAGCCCAGCTCTTCATCCTCCATGATGTCACCATAGGGATCCTGCCCTTCCACCAGTGCCTGAGAACACAGAGGCACTGAAAACCCAGAGCCTGACATCAACTCCAGCAGTACCCGGCAGGAAAGGGAGAACATCATCTAGACATCGTGCAAATAATTAATGGGGGAAATCTCAGCTGGTTAATCCCAGAACTGGATTAAGATAAACTAATCCCCCACTCTAATTCAACAGTGCAAACAGCAAGAACCTGGTAAATACTGCCATTCCTACATCTCCCTAAACTTCCTCCCACAATCTCCCATGTGCCCCAGTTCAGGACATGGCTTTATGGATACCTTATATTAAATAAACCCAGTTTGAGATTAAAAACTCATTAAAATCCACGCAAAAAACAATAACCTAGGTCATATCAGAATAAATTTAAATCAAAGCCTGTATATAAAACAATCCCTGCATTCCACCACTGAACCACCACAGAGGGTGGTGAGGCACTGGAACAGGGCAGTGGTCACGGCCCCAAACTTGCCAGAGCTCAGGCATTGTTTGGACAATGCTCTCAGGCACATGGTGGGATTGTTGGGGTTGCCCTGTGCAGAGACGGGAGCTGGACTCGACGATCCTTGTGTGTCCCTTCCAACTCAGGATATTCTGTGAGTCTACAATCCACCCCTGCAGGTTCCTCTGAGGCTCAGGGGCTTCCTTACATGTTCCATCTCCTCCACAGCATCCTTGACCACACCTAGACACGCAGTCAGAGCTGATGCAACTGCTGCCTGGTTATCTGTAAAAGAAAAAGAATGAAAACTGTGTCACCCCAGTGTTTCAAATCAGTTTGCAACAACCTTCATCTAGTTTTGCCATCATTAGATCTTGAGATTGCAGGATCATACTTCTTGCAGAGCTCAGAGCTGCACTGTTGTCGTGCAAAGAATCTGGCCTGGCTTCCAAGCTTATACATTTCAAAACCAGTCGGGTTTTGGAGAATGAGTGAGCCTTCACTGTGCCACCTAGAATACCTTTGCAAAGGCTATTGGTATTCCAAGACAACACATCCTAGTTCTGTTGTTCTGCATTTACAACACTCACCTCGTGGCAGGTTGGACACTTGCTCACACGCCTCCCACACACCTCCAGTGGATATAAGCTGTTCCTGAGACAAGCTGAAACAGAACAAAAGCCCCCAAAGTTAGACTCAAGAACACCACTGTGCTTTTATCAACCTCACTTTTTATTAACACCACTTCATTAACACCACATTTTATAAACACCACTGTTTTTTTACTTTCTGCACCGAGGATGGTGCACATCAGTAGAAGTTCTGCTGGAAAGATGTTGGCTAAGTACAAGGTCAGCTCCTTTGCTGATAGGAGGCACTGGCAAGACAGGCAGAAGTGAGGGCCAGCCCACCCTTACCCTTGGAGATGCTTTTACCCTGAGGTTCTTTCACTGGGCCCTGTCTGTGCTCCATCCCAGCTGTGCACCAGCTTTGTCTGTACCCAGTCTCGCCCTTGATTCTGAGCTGGATCCTGACCCACTGATTTGACCCTCCTGCCTTGACCTCAGACCCAACTCACTGTAATGGACAATCCCTGGATGGTGTCTGATGCTGGTCATTCTCCCTGGACCTGACCCTAATCTCTACTTACTGGCCTGACTTTCCAGCTTGAAATCATCCCGATGGGCTTGTCTGATGATCTGACTCTCAAATGAATCTCACCACCCTCACCAGCACTGCCCTGCTCTCTCAGATCTTGGGGAACTGAACCTTTGCTGAAGAGGCCACTGCCCCTTCCTGATTCCAACTCTGCTTCTGTCTCCCCTCCTTCCCTTAGGAAGCAGTCTGCACTTGCTGCTTCTTAACAAGTATACTTGTAATTTTTTCTTCCTTTTTTTCCAAAAAATTATCATAAAATCATAGAACCACGTGATTAAAAATCACCTCTCCGCTGGAGCATTGAGAATTGTGTCTGTGAGCTGGATCATCCCTTCCACTACTTCAGTGGTAGCATCTCGTACCATCTTCCGGAGAGTAGTACCTGGGTGAGATTGAGAAAGTTGCCACAGTCAGCACTGACAGAGAGCAACTGCTGAGATGAACACAAAGATGAACACACAGACTGCTCTGTTTGTGTGGATACACTGTATAAATGAAGTTACAGGTATTTGGAAGGAAGCAAGATGCTTCCCAGTTCCAAAAGGACTCTGGACAATAATTTCAACACTTCATAAATACCAACACTCAATCAACTATAAAACTTCCTACATTATCATTCTTCCACAGATGGAAATCTGCAGGAGTAGACAGACAAGTAGTTCACTCATAAACACGGTCAAAGTCTACAGAACAGCTGATAATGGGATAACCTGCTAATGAAAGTTTGCTTTCCTGTGGATGCCAGATCTCATACTGGGCTCTGAAATACTGGGTTTCTTTATACAGGGGTGGCTGCCTTGCTGTCACTATCTCACCTTGGCCCTTGGGGAGCCAGTAGTACACTGTGGCAACTGCAAGAATGGCATTTTGGACATCTTCACTCAGCTTCCGGCAATCCTGAAAATGGAGATGCAAAAGGATCACCTTCGGATCATCATGAGTAGCACAGAGCTGCAGCATATTTAGAAAGTCTCACAAGCAATCATGGGCTTTCAGACTGCTTTGAGAAAAGGGAAACATAATAATGGTCGTCCTGTTTGAGAAACAAATCCAACACAAGAAGAAAATACAAATAAACAAGCTGTATGCATAATAACATGACAGGGTAACAAAACATGCCCTAGTGTGGTGGTCACACACCAGAGAGGAAGAAGTAGCTTAGATCATTATTCTGGAGATTTTTTATTCCTGTCCTCCAAACAGAGGTGTGATAAATTTCTCTCAATTAACAGCAAAAATATTTCATATTCTTTGTTGGATCTAAGGTCTGTATTCTCCAATATTCCGTTTCTATCAGCAACTAGCTGCAACTGCTAAAGAATGTAAGAACACTTCTAGTAAGTATGTCTCCTTAGCTTACAGAAATTAGTTCTCTGGGCAGCTCTTGGATTGTGTTAATGCACTCTATAATACACAGCCCATGGTGACATCCCTTGTTTGCACTGGACCAAATTGTTTTAATCAAGTGAACCAAGAGACACCCGAACCTTCATCCACAGGGGCAATTTCAGTCTGTGGAGGCTTTCACTCACCTCTGCAGAAGGTAGTGGAGGCCTTGAGAATGCCAGACTCAGCTTTGTAGCTTCCTGTGACGTTACTTGGAATGTCTGACCTAGAAAAAAATCCAGTGGGAGCAAAAGAGAAAGTAACTTGGGTAAAAGATAAAAGAACAGAGCGGCTTGATGAGCAACATCTCTGATGCTACTACTTGATTACCATTACTTGCTTATCATTATTTCCTTCCAAGCCATACAAATACATACACTAAATCCCACTCCAAAGCAGAATTCCATGGTTCCATGCATGTAGCTTGTTTCCTATCCCTGCTTTTTTTCATATGGCTGGCAGTGATATCAACAACCCCAGTCTGCATCTCGGTCCATGACCCCTTCACCAGGATGTGCTGGGAGGCTTTAACAGGGACCAAAGGCTCTATAAATCTTGTGTACCAACGGTTCAATATCGGCTGCTGCTTTGCCAGGTGACCACTGTTAGGGTGGTCAGGCACTGGAATAGGTTGCCCAAGGAGGTGGTGGAGTCACCATCGCTGGAGGCGTTTGAGAGGCGCCCGGATCTGGCGCTGAGCGATGTGGTTTAGGGGTTACAGAGGCAGCGCTGGATTGACGGCTGGACTCGATGATCTTAAAGGTCCATTCCAACCCTGATGATCCTACGATTCCACGAGCGGAAGGTACGTGCCAAGCGCCGGCTGGAGACCCGCGGGGGACGGGAGCCCTGCCCCGCAGCGGCCCCGGCACACCCCAAAGCCCGGTCCATCCCCTCCCCGCCCGTACCTAGCGCGTCCCAGAAGCGCGGCGGCTCGAACGGCTCTCGGCCCTCGCCCGGCTCTCCCTCTGTAACGGCACAGACACAGCTCAGCCCGCGGGGAGCCCGGCTCGGCTCGGCCCGCACCCCGCCCGGCCCCGACCCGCACCTCGCACCCGCGCCAGCACCGCCCGCAGCGCCCCGCGCACGTCCCGCAGCGGCTCCCGCGCCTCCATCGCCGCGGGAGCGGCCCCGCAGCGCCCCGCGCGTCACGTCCGCTCCCGGCAGCGGCTGCACCGGCACCGACCCGCCCCTCCCGCGGCCCCGCCCCGGCCCCAACAGACAAGGACCGACCCAGGTTGCATCGAAGCAGTTTATTAGTGAGGGAGGAAGCGCGGAGGCAGCGGGGTGTGCCGGGGTGTGCGTGGCTGTGATAGGAACGGGGGCTCACGCCCCTCTACATCAGCCGGCGGAGTTCCTCGAAGTTGAGCATGTTGTTGGCTACGTCGGACCAGGCTGCGTGGGTCGCCCCGTCCATCTCAGAGGCCAGCCTGTTGCTGCTGTCCAGGGCGTGGTTTGTGCCCCCGATGACTTCATGGCACTCAGGGCACTTACTCTTCTCCATTGCCCCCCCACACTCCGTAATCACGTAGATATGTCCATTTTTGCACTTGAACCAGTGGCCACGGGGACAGCCAACAGCTTTGACAATCTCCACCCGCTCAGCTTCAGAAATCCCCAGGCCTGACACAGGCAAGGCACTGCTGATGTTCTTCATGTGAGCCTTCACTGCAGCCTCATCCTTCTCTGTGAATTTCTTTGTCCCTTCCAGGATCTCACGTGCACTGGCGATCTTTGCCGCCAGCACTGGGGAGATCGTCCTGCTTGGAAGGTTGCACCTTGCCAAGAGGTTCAGCAAATAAGTCAGTCTCTGGATCTCAGACTGCAGGTCAGAGAGCTCCTGTTCTGTAAAACTGATGCGTTGCTTATCCAGCCACGACTGGACTTCACCGAGGCGCATTCTCACCCCTTGCTTCTCGCTCTCAGCAATTTTGCTCATAGAAGCTGTTAGGTCTGCTATACGTTCGTAGAAGTTAAGCTGGTTCTCAATTAATCCAACTCTCTTTGTGGACAGATCAGAAGCTTCCAGCATACCTTTCAGCATAAGGTACTTCTCCGCTAGATTACTCTTCAGAACAGCACTCCTTGCCAGTGCAGCCTTCAGTCTTTGTCTGCTAGACTCAATTTCCTGTACTGAGCCATGAATTTTCTGTTTCACCCGTTCTATCTCATCCACCCGCCTTTTCACCCTGGTGCCATATCTCAGATTCTTTCTGATGGGTTTTTGACACAAAGGGCATACCTTCAGCTTGACCGCATCATCATCTTCATCCATATAATGGTCAAGGCCTTGGGACTCAAAGATATGGCCGCAGTCTTCGAGCTGTACAAATCGAGCATCTGGGTCGTCCTCAAAGCCAAAAAAGATCTGAGTGAGTTCCTCGTGGTCACAAACAAGGCACTTCTTTGGGCAGGGCTCTCCACAAAATCCAGCACAGCGATGACCACAGCGCAGCAGCTTAGGACATGGCACATTGCAGCGAGGCCTGTTGCACGGCTCAAAGCAAAGGTTGGTACACTGGTAGTGCTGGCACTGCCACTCACATGGCTCAGCACAAGGAACACAGTTTTCACCACATTTCTTGTTACACTTACTGTGAACACAGTAGTTCTCACATTTCAGCTGACAGGGAGGGCATTCTGTAGTACAGGGCTCCTGACACTGGTGAGAGCAGACCAAGATGCGCTTGCATGTCTTGTTACATGCCTTATGAAATCTTCCTCCAAAGCAAGTGTCACAGGAACCTGAACATGCATGACCACATGCCAGTGTGACAGAACACTTAGCAGAACATTTCACAGCCATCTCAGGTTGCCTCTCTTCCCTCTTAGCGATCCAGCATTCAACTGGCTGCTTGTGGCCACATTTCAGTGTGGCTGTGACCCGCTCAGGACACTGGTTCGTGCATTCCTGCCCACAGAAATTGCTGCATTTGTGTCCACAGTTCAACATTTTCTGGCAATCTTCTTGGCATATAAATTCACTCTCTGGAGTAGAGCAGGGCACCATCTGCCTGTGGCCACACTTAGAAATAGTTTTCTTTACCTTCACGAGACATCGCCCACAGGGCACATAACACAGCTGTGGACAGCGGTGCCCATCTGCACAAAGCACCTTTTGACAAGGCTTCAGACACCGGAACTCTTTGTGGTCCATGTCATAGGGGTGACATGCCCTTGTGCAAACATGTCCACAATTCAATCTAAACTCACAGGGACGATTACAGCCTCCTTCTGGGACTTGGCTGAAGTCTGCAGCTGTAGATACCAGTGTCTTGGTTTCGGGGTGGTTTTGACAGCAAAGCATCAGTGAGTGGCCAATGTGACCCTTCTCCCGAAGGGTGTGAATGATCTTGCTCCAGAGAGGAACCTTGCCAAGCATTCTCATGTTTCCAATACAATACAGCCCTTTCTTAGCTCTGGATAATGCTACACATACCCGATTAGGAATCTGCAAGAACCCAATTCTCTCCTCTTTGTTGCTCCGCACCAGTGACAGCAAAATAATATCATTCTCCTCCCCCTGGTATTTATCTACTACATGAACCTTTACACCTTTAAAGATCTTTGCTGGCATGAGCTTACGCAGACAGAAAAGCTGTCCAGTGTAAGTAGTGAGAATGGTGATCTGAGAAGGTTGATAATCCTGGTACAAGAAGTATTTGCACAGTTCCACTACAAACTGGGCCTCGTGTGGGTTCTGGTGGCTTTTCCCTTCCTGGATCTCTTGCTCAGGAAAGTCATGTTCCACAAAGAAAAGGTTAGATGAGACGCCCTGAAACAAGAGAAAGGATGTCAAAGAGAATTCTAGCTTCTGTCCCCCTAGGCTGTTTCCAGATGGAACCACAAGATTCTCCAGAACAGCTTCTTATAGGAGAAATGGGGTAAAATTTGTGGTCTCCTAAGTTGTTGTGTGTTTTAGGTGGTATTTTTGTTGTTTGTTGGGTTTTTGTTTGGTTGGATTTTGGAGTGGGGTTTATTTGGCTTTTTAATATGTTTAACTAAATAATTTATTGTGCATGTTAGACAATAAGTGATTAGTTTATATTTGTAAGCTGAATACATCCTGTTTGCACATGTTGTTTATTGGTAAAATGGCCAGAGAACCCAAGGAAGGAGGGTTCCAATAATCAAGTCACCTATTTTACGTTGCAGTTTCACATATTGTGCATATGTAGCTTTCAATCTCCTACAATTCTTTTGTTCACTCTTTTTCTTTTAAAGTTGTCAGTACTGGATCCATTTCCAGCATCCACCATCACTAATCCCAGAAGAACTACAAATTCCTTACCTGATTCTATATCACACATTTCCTTGATTTGGATATAAATTTCAATAAGTGAATTTGAGCAAAGAATTGGAAATCCTTGGGCACTGTATTTTACATAAACTCCTTTAGCCTGTAGCAGGGGACAAAAGCAATTGCTTGGATTTCTGAAAACTCACTTTTATGTTCTCATATTTCAGGACAGAGGGATGGTTCTCCAGCTCCTGGTATATATGAGGACTGATGAGTTGGGCAATTTCAGGACGCATGCGGTGCTGAAACACAAAGCAGCTTTATCAGTCTTGAGGAAGGAGCACCATATTTCACTGGCAATATTCTGTTGTTCCACTGCATAGACTGTGGCTGAATACAACACAAGGATGACTTTGCAGTAACAGGCAAGAAGGGAGCACTTCCCAGTCCCTGCTCTCCCCTACCCCATTGCTGATACCACCATCGCCTTCAGGAGCAGCAGTAGCAGAACATTTCAAGACAATCACTTGGTAAGGTTGTTGTACAAGAGTGCTGCTTTCAGGCCAAATCTAAGAACACTTATTATAGATAACAAAAGCCAGCACTTCACCCTAACCACTACTAGGTTAATACTTCTAGGTAGTTTTAATACAGGACTGATGGTGGTAGAATTAACTTCTCCAGGCCCCAACAAGGATGATTATAGAAATTTGGCTATAAATATCAGGAAGCAGCCTGAAAAGAATTGTGCTGTCACTCTCCAAAGTTCTGGAGGTTTCAGATGCCACAATAAGCCATTCTCTTTGCACCAAAACATATGGAAACTACAATGCTGTGGACAACATGAACAATTGGAAATATACTGGAACACTGGTTGTGGCAGTTTGACAGCTCCTACCATTCTTCTCAGAAATTAAATAGTACATTCTTTTCTTTTAGGCTTCTCTTAGAACAGAAATATAAACTTAAGTGTATTACAAACTTAAAACGACATAAATGCAAATGCAATGGAGTTTTTTTACAGCTCTTCCTTACTTGGTATTTCAGACAGACAAAGGGGAAATCCACTTTGATCAGCCGTTCAAAGAGAGAGATTTCCAGATTGAAGTTCTTGGCCAGGTCATATACATTTGCACTAGGCTGCAACTGAAAGAGAAGGGATAGGAGGTCCATCTTTAAGCACTTTTCCTATGTGTTAGTACAATTTTTTTACTTATCTCATTTTCTGTCATTGGTCCCCCACTGGTGGGGGGGGGAATCCAGAAACTGGATTCTTGCAGAAGTGCTAAATATCAAAGTTAGATACAGTCACAATTGAAGCACATATAAACTTGTATCAGTTATACTAAAAGACCAATCCCACAGGAGCTCTACTCCAAAACTACAGGAGACAGGACCTGTGATATCTGTGGAAACTGGGGAGCAACAAGTCTTGGCAACCTTTCCCACATGGTGTTTGGTTAAAAGGTTGTAGTTCATTTGCACAGCAGTTAGAGGCATTAGTCATGAAAGTTACCTGCTGGTGATCTCCAATGAGGATGAGGTGCTGGCAAGCTTTACTCAGAGTAGTAATGGTATGAGCCTCAAGCACCTCTGCTGCCTCTTCTACAATGACAATTCGTGGCTCTATTTTTTGCAAGATCTGTCGGTATTTGGCAGCACCTAAGCAAAGACAAACAGTAGTAGAATATAATTATATGCAAGAGTTTTCAGGGAGGGGAATAGGCTGCGTCCCAGAAAAGACTGGATTCTTCCCAAGATTCCTCATTTTCAGGACTCAGCTTTTTAAATTCTAAAACAGCACCACACCAGGGATGGCTTTGATACGAAGTGAAGGCAGGTGGGGATCAGTCCTATGCCTGCCTTGACCCTTTTTCAGTGCTTTCTTCAGACATAAGATACACTCAATGCATTGATCTACACACATAAATAAACCTTAAATTGTCTCTCCAAAGGGACATACTACAATGACCTTAACACTATCATCACCAGAGGGTGCTGTGGGGATAGCAGTGCAGATATTAGCTGTGCCTTACTCAGGGACAAGTGGTGCATTTCTATTAGAATAATGCTGCTTGAGATGAGGGGAGTGCAAGAGTGCACAGAAACTGCTCATGCCACTAACTGACAACTCTCACAACAGCCACATTTGCAAAGGCCTAACGCATCTGACCCAGGCAGTGAAGCAGCACATGATACTAATCTTTTGGCAACATTACTGGAAGCAGTGCAATACTGGTTTGCTTCCCAACTGCTGTGCACCTGTAGTTGTCATCCCCACGATTTTGGCGCCCTTGAGAATGCAGAGATCTTCCTGAAGCTTCAGTTCTTTCAGCCTTTCTGCTGCCGCCTGAAACTGCAGTTCATAGTGCAGAATACTCTGTCGAATGTAACGCTGGTAAGTCTGCAGCCAAAGCCTGAGAAGAAAGAGCCATTATCACACAGAGCAAGGAAAACAGGATGGAGATCCAGAACTTCTGAGTGGATGCAGTTCAAAACTTCCCCCATGTCTTTTGGGCAACAGGTTATTACTATCTGTACTTAGTCCTGAACACGCACACACATGCAGAGGGGATGACATCACTGCCCATGCAGTACAGGGAAAGTAAGAACAAGCATGTTCAGACAAGGAGCTGAACAGATGTGGACAGAAACATTGTGGCTTGACAGAGAGTTTGCAAACTGGAATGATCCTAGGAAACACTTGCCTGACAGACCCTGCAAAATAGCTTTGTCACCTGTAAAGCCTCCAGCGGGAGTTCAGGTCAAGTTGCCACAGATCCTGAATAGCCTTGGCCTCTGACTCTGCCATTGCATTCTGTTTACGTAGCTCAGCCTTCATCTTCTGTTTAATTTTCCTCCTCTGGCCAGCAGTCATCTGCAGAAAAAAATAAGCAGTTACAGCACAAAGATTCTTCTGTATTAGCCTCCCCATGTTATTCTTTACACAGTCAAGCAGAGCCAGAACATGCTAACGCAGGCAGTTACCTCCCACTGCATGGTCTCCTGTAGTGGTTGAGGTGTTCCTTCTTCCTGGTCCTCCAGCTTCATAGCCAACATCACACTGGCTAGTCTGTGAACAGCTCTGTGATCTTCCTCCTCCCTCCTCCTCCGAGGCTTTGCTGCCTTCTCATCCTCAATCATTCTCTCAGCTTCAATCAGATCAGCCATCTCTGGGATCTCCAAAAGCTCCTCCTCTTCTGCTGCACCTTCCCACTCCTCCTCTCTCTCCTGCTGACCATCTGTGAGAATCACCAGTCACATGCAGTAAGCCACAGCCACTCTAGCAGAGTCACAGTGCAGCAGTCACTATGTGGAAATTAGGGTTAATCTTCTTTCCACTCCCTTACAGTAACAAATTGTTCTGTGCCTGTTAAGGAGCAGTGTCTCTTTTCTGGCACACATGCATTGCTTAGGAAAACACACCTGTAGAGAGGATGGGGGTGGGGTGGGTGTCTTTTTGGTGTTTAGTTTGTTTTGGTTTTTACCTGGATTTTCAGCCCATATATTCTCTTCAGCATTCTGGGTAAAGACAGATACACCAAGGCCCAGCCACTCCAGAATCACTGAGTGCTGTGAACCACTGTAGTAAAACTCCTTGTCATCCTAATATAAGGAAAGTCAAGTCAGCCAGGCCTATTGCACTTCAGAGTCTTAGGATGATGCCAAAGCAGCACCTTGCAGCAGGCAACTAGGACAAGTAGCCCTGAGAGACCCTTCAAAGGCCAAGCAGCCCCAGATCTCCAGAAAAAGCACCCCTTCTCCCCTTCAGTTTAAGCGACTTTCACATAGACACTTGTATTTGTATGCTGATAAAGATCACTTAGAATCTCTGCTGTTTAAAGGAGAAAAATTCAAAGCCCCTGCTTGCCCTGCCTGGTCTAGACTACTGTCATTTGGCACAGCTTGCTATTCACTCCCTCACTTTCCTAGTGAGCCAAGTGAAGCTAAAAGGATGAGTGCTTGGGGAACCTCAGACTCATTAGCAGAAAGGACAGGAAGCATACACTAGGACTGCTTGACTCAGAAGAAAGGGACCTCTCTTACCAGACCCTTCCTCAGACTGTCCCAGTGCTGGGGCTCAATGAAGCGCACCAGGAAGCGCTCATGCAGAACTCCGTAGGTTGTGCATTCCAGCTGCTCTGCTGCTTCTTGGAGTTCCTGCTCAGCCCGTGCCATCTCACTGGTTATCTGAGCAGAAGAAAGAGAAGGGAGGCAGCATCAAGTTCAGAAACAGCAGGACAAGGAACTGACAGAAGAATTGAGAGACCGACTTCAGCGCAAGGTGGGTGAAAGCCCAGGTGAGCAGGAGGTTTAGTTATCTCCTCCAGTGCAACCCAGCCCATCATCTCCAGTGAGCCCTGCACGTACATTCGCGTGGGCTCTGTGGAGGTGCCCTGGCAAGTCGTATCTGAAGTCACGGTGCTTCCTCAGCTCCTTCAAGGTGAATTGCTGCAGGATCTCACTGCTACTCCTGCCCCCAACACGCACTATCCCACCTGTTTGGAATGAGTATATTCCTGTGAATGAAAGAGAAATATTAGTACTTAAAAGGGCAAGCTCTGTTTCCTGCAGCAGCACAAGAGACAGAGAAAACACCTCCTGACTGCAAATGCTACAATGGATTGGTCCGAGTGGTTTTTTACTTTGTATCAATGAGGTCATGAAAAAACTCAATGATCACAAAAAAATAACCAAAGCAAACAGGCAGGTTATCGTGCCATAAGATGGACAGACTAAGAGCTGTAGCATAATTTCCAATTATAGGTTCTAATAGCAGGTTGCCCAGAGAAGCTGTGGATGCCCCATCCCTCAAGGTGTTCAAGGCCAGGCTGGTTGGAACTTGGAGCAACCTGATCTAATGGACCTGCCCATGGCAGGAGGATTGGAACTAGATGATCTTTAAGGTCCTTCCAACCCAAGCCACTCTATGATTCTACCCGACCCTCCATCCTATTTGCAGGTACTCTTACCTTCTAAGAACTGATCCAGTGCGTGATTAGTGTAGCAGACTATAAGGATGGGACTCTTCTGGAAGGTTCTTTGCCACACAGCCTCATTAGTCAAAAGAGCCTGAACGATCTTCAAACCCACGTAAGTCTTCCCTGCAGAACAAGTTCAGAATCAGAAAAGGGTAATCTACCCCTTGAAACACAGAAATCATCAAAAATAGATACAAGACTCCCTTCTAGGCTGCCAATCTGGTCTGTACCAAGAGGAATGACCTCAGGAGTAACTAGCTTACAAAATGTAAAGAAAGCAGCATGACACTGACTTTCCAGTCTGTAGCTGAGCAAGGCTGTAGCTGCAAGAGTGTTGTCTTTTGGATAATACACCAGATCTGAACACGGGGTTTTCTCTACCACTGCATCCCCCAGCCCGCTCTAAAAACGGCTTCATACATGACATTTGGCTGCACATGAAACATCCACACGCTAGTGGAATGCAAGCACTGGTGCTTGTCGAATTCAGGTACCATTTAAAAGAATTACAGGTAATCTTGTAATACTTTATTCACATATGGGTTCATGGCTGAACACCCCCAATGCTCTAACATGCTGTGAAGAAAAATAGAGGGCTGCACAGCAAGAGGTACCATGTTCTCAAAGGGGATTGAAAATTTTTTTCACCCCATTACACAGGCAGAACCAACAGTGCAATTGGGGTCTACTTGCATCCAGATGGGCAATGAGCAAGATCAGATATAGTATTTGAGGATATTACCTGTCTCCACAGCTCACACTAACTGGGCCACTCAAATATTGATTAGGCACAGGACTAAAGCTTTGGAGACAGTACAGATGGCTTTCTCTGAAGTTAATCTTCCTAAATGGAGGAATCAAGGAGAATGCCTTAAATTACAGAGACTTTAAGCAAATATTTCTCACCAGTCCCAGGAGGTCCTTGAATAATAGCCAGCTCCTTGGTGAGTGCAAGATTCAACGCCTGCATCTGAGAATCATCTAATCTCAAGGCTTCCATTGAAAGCCACTGCTTGGGATCTAGAATGTGGACACTTTTCAAACTATTAGGGCACATCTCTTTATCTGATGTCTCCACCAAGGGTGCCAAGTTGTAGGCAGTATCCGCTGTCAGGTATGCTGGTTTCTTCACCTGTGCATCACATTCCACAATGTACTTCTGGAATGGGACATCTTCTTCCTGCATTTCCTGCAACCCTTCTAACACATGCCGATAGGCCTCGAAGTAGGCAGTTGTTTCTACCATGAGGAAGGAGTCTGAGGGCTGAATCTCTGCCAGCAGTGCCTGGCTCTGTGCATCAAAACAGAGCTCCACAATCCCATTGGCAAGTTCTGCAGCATCACGGTTAGAAATAGTAGCAAAAAGGAATGTTTCAAAGCGATCTTTGGACATGCAGACCAGGGATCCATATAGCAATCGTTTAGAATTCTGCCACTGTACAAACTTCAATGGTTTTATGTCAAACTGGGCCTTGTACACAATACCAGTCGAGGCACAACGTGGGGCAATAATGTGTGTGTCAAAATAGATCCTGATATCATCAAATTTTTTGTGTCTCAAACGTCTGTCCTCAAAGCTGTGCAAAAGCTCCAGGATACCTTCCCTTAAAGGCCTTACAAAGTCTTCTCTCAAAAGCCGAAAATGGGTGTCAAGATAAATGCTGGTGCTCTCGTATCTTCCAGAAACAATATTGGGACGTAGGAAGGGTTTCTCTTTACCATGTACCTCATTATGCGTTGGATAAATGGCTATGGTACGATAGTTTTCTTCTTGACCATCAATCTGAGGCTGCATAAAGGTACAGTTATCAGCCCTCAGTGTGCCTTCACGTTTCTTCTCCTGCAGATGCTGCATGAGCATCTGGACTTTATTGAGGTTCTTCTCTGTCTCTTCGGTGATGTCCACACCAGAAGCTCTCAAGGCATTTATGGATGCTGGCAAGACTGTCAAGAGAATGGAGACTTTCTGCACAGAGCTGGCTGGGAAAATACTGATCAGGTCCTGAAGAAGCGAAATGATGTTGCTAATATGCACAGGGTACTCGCGCTGTACAAAAGGAAGTGCTTCTGTTACCATGTCAGACACATACTGTGGCAGACAGACCTTGAGAAAGTTGGACTCCTTCACCACTCCAAGAAGCTGTTGGATACTCTGTCTATCCATTCGGGAACTGCATGCTTTTCGAAGCACCTGGCAAATGAGCTGAAGGAAACTGGGTTTCATGGCTGTTTGGGAAAGAAGTTCCTTCAAACCCGAATGGGAAGCAAGCGTGATGACAACTTCCGAGGGGTCTTTCTCAAGGAGACTTTCCAGGAACTTATAGCCAATTCTTTTGGCTTGCCGAGGCTGCCCACTGAGGTGGGCACCACCTGGGGTAGCATTCTGGGAGAGATGAGGATTCTCACGAGGTTGCATCCTCCTTCTGCTACCTTCATTTTCCCATGCATTCCTCAGCCCTCTAGCTCCTTCCTGAGCTTGTCCACCTTGATACCTCTTTCCTCTGCCTTCATTTTCTTGCTCATTCCAAGGTCCCCTGGCCCTCTCATGTGCTTGTCCGTCTTGATACCTCCTTCCCCTGCCATGACTTTCGTGCTCATTCCAGGGTCCTCTGGTCTTCTCATGTGCTTGTCCAAGTTGATATCTCTTTCTCCTTCCCTCATTCTCCTGTCTAGTCCCAAATCCTGTGGCTTCACTGTTGGCCTGTTTACCTTGGATTCTTATTTTGATTGGATCCTTGTTTGATTGAGGAACCCTTGAAGTCCAAACACCAAATCTCTCCTCTCTTTGCCCACAAAGAGGATTATAATTACTGTCTTGGGAGCTTTCCCCTAACTGAGCTGCCTGGCCTGCTACATTATTTGTTCTGTCTCTGCCTATTCTTATAAAGCCAGTGTTCCCATCAAATGCACGCCCTTAAAAAAAGAAAAAAAAAGACACTGCTTAATTATCAATCAACCACATCAACCTGCCTCCCAACACAGATGCACGAGCATATTGACCTGAGAGTCAGCATACTTTGAACATTTAACATAAAGTTAAAAAGCTACTATTATATTTGCACACAGACTTTCAAATTGTTGTCTCCTTTGTACCCTTTTTTCTAACTGCTAAAGACAGTGCCGTGCATAGAGTTCACTTGAGCTATGAAGACACTAAGAAACAAAACTGTTTTGAGAGAACTGAAAGCAGAATTAAGAAGGGTCTAAGATGAAGATTCCTGCACAGGACAGCATTTCCTCAGGAGTTAGTTATCACTGAAATAATGACAGAGGAAGCTGACTTGAACTGACTGTATATAGTACATTTAAAACATGGAGCTTCCAGACAAAGTCCAGCTTCTGGGAGCAGTGGGAAGCACAGCCCATAGATCCTTCGCCAGGCTCCCCAAAGAATGCTCAGGGAAGCACCGAACGGTAACAGAAACAATTAGCAAGAGGTTGCCACAACACATCGCCACATCACTTCCCCAAACGGGCTCCAGAGGCGAACAAGGAAATGCTGAAATTTAGCATTTAGAAGACTTAGAAATTTGGAAGATTTCGCCGAACGCAGGAGGGGAGCAGCGGATCCCCCTGTACCAGCACCACCCCTCCTGCCCTGAGCGACCCTCACCTGTCGCCCCACCTTGGGGCCGCCGAGGTGAAGGCTCCTGCCCAGGACCCTCCATCGCCCGGCCCAGGGACCGCTCGGGGGTCCGCTCCAGCTCTCCGAGCCCAAGGCAGTGGGGCCGTGGCGCTCCTGCCCCCCGCACACGGGCAGTGCTGTGCTGCGCTCCCCGACCAGCCCGGGAACTGCCCCGACGCCCAGGGAGCTTCCCTTCCCAGCTCCCCGCAAAGTTTCACTTTCCAGTTCCCCGCAAGTCCCGCCCCGCTCCCGGCCTCGCCGGGCAGAGCCCCCGCCCCGTATCGCTCGTCACCGGCCCCCGACACAGCGCCTCTCCCGCGGGAAGGAGAGGGAAAGGAGAAAGAAGGAGAAGGGAAAGGCAGCCCGCCCCCCGCTACCCACGGCCGCGCCCAGCGCCGCCAGTTTCGTTTTTCTTTCCCGGCTCTGCCCTTCTACTCTCTTCCCATCTCTGCCCTCCCGCCCCTAAGCCCGGCCCCTGAGCCCGGCCCAGGCCCTCAAGCCCGGCCCCAAGCCCGGCCCGGCCCGGCCCCGCGCACGCGTGTCCCGCGGCGCTCCGGGGCACGGCCATGGCCACGCTGGAGAGCCTGGGCCTGGTGGGCACCATCGCCGAGGGGGACGCGGTGCCCGAGGAGCCCGAGTCTGACGACTCCGCGGATGAGGAGGTGGGGCCGGGCGGGCTCGGGGCGCGGGCGCGGTGCGGCCTGGCCGGCTCGTGGCTCACGGGTGTTCCCGCAGGAGCTGTGCCGGGCGCCGGGCCCCAGGCGGCGGGGCCACAGGAGCGGGGACTTCAGCGCCGCGTTCGTGTTCGGGGAGGCGGAGGCCGGCGGGGAGGACGCCTGGGCGGCGGCGCTGCGGCAGCTCCGCGGCAAGGTGAGCGCTGGGGAGCCGGGATGGAGCTGGTTGCAGTGCCGGGGCACCGGCAGTGCCAGGGGCCACAGCGCCCAGTGCTCTCCAGGGCTCCTCCTACAGCTCGGCTCTGTGATTTTCTGCCTAGAGAGCAGCTACGACGCTGGATGAGAAGATTGAGAAAGTGAGACAGAAAAGGAAGCTCCAGGTCAGGGTCTTTCTCATTACTGAAAAGACTGGTATGTGTTTGGCCATTCCTTCCCTCCAAAAGCATCCTGAGGCACAGGGCTCGAGGTGCAGCTCATCACCTTGGCTGGGTTTGCAGCCACACGTGATGTGTTGCTGAACTGATAAGGATGCAGAATTATTAATAATTGAAGTTAGGCAAAACCATGGATCTGTGAATGGGCTTGTAATAACAAGTCACCATCCCTGGAAGTATTTAAGAAAAGACTGGACATGGCACTTAATGCCATGGTCTGGTTGCCATGTTGGTGTTCAGTCATAGTTTGAACTCAATGATCTCAGAGGTCATTTCCAACCTAAATTATTCCCGGATTCTGTAACAACGAATACAAGCTCACAAAGAATTGAAGTTCCTTTTTTACCCTTTATTTTGAAAGCTTTTCTATTTTTAAATCTTTTTTTAGGAAAGGGAAGCTAAACAAGCAAAAGTGAGAGATGAAGATGCAGAGGCTGAGGATAATCAAACCACGAAGGGGGAATGTGAGGACTTTAGCAGGGATGACGAAGATGTGGAGTCTGAGTATTCACTGGATGATGAAAGTATCTTCACAAAAGCAGGTATTAGCAGTACACAGAGAGATGCTCAGGAGCAAGAATCTGACAGACTGTTGGCTCACTGGAGAAAAGTCTGTAGTGAAGCCTTGCTGGGAGTGGGCAAGAACCTTTTATATATTGTTGTCTTCCTTATGCAACATTCTTTATGATTTTAATCAAGCCTAATTAGAATGGTAGCCATAGTACTTTAATTGAACTCGTTCCTTAGGAAGGATAGTTTACTTGGCATTTTTACTCCACTGCATGCCTCTACTTGTTTCTGAGGCTTCTCCCTCAATAGCTCAGAGCAAAATGTATGAGGTTAAGATAGTCACAATATCTTGTTATGTGTTTAGGTGTGCTTTTTAATCTCTGTCACATTTCTCTTCCTTTGCAGATAAGGTCAAAGTGAAGGAACGGAGAAAATCAAAAAAGGGACAAGTGGTAAGTGTTGGACAGTAGTAAAATTCCTCCAGCATTTCTTGTGGAGGAATTTGCTCTGGTTAACAAACTGTAGCTAAAAAACCAGCCCAGAGCCCTTTGATAACATGTTGTGTTGCTGCCTGTGTTGTTTCAGTTTTGTTGTTGTTCCTGTTTCTAGGAAGCAGAGAGCTTTTTTGAAGATGCCTCTCAATATGATGATAACTTGTCATTCCAGGACATGAATCTTTCACGGCCTTTGCTAAAGGTATTTACCTAATTTATTTCTTATATACATTACTCTGAAGACAGTTGTACAGCCTTTCCTCCACCAATTAGAACTTTCAAATTCCTCTTCTTGCAACCACTTTGAAAAGGAAATTATATGGGAGCTCATGTGATAGTCTTTTAGGAGCCGTTGTTACAAATTAATGGAAACTGTTATTTGATTTGCAATGTGTCAACACTGCCTCGAGCTAGACTTATCACAGAATGGCTGAGGTCATCTTGTCCAAGCCCCTGCTCAAGCAGGGCCACCCAGAGCTGCTGCCCAGGAACGTGTCCAGATGGCTTTGAATTTCTCCGAGGATGGAGACTGTACAACCTCTCTGGGCCCCCTGTGCCAGGGCTCAGTCACCCTCATGGGGAAAAGTAATTCTTACTGCTCAAAGGAAACCTTCTTTGTTGAGTTTGTGCCCATTGCCTCTGGTCCTGTCCCTGGGCACCACTGAAAAGAGCCTGGTTTCATGCTCTTTCCACCCTCCTGTCAGGTATTTATATACATTGACAAGTCTTCTCTTCTTCAGGCTGAACAGTCCCAGCTCTGTCAGCCTTTCCCTGTGTGTGAGGTGCTCCCAGGCCCTTCATAATCTTCGTGGCCCTTTTGCTGGTCTCTCTCTCCAGCATGTCTGTGTCTCTTGTACTCAGGAGCCCAGGGTTGGACACAGTACTCCAGGTGTGGCCATACCAGAGACAGAATTTAATTGCTGTATCTCCTTTGTAGGCAATCACAGCTCTCGGTTTCAAGCAACCAACCCCAATTCAGAAGGCTTGTATCCCAGTGGGTCTTCTGGGAAAGGATATTTGTGCCTGTGCTGCCACTGGGACAGGTAGGGGCTTGAGCAGGGCACCAGAACTGTGGAGAATCAGCTATTCACAATAATTGGTAATTCTTTTTAATTTTTTTTCCTTAGGTAAAACAGCTGCCTTCATCTTGCCTGTCCTTGAGCGCCTGATTTACAAACCTCGTCAGGCTCCCATAACACGTGTTTTGGTTCTTGTGCCAACACGAGAACTGGGTATTCAGGTGCACTCTGTCACAAAACAGCTGGCACAGTTCAGCAGTGTCACAACTTGCCTTGCAGTAGGTGAGTATTAAGTTGTTTATGTGAACTGTACAGCTCACTGTAAACCACTATAGGGAACTGGGAATTCCGTGTTGTGAAACTGGAGGCTGTACAGTTATTATGCTTCTAATAGATATGTTGTGGTTTAACATCTTAATTTCCAATGTTGTGCTGTACTTGTTTGTTGGTGTCTGAGAAAGAAGATGTGGGGTCACTTCTATGTGTGAATGTGGTTTAATCTGAGCTGTTTCCCATTCCTTAGGCCATTTGCATCCCTGTACTCTGCTGCAGCTGCTCGGGGGGTCAGCAGTCCGTGTTCACTCTCTTTCAGGTGGCCTGGATGTGAAGACTCAGGAAGCAGCTCTGCGCTCTGGGCCAGACATTCTTATTGCCACTCCTGGGCGACTGATTGATCATCTCCACAACTGCCCTTCTTTCCACCTGAGCAGTGTTGAGGTGCTGATTTTGGATGAAGCGGACAGGTAGGGTCAGCAGGACAGCAGGGAAAACATGGCAGTTTTCTCCTTCCCTTTTCCCAGGCTGTAGGGCTGTCTTTGTTGCCCTGCCTTAAGTAATGTTTCTTACCTACGACCAGTAAAGCTGCCTCAACCTTGCTGTTTTTCTCCTGTGTAGGATGCTGGATGAGTACTTTGAGGAACAGATGAAGGAAATAATCAGGTTGTGCTCACACCACCGTCAGACAATGCTTTTCTCTGCCACAATGACAGAGGAGGTAAGACAAGCTGCAGAGAAACGTATCAAGGCAAGAAGTTGAATGGGAGTTTGCCTGGTCTTTTACCAGAAATCACGTGGACTTTTTTGTCCTTAACCTGTTTTTGTAGGTGAAGGATTTGGCTTCTGTTTCCCTGAAAAATCCCGTCCGAATTTTTGTGAACAGCAACACGGATGTGGCGCCTTTCCTGCGGCAGGAATTCATCCGGATCAGACCCAACCGAGAGGGGGACCGTGAGGCCATTGTAACAGGTTAGCAATGGGCAAAGACAGGCTGGAATCACTGAGTGACTACGAAGCAGGATTCTGAGAGCACTTTCTTTTAGCTCTCCTGACAAGAACATTCCGGGATCACGTGATGCTGTTCACCCAGACCAAGAAGCAGGCTCACCGTATGCACATCCTGCTGGGACTGATGGGGCTGCGGGTCGGGGAGCTGCACGGGAACCTCTCTCAGGCACAGCGGCTGGAATCACTCAGGTATTAGCAGGCTTAGTTGGCAATCCTAGGCTAAAAAGAAGATCAAAGTTGGAAGTTTTAGGGCAGAAGCAGATTGCTACTTGCATTGCTAATGCCTTTGCTTTCTCTGCTCAGGCGCTTTAAGGATGAGCAGATTGATATCCTGGTAGCTACAGATGTGGCTGCACGTGGACTTGATATTGAAGGTGTTAAAACAGTGAGTATTTGCAGTGCTGAGGTTTTTAATGATGCCTCTAATGTTGTTTCCCTCCTAACACCATTTCTGTTACAGGTTATCAATTTTACCATGCCCAACACCACCAAACACTATGTCCATCGTGTGGGTCGGACGGCCAGAGCAGGCAAGGCTGGGCGTTCAGTCTCACTTGTGGGTGAGGAGGAGCGCAAGATGCTGAAGGATATTGTCAAGACTGCTAAAACAGCAGTGAAGGCCAGAATTCTCCCCCAAGGTACACACCTCACTGAGGTAAAAAGCGGGAGAGCAGTGCCCAGGGAATATCATGGGACAGGGCAACACTGAAAGAGGTGCTGAAAAACAAGAGGGACTTGACGTGAGCCGCCTCTGATGTTCACACGGTATTGCTTTCAGATGTCATATTAAAATTTCGAGAGAAGATTGAGAATCTAGAGAAAGATATCTATGCAGTTCTGTGCTTGGAGCGTGAGGAACGTGAGATGCAGCAGTCAGAAGCCCAGGTAAGCTTTTTTTTTAGGAAATTTTTTTTTAGTTTCTAGTGTAGATATAGTCCATAGTGAGGTTACCCTAAATGTATTTAACCTGCCTACTTTAGAAGGGAAAGAGACAAGTATTTTTTATCCCCTGTGAGCTCACTTCTTTCCTGAATTATCTCAGATCAATAAGGCAAAGAAGCAGCTGGAGACAGGAAAAAAAGAGACTGAAGGTGAGAGTTTGGAGCGGAGCTGGTTCCAGACCCGTGAAGAGAGGAAGAAGGAGAAATGTGAGTCATGACACTGCTGCCATGTTTAATTCTGTAGCTGCAACTGGCCTCTGCTCTCTGCTTTAGGAGGTTCTTTATTCTGTTTCTCTTTCTCTCTCCAGTGGCTAAAGCCCTGCAGGAATTTGACCTAGCATTACGGGGGAAAAAGAAAAGGAAGAAATTTATGCAGGACACACAGAAAAAAGCCCAAATGACTGTGAGTACATTTATGGACAAATGGGACCCTGGGTGGACTGTCAGAGTTCTCCCTTAGCAGAACCTCACATCACTGCAAACTTGCATCTTAACATCTTTCAGCCAGAGGAAAGGTCACAGTTTGAAATCTTGAAATCTCAAATGTATGCTGAGCGTCTGGCCAAGAGGAATCGCCGAGCAAAGAGAGCCAGAGCTTTGCCAGAAGAGGAACCAGCAGCAGTACCAGCAGGTAGAGACTTGTTTTACAGCTAACTTACCTTATGTCACTTACTTTGCTAGAAATAGGTAAATTAAACTAGTTTGTATAGAGGGAAGCACTGCTCTTTGAAGGAATGGCCACCAGTGCTGGCCAGGGTGCACATTTGCAGAGAGCAGTCATTGCTCTTCCTGATGGTTAGGCTACTTGTTGTGGTCAAGAGGACTGGGATGATGCTGTGGCCTTCTATTTACAACCATGGTTCTGAATATTGTCTCTGTTAGGTCCCAAGAAGAAGAAAAAAGTGTCTGTGTTTGATGAAGAGCTGACCAACACGAGCAGGAAGGCTCTGAAGCAGTACCGTGCCGGGTAAGGTCTTAGCAGTACTACCTTAGTCCAGACTTTAGTAGATGAGATTTTTGCATCTCTGGACTTCCTCAGGGATACCTTGACTGATACTGGGGGAAAGGTGGGCAGGGTTCTTTTGAGAAGTACTGTGCTCGATATAATTCTTACTGTCTTACCTCTCCTCCTTCCCCTCACTCTCAAAAGCCCTTCGTTTGAGGATCGAAAACGTCTGGGTACTGCCCAGCGCAGGAAAGGAGGAAACTTCAAATCCAAGTCCAGGTATAGCTCCCTTTACTTTCTTACTCAAATTTGGGTTTTTTTTCCCCTGCTTTCTTTTTTCTTCTTCTTGTGATTGCTTAAAGGCCCTTGCTAAAAGGTTTGTTGGTTCTACAGTACCTTACCCTTCTGCTGCAGGTCTGGGGGCAACCAAGGACACTGCCTTTAATAGCACATTTTGGCTTCTACTTGGGAAAATACTTCATCTAGAAAATATTCAGTGCTGCTCCTCATCTGTCACAGAGTTGGGCTGGAGTGGAATGTCATTTCAATTATCTTCTCTTTCAGGTACAAGAGGAAGTAAGAACTGTTGGCAGTTACCAGACAGGTAATTTCAGACATGCTCTGTACAGAGCCTCGATTTGTTTGTGCTGCAAGGAGACAACTTCAGTAAAGTTGAAGTTTTTCTTCAACCTCTGGAATAGCTTTTGGATGTTTGCCAATACTTGGTTGAAGACCCTTTGTGAAAACATCTGTAGCAGCCCATGCAATAAAGAATTATTTTTCTTTTAGGAGGTTTACTCTGTTTTATAGCACAGCTAGAGCACCTGAGAGCTGGGACCTGTTACATCTTTCTATCAGACTTTTACTTCATGTAAGTCAAGTTGTCTTTAGGGCAAAAACTGAATAATGCTTTGTTCATATACTTCTGTGATCTCAATTCATTAATAGAGCTGAAAAGGATTTCTGTTGTTGAGAGGCTATTCCTGTAATAGGAAAAAAAAGCTTTTCAGGCTGTTACAAAGATGGCTTTGGAGGTGCCAGTCACAGAAATTACAACAAATCTCCAAGAGGCTGCTGTCTGAAGGAATTATTATGTCCAAGGTGGGCAGAGTGGGCAGCTTCCTCCTGACTCCCAATGAAAGCAGCTGTAAGCTGAGGCAAAATGGAAGACTATAACCAGAATGGGGGCTGGTGTATTTTATTGTATATAATGATAGGTTTGGTCATCCTGTTTTTTGGTTTTTTCTTTTTACTAGAAGGAATGCAGATCCTCCTATAAAGACCAAACAGGTTTACTGCAGCCTTTATGCAAAACATCATAAATCACTATTCTTAACCCAGGTTCATTGTGAATAAAGCAGGGACCATTCTGATCAGTAGGCCATGTTTAATTTCATTGAAATGTTAAATCTTTCTTGGAATTTTTACCATCTCCACTGTCCCAACCTTTTTTTTTTCCCATCAGCCTTGGTAAATTTCATTGTTATGGTTTAATTCCTATAAGGAACACAGACCAACTGTTTGTTTCTGAGCTGTCTATACAAATTGAGCTTTTTGCCTCAAACCTGCTCTCCTGGGATGACCATAGTGCACCAATAAAAAATAACAGCTACACTCCTGAAATAAACAGAGCAGTACAACAGTGACTCCAAGTATTGGGTTTTCCAACTTTATTAAAAAGGGCAACGTTGACAAGCAGTAAATATAAAATATACATTACAAAGGTTTGAGAGGTGGTACTGCTCGATGTATCCCCTTACTTGGGTCTTCTCACAGTTCAAAGGTACATCACAGACTAATCTCACGGTCTTGGTGGACGCATGCCGGGTGGAGGGGGTCCTGGGAATAAAGGAAAGAGTTGAAGAGGAAAGAAGCAGCAAGGCTAAACTAAAAAAGACATTTTCCCTGTGCCCAGTGTAGCCTTAGGACCCCTTTTTTTTTGGCGCCAAAGCACTTACTGTCAACTAGCAGAGCTAGGGAGACATTGGAATGCATCACCCTTCAAACATCTTACAGCTTCTTATAGTTTCTAGGCAGGATAACCTGCACTCACCTCTCATTCCTGGGGGTGGTGGTCTCATTCCTGGTGGGGGCATTCCCATAGGAGCACCTCGGCCAGGTGGCATTCCCATCGGTGGGCCCATGGGTGGCCTCATGCCCGGAGGAGGTCCCATCATTCCTGAAGCCCGAGAAAAACCAAAGCATGTAAATCCAGCTGAATATTCAAGGCACCAGCTGGACATCAGGATATCCTCCCTAATACCAGTTCTTCATCAGACTGGGATAACTACATCTTTATCACCAATTCTGCCACAGAACATGAGCTCCTTGCTACCCCAGTGTACAGAGTGAATCCTACCTGGAGGAGGGGCTCCTCTGCTCATGGGTGGGGGAGGACCCCCACGCCCTGGTGTGTACTGAGTTGGGGCTCCTGCAATGCTGGCAGTGGCTGCTGCAGCAGCAGCTGCGACTGTTCCACGGCCCTGGGGTGTCATCACCTGCATATATAAATAAAATATATATAAATAAACAGGCTCACAGAAAAACAGCACAACATCTGCTTTGTATTAATAACTAAAATATAAGCAACACTGAAATTCCCCTTCAGAAAATCACACCAGTCTCCTCTAAAGTATTAAATGATGCTACAAACCTATAATACAATTAAAAGGATACCACTTGAGTTATGTGCAAAAAGCTGCATTTTTCAACCCTCTTCTTCATCATATAAGAGAGTTCCTAGAGCAGTCTAGTACCAAAAAGCCTCACTAGGCTCAAACTTCACGGTAACGGATTTCTTACATCACACTGGTACCAAAAAATAAAAGCCATATGGGTCACAGTATCTCACCTGTTGGGATGGTCCTCCCACTCCTCTGACAGGGCCAGCTAATCCTGCTGGAGCCTGTGGCATGGGAGCACCAGCTGGTACTCCCCTCCCTGCTGCTCTCCCAACTCCAGGTCCTCCGGCAGCACCAGCAAGGGGAACCCGTGCAATTCCAGTCTGAAAAGAGAGGCCCCCCAAAAGAAAGATTTATCAAAATTTAAGTCCTCAGGTCCTAGGGATGCCCACAGCCCTCCTCTGTCCAATTAAACATCCAAGCCCACAAAGGAACTAGAGCTTCCTGCAGTGAAATTTGTTGGACCTAGTCACAACAGCATCTGGAAGGCTAGAACAGCACATTAGTAGCATTCTCCCACAAGGAAGCAAATTTAGCAGATATCCCTCCTCTTTTTGCTTAGTTCTGTGCTCATTCTTACATCTTTTGGAGGTGGTCCTTCAACCGTCATGGATACCAGGTTTTCCCCTCGCAGCAACACAAGACCAAGGACTCGTTTCTCTTCCCGCTCTGGCTGTTTTGAATTTTTAGGTCTGGTGAGAAGAAAACATTGCAAAACAGAAGAAATAATAATAAAAAAAAAGAACGATGCTCCTTGAATTTACATAGAATATCTATGACTAGGCTTCTTCTCCAGAGAGGAGAGCCCACCACAAAAATCACATTTTTATATGCCTCAAACTAAGTATATAGAGGAGTCTAAACCGTTGCAACTGGCATCACAGAGGGGTATATTTTGGTTATTTGGAAAGAACTGAAGCAAGGTGCCTCTTGAACGATGATAGTTCGGGGATTTGCCCAGTAAGACTGAACGCATGAGTGTTCCAGCAGAAGATGCCCCTCCGCAGGACCGGGGGCCCCGCCCGCCGCCCCCGCCGCTCACTTGATCTTGCGGAACTCGTCGCAGTCGCAGAGGATGAGGTTCATGTGCTTGTCGAAGGCCTTGAACGTGCCGATGAAGACGCGCCCGTCCTGCAGGATGCACCGCATGCGGTAGTCGATGTGCTGCAGCATCTTGCTGCTCTTGCCCACCGTCTGCAAAGAGACCGCCGGGTTAACCCGCGGGCCGGGGGCCGAGCGGGGCTCGCCCCATCCCCATCCCCGCGGGGGCTCACCATGGTTGCGGCTCTCGGTGCTCCCTCCCGCCGCCGCCAACAACGCTCCCGCCGCGCCCCCTCGCCCCGCACACACGGCGGAAGCTCCGACGCGCGATTTCCGCCACGACTTCCGCCCGCCCTGCGCGGGCACCGCCCGTTCCGGCGCTCCGCGGACGCGCTTCCCGGGGCGGGACGGACGCGGCGGGGCGGGGGCTGCGCGGAGCTCCGCGGCCCCGCTGTCGGGGTGGAGGGAGCCGAGCGCGGCCGCGCCGCCGCCCCAGAGCCCCGCGCCGGCCCGGGCGCCCGCCCTGCATGAGCCCCGGCGGCCCCTGGCGCTCGCAGCCGCGCCCGGAGGCGGCGCTCCGTGGGCACGGGGAGCTGACGTGAGCCCTCCCGCGGCGGCCCCGCAGGCGAGGAGGGACGAGGGGCGCTCGGTCAGAGGGACTGAGGAGGTTGCCGACACCCGGGCTGGGGTGGAGCGGGGGTGCCGCTGGGGGTGGCGGGGCCGGCGGGTCCTGCCGCTGCGGGCGGGCGGGCGGGCGGGCGGGCTGGGGTGTCCATGTTCTCCGTGTTCTCCATGTTATCCATGTTCTCCGTGGTCTCCATGGCAGCGCGGCGGGCGCATGACGCGCCCATGGGCGGTGCCGGGGCCGCCGGAGCGCGGAGCGGCCGCGGCGGGTCCGGGGGAGCGCGGGCGGGGATGCGGATGGGGATAGGGAAGGGATGGGGATGGGGATGGAGAGCCGCAGCCGTCGGTGCAGCGCCTCCAACCGCGAGTCTGCTGCCTCCCCAGACCCTGCTGCCTCCCCAGACCCTGCTGCCTCC
>NW_020897756.1:186594-238249 GCF_003984885.1 Neopelma chrysocephalum | reverse complement strand
CCGCCCGCCGCCCTCCCCAGGCTCCGGCTCCGGGGGTCGCCCGCTCGTCCCCGCAGCTCCCGCTGTGCATCCCCGGCCGCTCCCTCGGGGCCCAGCACGGACAGCGCTTTGCAGAAAAAAAAAAAAAATCGTTTAGCGCCTGAAATCGAGCTTTGGCCCAAGCTTCAGGAGGGGCCGACTCGCTGTCGGCTTTCAGCTCACATGACTGATTAAAAATAATTAAAAAAGCAGTTCTCTTTTTGCCTGTTGCTGTCGGTTTCCGTCTTTGCCAAGAGGTGGCCTGTGCCAAGCTGTGTTGGAATGTGCGCGACCAGAGCATGTAGGCTTAGTGTTGTACAGCCAGAGTGCAGCTGTGGAAGGCCTTTGGAGGAATGTGGGATTCCAGAGATGGATTCTGAGCCATTTGGTTCTTTGTTTCCTCTAGTGAAGGATGTTTTTTATTGCTTGTTATGTGAGGTAGCATAGAAAACTCTGTAGCCCTGGGGCTGGACTCTGCTGTCTACTATGCTTTCATGCTGCTTGGCCAAGGTGTCTTCTCTACACACCTGTCCAGTTAGTCCTTCTGCCAACATCACTTCCACCTTTCCCTTGGCCTGTTGGCCCCGTCTGGGGACTTTCTGAGATCTGACTGGGGTGTTTTGTTGCATCTACAGGTTTCAGAAACTGCATCTATTTGCTTGTTGACTGGGTGATTCTACCAGGCAGCTTTTCTTTTTCAGGGAATGTTCTTTCATCCTCCTCATTTTCATTCTGTGTGCAGCACACTTTGTTCTCTATCTGTAATGAAAAGAAGATTGAGTTTGTGAATAGGGAAGTTCTGCTTAAAATACTCCAGTTGTTTTAGCTTGAAGCTTCTCAGAAGTCTCTTGAATAGTGTGTTTTTAGTGGTTGTGCTGATTTTTTGCCCTGCAGCTACCCCTGCACCACTGCTTTGTATGACAGAGCTCACTCTGCAGAAGCAGAGGGAATTAATTTTTGATGGATTTCAGCTTGGCTGCTGTCTCCCTCTAAAAAACTGTGGGAATTGTTTACATGCTGTTGTTGTGAAGAATGTGCTGTGAGAGACCCATAAGTAACTGATAATCACAATTATGGAAAATCACAGTCTGTGCTTCATGAGAGATTCTGAAGAGTCATTTTATCAGCTCTATCACTATTGCACTGCAAAATATCCATTGTAAAACTGAACATCTGACACCTCTCTTGTCTGCAGACAGGCAGTGAAATCGTTTCAAAGCATGCTTTTGGCAGACAACCTGGTGCTAAGAGGCTGACCTGAAGTACCCTTTGTATTCATAGTCCACTCTTCATTTTCCTCTTCTGGAAATGTGCTCCTGCTGAGCCACTGATCCATGTGGGTCCTTCAAAGGATTGTTTGACCCAGGCTGTTTGAAGAGTTTCCTACCTTTTTTAATTTTTAATTCTTACTTCTCTGGGTTCTGCTTAGCCAATTCCTCTTGGTCTTCAAATCTCTGCCTTAGTAGAGATATCTGTGGTATCTGTTCCGTGGTGCTGCTGTGCAGAGAAACAGTCTTTAAGCTCTATTTGTTTCACTGTGTATTTGCTGTGCCTTGAATACTGATTGGAACATGGTTGCCAGTCGTGAGTGGGTGCTCATTTATGGAAGAAATTTGGGGCAGAAATAGTCGTAAAGATCATGATGAATTACTTTGCATGTATGCAGCGGAGAGCTTTTTTTTTGAGATATCAAGGGAGTACAACACAGCTTGATTGATCCCTGTTTTCAGTGGTGAGGATATCAGGGAAGCTGCAGGTAGAGTGCATGGATTCTAGGAGCTGTGGGCCAACCTCTGCAGTACTTTTTTTATGGAACAGGACATTTATATGGCATTTAGGGGCATGTTTTAGTGCTGGACTGGGCGGTGTTAGGGTTATGGTTGGACTTGGTAATCTTAAGGGTATTTTCCAGCCTAAATGGTTCTGTGATTTCTGTGCAATTTCCCATAATATCAGTGTTTCTGTTCTAATGGGCACTTCCTCTCTCTGAATGAGGCATGTTCTTTGCATGGAAAAAGACAAGTTAGAGATTTGCAAAGCTACTACCTCTAGTAATCTGGGTGTCTGTTTTGGCATATAAAGTACCATATTTCCTTCTACTCTTTAGTAGCACCTTGCAATGTAAGTCACAGTGTAAATAAAAGGCTGTGACTGTTCTGCAAGAGGCTGAAGGGAGAAGTGGTAATTAGATGCTAATTACTTGTGGGTATATTAGTTTAAAAGTTGCAAATTCAGTTCTTAATACTCCAGGAAGTAATCTTGGAACCTTGTCTCTTCACTGTGTATTTGTCGTGCCTTGAACACTGAATGGGTTTGATGTTTTCTAATTGCAAATTGGCTCACTCATGGGAGCAGTAATTACCTATTCAGTTATTACAAGCCAGTCTAGTTATTGGAGATGGTGTGTGTGTGCTTCTGCACAGGACTGAGTTTTCTCAGGCTGTCAAGTTTAGGCCATCATAGGCTTTAATTGCTGAATGGAGAAGAGTGAGTGGAAATCACACACCTTTTGGGAACTGCCTGTCTGTTTCTAGATCTAATGCGTGGAAACCTGTATATCCTGAAGATCTGGGGGTGTCATACAAATTGGGCACTTTGGGGAGTACACGCAGAACTACTGACTGTATGCCAGTAATTGCCAAAGTATACTTAAAGATTTAGTTGATCTATTCCTGCAAGAGACATTTGAAAGTCTAAATTATTTTTATTTTAGTTTAGTGTGTGTGTGTAATTTGTGAAAAAAGAAGTGAGGGTGCATCTGTCTTTTTGGGTTCATCTGTCTTTTTGCAAGACAGCAGGGTTGTGTAAGCTCTGACTTCTAATGGCTGCTGCTGTGGAGTACGTTGGGTCAGCAGGCTTTCCTGGTTCTGCCTTCTCTCTGTTACACTGTACTTGAATGTTAGAGGAAGCATTTTTGGATCAAGAGGGACTCTTCTGACTTGCAGTGTGCCGTGCTTGGCAGACTTTTGCTGTCCTCAGACATATCAGGTATTGACCATTGATTTGTGAAGAGGCTGAAGGAAACTGGTATGAGTAAGCTTGCATTGGATACCCCAGTAATAAGTGCTGAACAGGGGGCTTCAGCTTTCTAAATATATCTGGGCTCAAAGCTTTCCTGTCTTTATGAAGATTCCTAAGTGCTTTGCTCTGCTTATGCATTGAGGCAAGGTACAATTCTGGTCCTGGTTCCTTCTGCTTTATTGCCTGAATTTCTAGTTTACTTTGGAGACCAGAAGATGAACTGCTTCAGGACGAGTGTGGAATAAAGGAGTAGAGCCTAAATTATTTATTGTAATGGATGGGAAAATAGCACCAGCAGCTCTGTATGCCTTCAGGGTTAGAGGCCTCTTGAGAACATATTTGCTGCAAGTTCACATGTCTCTTAGCAAAGAGTAAATTGTCTGTCTTGGAATGAGAGAACAGAGCGCTGGTAATCAAAATTTGAGAAGAAATTTGTGATAAGACATGCTCAGGGGGTTTGGAGGCAGTGTTTCCATAGGACACCAAAGGCTCTGTGCTTTCTGTTTGTGAATTAGCCTGGCTCTGTGGGCTGCGAAGGCTTCTTTGAAACACTAATTTAACTGAACCCTCTTATGAACAGTCTTCCTTTGTGTGGCCTCACCTTGTCCAACCCACAGGAGGGAAGCTATGTGGACACTGTTTCTGCTCCCACATACAGACAGCAGCCAAGCCTGGGAAGTTATTTCCTTGCTACCCCATGAACTGACCTGGCAGTACAGATGGTGGGTGCTAGAGGGGGCTTTGCTGAGCAGAGGGTCCCTCCTTCTTGGGAGTAGCCTGACAAGTCTTCAGAACTATTCTAGGTGATAAGGTTGGACGTGCCATTTCATGATGTGCTGTTTTAGTGTGAGGCCTTGATCTCTGCTACGCTGGATGTTTTGTCCCTGTCAGGCCCAGGAAACCATAATGCTGATTGTGTTTGATGTTTTGAAACTTCCCATTAGATCCAATGTAACAAGTGAAATGGTTTTCAGAGAGATACTCACTATCCTTTCTCTTAACAGGTGTGGAGGTGTATGCTGTTGTAAAGGCACTTGGAGGAGTCTGGAGCAATGCCACCGCCTTCAGACATTGTGAAAGTGGCTGTTGAGTGGCCAGGTGCCAATGCCCAGCTGCTGGAGATAGATCAGGTGAGACCTGGTAACCAGATGGGGGAGGAAAGGCACCACAGCGTTGATACTGCAATGTGGGAAGCATAGAAATGGGCAGTATTCCTTTCTGGTTGAGAGGAACATGGCTACTGAGGACTCTCTTTCTGTTCTAGAAAAGGCCTCTTGCATCCATCATCAAGGAGGTCTGTGATGGGTGAGTAGTTCTCTGGGAACCCTTGTGGAGAAAGTCTGTCCCGCTGACAAATCTTGCTGGGGTACCGTGGAAAGTCTCTGCTGCTTGATCATGTGCTGCTGGCACAATCCATGCTGCCTGCTGCCAGTTTTGGCCATGCAATGGGCTGGGTTTAAATTGTGAAGAAAAGGATCTCCCGGAAAACGAGGGCATTCCATCTTTATTCCAGTTCTAAGTGTGTGCCTATGTGTGCCCTAGGGTCAGTTTCTCTGAGGATTGGCCCATCCTGATGTTACCAAAGTGTAGGCCTCCTCAGATGTTCCACAGAGTTGATTTAGAGTAGGCTGGAGTCCCACATTCCCCTCAAGAGGAGGGTGTTTTCTCTCCTCTTTGGGAGACCTGACTTCCCCTGCTAAAGCTTGGCTTGAAAGTTCTTTCGCACCCTGCTGGGATCGAGCTCCATTTCCTAATTGAGAGCCAGAAGAAAGAGGAGGAAGAAGCTTATGTGTCCTTCTTCTTCCTCTGCCAGGTGGTCCCTGCCAAACCCTGAGTACTACACCCTGCGGTACGCTGATGGTCCCCAGCTGTACATCACAGAGCAGGTCAGTGTGAGGGGCAGCAGCTTGCTGACATCCCGGGGGAGAGTGCAGAATGTCTTGGACTGGTGGGTGGAACAATACTGGCACTAATCCTTGAGGGGCAGCATCTTTGCTCTTAGACTCCAATGGTGTCATTCAGCTGAGGAGCCTTGCACTTCTCCCTTTGCATGCCCATGGGTGTGGGGGCTCAGGGTCTCAATTCCAATGCCCTCAGTAGGGTTGTGTGGTGTGAGAACCCCTTTACTCGTGCACTGCAGATCCAGTTGCGTTCTTTCCCCCCTACTTTTCCACAGTTTAAAGTTTGTGTTTTCTTTCAGACTCGCTGTGACATCAAGAATGGAACTATCCTGCAGCTGGCAGTCTCCCCGGTAAATGCTTCCTCACATCCTTCATTCTCAGTGACTATCCACACAAGACAGGCTGTTTCTTGCCTCTTGGCTTTTCTTTCTCCTCCCCAAATTTCAGGGGAATTCCCTTCGTTTTGGGCCATTCTGCACAATGAGGCACACACTCTTAGTTTTCCATTCTGACAGTGGTGTGTGTCTTTCCTTTGGATGCTCTGCCCTTTTATAGGACTTTCTATAAATAAACCCAATCTACAGCTTTAGTGCATCCCCTAGATTAGGATGTTGTGAAGCACCTGACAAAGGCATTCTCAGTATGAGTGCACTTAGCGTGGTCAGTTGGAAGGCAACAGTTCCAATAACTTAGTGCAAAAAATTAAAGGAGAGACAAATTTGATGCAGATGGGGTGGTTCCTGCTGAATTCTTGCTATTGTGACCTCAACAGTTGTCTTTTGCAGAGTTGCTGCAGCTTCCTTTTTATTTAAATTCTTAAACCTTTTCTGTGCAAGTGTCAATGGATAGAGCTGAGAGTGAGTAGAACTGGAAGAAGTTACTTGGCAAGAGGTAGTTGAGAGGATATCATTGATCTGTGTCTGAGAAATCTTATGGAATGTCTCATGGATATACAAAATGTGCTTGTGCTTCTCTTTGAATCTATGAGACTTGTGTTTAATACCATATTTCTTTAATGGTGTTGCTCCATATTTCTATGGAAAAAAACCTCTACTCACCTCACCAGAAAGAAAAACAAGCATTTGCTCAAACTTGTAAAATAGCATTTTGCTCACCTCCTGCTTGGCTGCAACTGTTGCTGAGTGCAGCCTTTTTTTAGTTTATCTTAGTCTTATTGGCTGCTGCTACTAAATTTATGTTTGCTGGTGTCTCTCTACCCTGGCTCTGCTCTCTCTGCCCATCCACGGCCTTCTGGCAGAATGCTGATGCTGGCAGAACTCAGGCTGCAGGTAACTGGTCTGTAACTGGCACCATCCCTCTTTCCTGCCAGTCTAGGGCAGCTCGCCAGCTGATGGAGAGGATCCAGTCCCACAGCATGGAAGCACGACTGGATGCCATGAAGGAACTGGCCAAACTTTCAGCAGACGTGACCTTTGCCACAGAGTTCATCAACATGGAAGGGATTACAGTGCTGACACGGCTTGTGGAGAGCGGGACCAAGCTGCTGTCCCAGTAAGTTCCTGTCTTCCAGGACTCTGAAACAGAGGGCCTCAAATAAGAGGCTGATTTTGCTTGCTGAAGTGGCATAAAGCAACTAACCTCATAGCAAAGTTGAACTGTTTGAACAAAGTCTTTCTAGTCCTTGGCTAAACCTCGTGAGGCGAAAGGAGTGGTTTGGCCGGTGGTGGTTCATCCTGGAGCTGCCTGGCACTGGCTGTGTCTGGCATGGGGCAGCCTCAGCCTCTCCTCACAGAGGCTGCCCTGCACTCCCCTGCATTTCTTGCAATTCCTGCATTTTTTGCAATCTTCACCGTTCTGTCTTGTGGTTATATACTAAATTTTTCACAGTTCATGCTGTGCTTTCATTTTATTTCAAGTCAGGTCCAATATTTAGAGAAGGACAATTAATTTTCTTTTGTTTCTCTCTGATGTTAAAACATGTTTGTTCCCCAGCCAAGTGCTGATGCAGGTGGCTGCAAGTCTCTGGTGGCAGGACTAGGGACTTATTGTTGCTATTTTTAATTTGTGCTTGTCATCAGGAAAAATAAAATGTCTTTCTACAATATATTTCTACAAAACAGTAAAATTGTCTGCGTAAATGAATATACTTTATTGCTCCTCCAGGTGCAAAACTGTAGCCTGTTTTATTAAAAGGTGGTGACATTTTTCTCTTACCCAGCTTATTCAGCTTGGACAGGCTTTTTTCTTGCTACCAGATCTCTTGTAACCTCATTCTTCATTTTCTCAGTTACAGTGAAATGTTGGCTTTCACCCTGACTGCCTTCTTGGAGCTCATGGACCACGGTATTGTCTCCTGGGACATGGTCTCAATAACCTTCATCAAACAGGTGAGTTTGGGTGGAGGGGGTGAGTGGATACTATTTCTTTTTGTGCTTTAACGCAGCTTCCAGGAAGAACAAAGAGCAGAATGACTCTGCTGGTCCATCTGTTTGTAGATTGCAGGGTATGTGAGCCAGCCCATGGTGGATGTGTCCATCCTCCAGCGGTCCCTGGCCATCCTGGAGAGCATGGTGCTCAACAGCCAGACCCTGTACCAGAAGATTGCAGAAGAGATCACTGTGGGGCAGCTCATTTCCCACCTGCAAGTGTGAGTGTCCACCCAGCAACAGCGTGATTTGTATCAATTTTTTCTATACCTGTCAATTTTAAAACACCTCTTTTTAAATTTAAAACACTTAAAGATTATATTTTTTTTAAGTATTACCAATATGACACCTTCCTTGAACTTTAGGATTTCTAATGAATTTAAAAAAAAAATATACTAGAAAAATGTGTTCTGTGTTCTGGAAGCACTGAGACACATGAGTGTATGTCTTGAACAAAGATATTCTGCTTAAACAACTGCACGAGTGTGTTCGGTGTTAGAACCAAACCTGTGTTTGACTAAAAACAATTTCCCAAACCATCTGCATCCAGTCATCTGCACCTTCACCCCTCTTTAAATTGTCTCCACTAGAATCTAAGAACTCATCTTCTTCTGGGTTTTGTCCTGCATATTAAGGAAGAAAACAATTGCTTTTCTTGCTTGAAGGGAAAAAAAAAAATCCCTTCATCTCCTTCCTCTCAACAAACTGACAAACCAACAAATCAATATCTGTCTCTTAGGGCTGTTTGTCTAGGTCAGCTCTACTCTTCCATGAAAAAAAAAGAAGCATGTAATTGTCAGAGGTTTGAGTAGGTTGGTTTTTTTTCCTCAAGCCTTTTAATTCTGCAAATGTGGAAAAGCACTAATTGTGAATATGATTGATATTCCTTAATCAGTGAGTAGTTTGACAACACGATAGTGCAAACAATGTACTGTATCAATGTCACTTTGTGCTCATACAGCCTTAAGGTGAGGGTGGAAGAGTGTGATTGGCATTTGGAAGCTTATTTTTGTGATGTTTTGAACATCACAAGTGCAGCCACGTGGTGTATGTGGTCTAGAAAGGGAATAAGGACCCTTTACCTGAAGAACCTCTTCAGTAAAAATAAGAAGTGTGGGTTGGGCCAAACTATTGAGGTTGGAAGGCAATATCATAAAGAGAGGTGTGTTTTCCCCTTAGTTCCATTTGCATTTGGTGGCTTCCGTTGGCACAGGGGAGAAAAATTACTTGCTCCATACAAGTTTCAAGCTGTATCCATGCAACAGACTGCAGTATAACTAGGTTCTACAGAGATAGTTCCAGCACTGGAAACAAGCTGTGGTGGTGCTGGGCTGCAGTCTGCTCTGTCTCCTGGTTAATGGACCTGGCAGACAGTTTTCTGTCAGCTTTTTGCAAGCCTTATGAAGGGTTGGGCATCATGAACGTAGTTTACATGAGTCCTGCTTGTTTGTTGAAATGCAGGACAGCTGCAGTCAGTGTTCTCATGGTGCAGGCAAAGCACCAGGCTGGGATGTTCTGTACTGTCTGTTCTCTTACGATCCTCCCTTTCTTTGTTTGTGCAGCTCAAACCAAGAGATTCAGACATATGCCATTGCTCTGATCAATGCCCTCTTCCTGAAGGCACCTGAGGACAAGAGACAGGTTTGTTCTTGCCTTTTGACTTTAAACCTGAGTAATGGTTGCTGGCTGTTTACTTTATGCCTCAGAAATCACGTTGTCTGGGCAAGATAGACCTCAAACCTTGCCAAGAAGTTATGTGGCTGTTTCAGTATGGCAACATTGGAGAAAAAGTACCATCCCATTAATAATGTGTCCTGGAGCACACATCTCTATTTAGGAGATGCTCAGAAAGGATTCTGAAAGACCTTGAGAGAACAGAAGGTAATCCTCCAGGCAGCATGGGAGAATTCTTTAAGAAAGTTAACTGTGTATGGGAGAGGTAGGCTGGGCAGAGTCCTTGGGTTTGTATGTACTTCCTAAATAAACACCACATCTCCCTCTCCCCCCAAAAGGGGACCTTCTTGAAGTCATAGGGGGATATTCCTGCTGGCAAATGTGAGAAATTAAACGCCTGTCCTGCTCTGAGGAACCCCCAAGATCTCAGCTACGTGCAAGATGTGCATATGTGTGTATTGTGTAGCTTTGCTGTGTTGAGCCTTTCTTCTCTAGTGCCCCGTTTGTGCCTTGTTTCTGGACTCTGAGCTAAATCCTGTCTGCTTCTCTTTGTGCCTTTTTTTGCTTTCTGCCAGCAGGACAAGCTGCTTAACCCTCTAGACCTGCCCATCACTGTAAGTAACTCAAGCCTGGGGGCTGGTCGTGTGGAGCTGTAGGCATGTGAGCTTTCTTCCAGTTGTCCCTCCTTGTACCCCAGAAAAGATGCACACAGACTTCAGAGAGGGGATGAGCCTAGGGAGAAGGGTGGGGATGTACTCAGACTGTGGAGGGGAAAAGAATCAGCAGCAAGAGAAACCTTGAATGACTTACTGTGAAAACGAGATCACACAGATGATTGTAAAAGGAAACTGGTGACTGATCAGGTGAACCAGTTGTAAAACTGGAACCAGTTCTTTAGCAATCTGAGTCTCTTTTAACTTTTTATACCCCAAATCTCAATGACAGTTTTATATCCAGTTGTGTCCTTGTAAAGATAGAGCTGTTTGTGAAGAGCAGTCACAAAATCTGTTGCTGACTGGGGGCTAGAGCATAAATTCTGACTGATCTGTGACTTCTCCCTTATGGGAATTGTAGTATAAGAATGTTTTTTCCCTTGTGCTATCTCCATGGAAATCACCACTCTTGTAAGAGGTTGATTTGCAGCCTTCTGTATCTTGAGATTCTGGTACATTTTTTAGATTTTCTGGGTGGCACAGAGGATGTTCCACTTTTGCCACGGATGCAGTGCCTTCAGAGGGGAAACTGCTGTCTCAATAAATGTTACATAATTTCTAAAATTAATATATATACTTAACATATGAAAATAAGAAAAATTATACTTATCTACTGGTAATTCAGCCAAGATACAAGCAAACAAAATTCCAAGGGATCTTTCATTTTTTTTATTTTTCCCCTTGAACACAATCCACATGACCACAAAGGGCCAAGAAGTTGATTAGGAAACTGGGGTACCTTTCATATGAATAGAGCCTGAGAGATTTGGGATTGCTCAGCCTCAAGACAAGAAAGCTCAGGGAGGTCTTATGTCTGTAAATATCTGATGGAAGGGAATAAAGAAGCGGGAACTTATCTCAGTAGTGCCTGCTGACAGGACCAGAGGCAGTGGGCACAGCTTAAAAGAAGATTCCATGTGAACACACACACAAACACACAAAATTAGTGTTAGAGTGATCAAACACTGGAACAGGTTACCCAGAGAGATTATGGAGTCTCCATCTGTGGAAATATTAAAATCCTGACTGGACACAGTCCTGGGCAGCCTGCTCTGTCTGATGAATCAGGGGAGTTGGACTAGGTGATCTCAAGACATCTCTTCCAGCATAAATGCTTCTGTGATTCTGTGACTGTGTCAAGCAGCAAAGTGGGCCCTGTTGGACTCTCAGCAGAACATAGACCCCTTAGCAGTGGTTAGACTGTGTGTGTGCTCATGCTTCTTTCTATGCTGTTTAGAATTGTTTAGTTGTCTTTGTCTTTCCCCCTTTTTACCTGCTTCAGTCACTTGTTACCTCATCCCATGTACAAACTAATTCCTTCAGACTAAGGATTCCTTGTGTCACGTGCATGAACAAATCCCAGCAGCAGGCCTTGTCCTGTTCTCAGTGCTACATCTCACAAATTGTAAAAAATAATGACTCAGAGGGCAGTTGTTATCTCTAAAAGCTCTCCTATTTCATCTAGATACTTCATAGATATCTTCCACTCAAGCACTGACTCACTTTGGTTGTCACACAAATGCCGCTGAACTTGCAGCCATCACAGCTAGGCTGTCAGTCAGTGTTATCACTGTCTTGGCTTAGGAAGTTTCTGTCTAGATCAAAAGTGATAATAGGAACTTGGAAAAAGGTTAATGCACACATTTGACCAGACTTTTTATAGTCTATCAGGAGCAGGGTTGATATAAGCAGTTGGAACAGTCTTGGATTGCTCAGAATGTGCAGCTGATTGAATGCAATTGTCTGAGACTCCACATCTGCTCCCAGCTCTCAATCTGCACTGCAGAGGAACGTGAAGAGATCTCAGACTGTCTGATCTTTTGGACCTCTTCCAGATGATATAATGCCCAACAGATTTTTCTTACCCAGAGATTTTGCTTGTAGCAGCAAACTCATGATAACATTCCCTTTTGACATTAGCACTTGTGCTACTCTCTCTGCAGGTGTAATGAGATCACTGCTATGTTAGAAAGTGCATCTTCACAATTTACAAGGAAAGCACAGGTTAGGTTTTTGCAGGTGCATGTGTAATTGGTGCTGGAACTGAAGGCATCTTGCATCTGCTGTGACTGTTTGTCAGCATTACTCCATGGCTGGGAAACCCTCCTCACCTGGGGAGGGAAGCCATGCAGTAAAGAGGGAAAGTGGAAGCTTTCCTGTAAGCATGAAAATTACTCCCCTACCCTTTTTGTAAACTGAAATAAATGCTTCTGCAAATTGTGCTTAAACTGACTTCTGAACATCTCTTTAGGAACTGAGACAAAGGAAATGTAAATGTCAGAGTGGGAGTTTTTGAGCGGGAAGAGATGTGAAACCTGCATCCTCTAGCCCTTGTTCTCCTGGGTGTACCTTGGTGTAGAAAGCTGTGAAATGCTAATTGGAGGAACCTCTTGTAGATGACAGATTATTCCTGGGCAACCCACAGTATGCTCCCTGCTGCCATACCTGAAGTATCATTAGATGTCCAACGTTAAGCTAAATTTGCTTCTGTGCTTTGACCACACCAGCGCCTTTCTCCACATTAATGTTTTGTAGGGGAGCCATCTCTGAGTTGTGCCATGGTAAAGATGACCCTTGCATCCCAACCTGATGCTTGCTTTGTGGTGAGATGCCATGCTAAATTGACAGTGTGTAGTAGAAGCACTTTGTTGTGTGCCAGTGCTATCTCCAGTCCATAGGCTTATTTCATTCTCTCCTTTCTGCACAATGTGAGCCTCTTGTTTTATATTTCACTCATGTTATTTCATCTCTAAATTCCACAACAGGAAATGGCTAATGCATTTGCCCAGAAGCACCTGAGGTCTATAATCCTGAATGTAAGTATGTCTATAATAACCCAGTGCTTTCTAAAGTTCCCTCACCAGAGGTTTCACTTTTGCATGGTGTAAATTCAGCTGCCCTCAGGGCACTTCCTGAAAAGTGACTCTTTCAAAAGTGAAGCTGGGGTCACTTGTTCAAAAGGGAGTTATCAGGATGCTACTTTCAGCTGTTACAGAGCATTATCATTATGCTTCTGGTGGAATATGGAGGTTAAACAGCTGAATCTTCATACAGAGAGATGTGCATGCAGCCTGGCATGTGCCTAGGGCTAATGCCTAAGTGTTTATTTGTACTCCCTTCATTTCCCTATCCTTTATTTTGCAGCATGTGATCAGAGGAAACCGCCCCATTAAAACAGAGATGGCCCATCAGCTGTACGTGCTCCAGGTCCTGACCTTTAATCTCCTGGAAGAGAGAATGATGACCAAGATGGACCCCAATGATCAGGTGACTATTAGAGCTGAGTAAGATCTGATAGAATAGGATGTACAGGGGGCCTTATACCTGAGCTCCTTAGCTCTATAGAATTCACAGTAGATGGTGCATATGGTTCCAAAACCACCCCTCACATTGTAGTCCCTGAGATCAGGGTATGCTCATGACTATTCTGCTGTTTGCTGTGGGATTTTGAGATGTAAGTGGTCACTGGAAGCCATATACTCCTTTCTTGACCAGTGTGATGCCAGCTGTCAAACTGGTTACTCCACCTCTATGGAGGGTACATCATCTGATCCATTTCTTTGCAGTATACGAGGAAACTGGGCACTTTTAAGGTGTCTGTGACTCAGTTCTTAGATGCATTGTAGTCTTTAGTGAGAAATGCCTTAGCATTATCTGAAAGCCTAGAAATTGCCAACAAATACTTTGCCTTACTCCAGTGTACTGAAGCTTGCAATTTTGAAATGGATTGCCTCTTGTGTAGTGTAAATGACCTCTGGCATTTTTCTGTATTTCATCGTGTGAGCTCTGAAAGGAGTGGTAGTTCTGTGCATTATGTGAAAATACTGCCCCAGTGATTGATCATGTTGGCATTTCCCTGCCTTCTGTCTTTCAGGCACAGAGAGACATCATATTTGAGTTGAGAAGAATTGCATTCGATGCCGAGTCCGACAGCAACAGCGTCCCTGGCAGTGGAACAGAGAAACGCAAAGCCATGTACACCAAGGACTACAAGATGCTGGGATTCACTGTAGGCATCTAGAGAGAGGGCTGACTCTAAACCACGTGAAGGCAATCTAAACAATCTCCATTGGAGCTGTGGGGAAATAAGGAGCAGAAATAGCTGTTTGCTTTAACCAAAATTCTGCATCTGAGTTTAGAAATTCAGCTACGCTCAGACTCCCAGGGAAGTCTTATGAACTTACCAATTAGTTAAATGCCAGGGTTCATTAGGCACGTTCTCTGGAGATATTTACTTACCATGTGCACCTATTCTATGAAGAACATGGAATCAGCCTTTCTTCTAGAAAGTTTGGATAGCATTGTCATCCGAGGTTACCTCTTGGATAGATGTGAGGGAGTGCTTGATGGACAGGCAGTTGTAAAATTCATTCAGAAAATTTTCTCACACAATTCCTTTGAGCTAATTTGTTTGTATTCTTTCTACACCTTCTTTTCACAGAACCACATCAATCCAGCCATGGATTTTACTCAGACTCCTCCAGGGATGTTGGCATTGGACAACATGCTCTACTTGGCTAAATTTCATCAGGACACCTATATCAGGGTGAGCGAAGCTGCTGCTTTTTACAGATGCCAACAGCTCAGCAGGTCTTCTTAGTGTGTGTGGCACCTTCTTCTTGTAGATTGTCCTGGAGAACAGCAGTCGAGAAGATAAACACGAGTGTCCCTTTGGGCGCAGTGCCATTGAACTCACCAGGATGCTTTGTGAGATCTTACAGGTTGGGGAACTCCGTAAGTACCATTTATTTCCCACCTTTACAGATTGCTGGGCTGATGCTTCTGTAAGTAGCTTACAGGCTGACCAGTATTCACAAGCATTTGAACCTTGATCTCACGTCTGTCCTGTAGGGACAGGGGCAGCTTGTTGGTGTCCAAGTGTCAAAATAAAGTAAGAAATTTGGCAGGTATGTGTGCTCTGGTTCTCCTGAAAAAGTGACACAAGCAGAAAGTTTCAACTTCCTGAAGCTTCAGCAGGGTGCTGTATAAAAAAAATAGTCTAGAAACCATCATGAACTTGAGAAAAGTTTATGCTGACAGTCTCAACACAGTATTCTAAGAAAATTAACCACTGTAAGAAATTCTGCCAGAGGAAAGTGGGAAAATACTGCAAGCAGTCATTTTTGGGGACTAGGATGAAAAGGGCACATGAGTCACAGAGGTTTGCATGGTGAAGTGTGGAGATTGTTGCTGTTCCCAATAAACTGTCTTAATCTCTTGGAGTAAGTACTATTGTGCACCATCAGGTGTCTGTCTGTCACTGTAGTGGATTTTAGGTACGTTTTGTACAATATGCTCACATGGTTGTGGTTTGTTTCTCCCTGAAGCCAATGAAGGCCGGAATGACTATCACCCCATGTTTTTCACCCATGACCGTGCATTTGAGGAGCTATTTGCCATCTGCATCCAGCTGTTGAACAAGACCTGGAAAGAAATGAGGGCAACAGCAGAAGATTTTAATAAGGTCAGGGTGGTGAAGAGATATTCTTGTAAAATCTTCTGCAGATCAGCACGTGTTCACTCAACTTGTACAATTCATTAAAGAGTAGGGCACAGAAGATGTGAACAGGGCATTGATGTGGGCTGTGAGGGGGGATGGCTCAACTTTTATTTAGTATGACCTGAGGTCATTTGTGGTTCTTCTTGATCTTCAAAGTCACTGGTATGTTGATACTCCTGGCCCCACTTATCCCACATCCATTCTGAGCTGTGCCCTGGTTCTCTGATGCCAGTAAGCAGCAAGAACGTGACTTGCTCTTCTCTCTTCCCCACCTCTTTAGGTTATGCAGGTTGTGAGGGAACAGATCACACGGGCTCTCCCCTCTAAACCAAACTCCTTGGACCAGTTCAAGAGCAAGCTGCGCAGCCTGAGCTACTCAGAGATTCTGCGGCTACGCCAGTCTGAGAGAATGAGCCAAGATGACTTCCAGTCACCCCCTATTGTGTATGTGCCTGACAAAAACACTGCCTTCTGTGCTTGCTCTTATCTCCACTTTCTGCTTACTCTTCTGTATTTGATTGCCAGGGAGCTGAGGGAGAAAATCCAACCTGAGATCTTGGAGCTGATAAAGCAACAGCGCCTGAACAGGCTTTGTGAGGGAAGCAGCTTTCGAAAAATTGGAAATCGCCGAAGACAAGGTAAGGGGACAGTGTCTACTGCATTTTTCTCATGTGAAAAACTATAGCAAATAAGATCTAATGAACTAATCTGCCTGCTTGCTGAAAGAGAGGCTGATTACCTGGGCTATCCATATCAGCCAGTAGTTTGGGGTGGCACAGATGTGCATTTCTAAGAATCCCTCATGAACAAGAAGCTGTGCTGAGGAGCTGGGGGAGCAGATGGATTGGGTGGAGAGGCTCTGATGTTAGTGGCTGTAAGGCTTCCTGTGAATGATCTTGCTCAGCTTACTCTGCTTGGTGTGTGTTCCAGAAAGATTCTGGTATTGTCGCCTGGCTCTGAATCACAAGGTGCTACACTATGGAGATCTGGAAGATAATGCCCAGGGGGAAGTGACCTTTGAATCTCTACAGGAAAAAAGTAAGTCCTGATTACAGGCTATGCACTGTTCTGTGCTCTGCTGTCTAGAGGCTGAGTATAATCCTAGATAAAGACGAAAGAGCTGTGGCTGAAACCCTGACTGAGGTGATACCAACTTTCAGTCCTTCTCGAATTCTTCAAGTCTTGGAATTGCTTGGTGTTTCTTTTTTTACAGCCAACTGTTGGGATCTTACTGGTAATGTGTTTTGGAAAACTGCAGGAATGAGTCAAAAAAACAAACAATGCTCAGTTTGCAAAGACAAAACAAAGTTCTGTCTTTTCCTGGTTAGGATTGCTTGTTTGGGAGTTTTACTTTTTCACTGTTAGTTCCAGTTGCAGACATCAAAGCCATTGTCACAGGGAAGGATTGTCCACACATGAAGGAGAAAAGTGCACTGAAACAGAACAAGGCAAGTGCTCCCTTTTTGCCTGTCATTAGTATCTATTACTGTAGCACTGAAATCTGAAAGAGAGGAACAGGAGCAAATGGTCTCCCACAATGCAGATGTGTTGTTTTCAAACCCCATCTCCTATCTGGGCCTTTTCCTAGTATTCCTTTGTGACTACTGGGAGCTGTGGGCACTGTGTGGTTGTGCTATAGTCTATTCAGAATTGTTCACCAATGTGGGAAAGTGTACTGAGCTGCAGCAAGGCAGTTCCTCTCAGGTTGGCAGACAGAAGGTGCTGTAATGTTTTGTTCAGTTACTGAAAGACTCTTTTCCATTCAGGAAGTGTTAGAATTGGCCTTCTCCATATTATACGATCCCGATGAGACCCTGAACTTCATTGCACCTAATAAATACGAGGTAAGAAACACAGTGATCAAGCAGTAGAATATATATATAGCAATTAGCTTCAGAGATTAAGAAGAATCAGTTGCTTCTCATTAAAGACTTGAACAGGCTGTCTCCCACCAGGTTCATTCTTAGAATATGTTGGCGATGCTTAATGTGAATAATTTTTTTTGTAGTTACCTTTTTCATTTAAAAAGAAAAAAATAATCCCACATTAATTTCCCCTAGTCTGCACTGCTACTTTCTTTCCTCCTATGATGCCTAGAATAGGTTTGCTTTTTCTTGTGTTATGCCACAACAGAAACTCTTGGCCCTCTCCTACAGCCATGAGGTCACACTTAACCTCTAGGCTTGTAACTTCCATTGGAAATCTGTAGGCCCTGTTTTGGGGTTGGATATGGGGTGTTTTTTTTCCACCATTGCTTCCTATTTTGAAGCTGTAGGAGCATCTCTAATTGTTGCATGGATGGAAAGGTTCAACATAACCTCTCATTTATGCCCTCATGGAGTCGTGAATTACCCTTTCTTTTCCACAGTACTGTATCTGGATCGATGGGCTTAACGCTCTCTTGGGGAAGGACATGTCCAGCGAGCTGACCAAGAGCGACCTGGACACGCTGCTGAGCATGGAAATGAAGCTGAGGCTCCTGGACTTGGAGAACATCCAGATCCCCGAAGCGCCGCCGCCGATCCCCAAGGAGCCGAGCAGCTACGACTTCGTGTACCACTACGGCTGAGGCACCGCGCCGGCACCGCCCGGGGCGCGCTCGGCACCGGGACCCGGGGGCGCCCGGGGCGGGGGACCCGGCGCCGCCCGCCTTTTGTATCGGTTCAATAATAACCAGTAGCGCTCCGAGCCGCCGCCGCCTCCTCCGCCTCTTTCCGCCCTGCGCGGAGCGTCACCGCGGCGCGCCCGCCCCGCTCGGGCCCCGGCTCGTCCGCCCGCCCCGCCCGGCAACGTCAGCGGCGGACCCGCTTCCCCCGCCGGCACGGCCCGCTCGCCATCGCGGCCCCCCTGCCCTGCCCCGCGCTGCCCCGCCGCCGCGGACCCCTCACCGGCATCCCCCATCCTCCCCATCCCCGCTCCTTCCTCCTCCTCCTCCTCCTCCCGCCCGTCCCTCCCGGCGCGGTGCCGGGCGCATGGCGGCGGGGGCGGGCGGCGCGGCCCTGGGGCGGGCGGCGCTGACGGCGCCGCTGGTGCTGCTCTACTACGGCTTCTCCATCGGCATCACCTTCTACAACAAGTGGCTGATGAAGGTGCCGTGGGGGTGGCGGGGCGGGCGGCGCGGGGAGGCGGCGGGAAGGCGGCGGTGACAGCGGCTGTCGGTCCCGCAGAGCTTCCCGTTCCCGCTGCTCGTCACTCTGCTGCACCTGCTGCTCATCTTCGCTCTGGCGGCGCTCGCCCGAGCCCTGGCGCGGTGCCGCTCCGGCCGCCCGCGGGCAGCGCTGTCCTGGGCCGACTGTCTGCGCCGGGCGGCCCCCGCAGGTACGGATGGAGGGGAGGGGAAGGGGGCACACCACAAAAAAAAAAAAAAAAAAAAAAGGCGTTAAACTGTTGGAGAGCGTCCAGAGGAGAGCCACGAGGATGGTGAAAGGTCTGGGGATTAAGGCTTACGAGGAGCAGCTGAGGGCACTTGGCTTGTTCAGCCTGGAGAAGTGGAGATTGAGGGGAGACCTCATTGTGGTCTTCAACATTATCATGAAGGGAAGCAGAGGGGCAAGTACCGATCTCTTCACTCTCTTGACCAGTGACAGGACTCGAGGAAACGGCATGGAGCTGAGTCAGGGGAGGTTTAGGTTGGATATCAGCAAAAGGCTTTTCACCCAGAGGGTGGCTGGGTACTACAACAGGCTCCCCAGGGAAGTGGTCACAGCCCGAAGCCTGTCTGAGTTCAAGGAGCGTTTGGACAATGCTCTCAGGCACATGGTGTGACTCTTGCGGTGTCCTGCGCAGGGCCAGGAGTTGGACTCTGGTCCTGATGGGTCCCTTCCAACTCAGCATGTTCCAAGCGCCTGCTCAGGGTTTCCCGCAGCACTCTGACCACTTCTGGAGCTGTTTGTTGTCCTGGGATGGTCAGGGCCAGTCCCCTGGGACAGGGTGAGCCAAGGGGTGCATCTGTCTCTCCAGGCCCTGCGTTTCCCTACCAGGTGCAGGGCAGGTGTAGGTGCTACCTGGAGCTTTAGCTTGAGGTGTGCTACCTTCATTGCTCATTACGAAGAAGTGTTAGTACAGGGAGAGGCCACACAGAACGTATCTTTGTGAAGGAGCCACTGGCACACGAGAACAAATAATGAGAATCTTCTACAATACCTCGATAAGTTGTTTCTGCAAGTAACATTTTCTCTTTAACATTGGTATCAAGCCATGCATTTATGTTATTTCAGCAGCTTTCTCAGGTTGGAGCCTGATAGAGAAGTTCATCATACGTGGCACACAGAACTGTAGCTGAGACCAAGGAGTGAAGCTCCTACTCAGAGCACAGAACTGTAACTACTTCTGCAGTTCTTTGGCTGTGTGTTATGTTGGCTCCCACAGAACAGCATCTGGTCTAAGATCTCTGGCAAGGTTTGCAATGCCTTACATAAAATGCCCCATGGTTTCTTGAAAAATGCTTTCTCCACGTCTGCAGCAATATTACCTTTCAGCATAGCCTGCCCCTGGATCAGCAAAACTGTTTCCTGTGGTAGGAAACTTATGTACAAGGGATTATAGACTGTAACAAATGCTGCACCCAGGGTTAAGAGTGTGTGCTAAGGATTGTTGCTTCTTCAGGCTTCTTGCGGTGGCCCTCAGACTTACCAGTTACCATGTTCTGATACATTCAAAAAAGACTTTATGCAAATATGTGATGGCTTTCAGTCACAGGGAGGGCAAGAGTTATTTCTGGCTTTTTCACAGTGCTTGTTCAATGACTGCAGTGCTGACCCCAACGTAAATCACACAGAGCAAAACAGAAACATAAAGAGCTGAGAATATCTGAGCTATATTGGTACTGAAGAGTTAACATGAGGAAAACTTTTTTTTTTTCCCCTGGTTCTGCTCTGCTCTCTGTGTTTTTGGTCAAGTAGCAGAGTTTTGTGGTGGGTTTTTTTAGGTAGTGGATGACAGTTAACATCAGGATTTTTTCATTGATTCTTTAGCTCTGTCAACTTCCTTGGATATTGGGCTGAGTAACTGGAGCTTCCTGTATGTCACTGTCTCCCTGTGAGTACAAACATCACCTTGCCTGGGTGGGGTTTGAAAAGTGCTTTGTCAGGCTCTGTTTCTTGAATAGGTGTTTGACTCGGTGGGGTCAGCACGCAGGGTCTGTGATAACTTGTTGGTAGCAATGTAGAAGTGGGTGGTTGGTTTCTAATAGTATTTTGGTGGGAAAGACTACACTGGAGGGGACTGACAGTGTGTTTTGGTTCTTACAGCTATACGATGACCAAATCCTCCGCTATTCTCTTCATCCTGCTTTTTTCACTGCTCTTCAAGCTGGAGGAAATGGTAAGAGTGCCACACAATGCTTTAGGGAGGGAGAAGGTCAGGCCCAGGGAAATAAGGCAATACACGTACAGGAAACATGTAAGTAGAGGGAGAATGCAGTTATGTGGATGAATCTGAAAAGCAAGAGGTTGTGTGTCTCTGTTGTGTTTGATCTCACGCAGAGAGTGACGTTGCTCCTGGTGGTTCTGCTCATTGCTGGGGGACTCTTCATGTTCACCTACAAGTCCACCCAGTTCAACGCACAGGGGTTCATCCTGGTGCTCTGTGCCTCTTTCCTCGGGGGCATTCGCTGGACTCTCACACAGATACTTATGCAGAAGGCTGAGCTGGGTACGTAGGGTGTTAGGAAAGGGGGTGGTGGTGCTGGTAATGGGGAGGGGAATAAGGAGGTGGTAGCCCTCGCTGCAGAAACAAAACATCTCCTGTAAGGGAAGGTGTTTGAAACCTGGGGCAGGAGTTATCTGTTGATGGGTGATGAAGGTGGCTTGGTATCTGCAGCAGCACAGGTGTGGGCATCACAAACAAGGTGTGTGTCTAGGAATGGTGCTAATAAAGGCTCTGGGAGCTATTTTATTCCCTGGCTTGTTGCTACCTGGTCTGTTATTGATTCTCCTCTTTCAGGGCTCCAGAATCCCATTGATATCATGTTTCACCTGCAGCCGCTCATGTTCCTGGGGCTCTTCCCACTCTTTGCGGTGTTTGAGGGTGCGTGAGTTAATTAGAGAAAGCAGGGATAGCTTTATAGAGTGGTTGGGGAGACTGCTTAGCAGTTTGGTGTTTGAGATGATTCATTTAGATAAGTCAACAGCTGTGAACTTTACAAAGTAGTTAGAGATCTGGAATTACCTTATGCTGGCAAATCATTAAAGAGTGCGTAGGAATAGTAGCCTGCCACACTTGTGGAAATAAGGGCTGTGAAGAACTGGCTCCACATCCTCCTGATACTGGAATGTGAGCAGCCCACCCCCATCCATCTTGAGAGGAATCCTGGGAGTTGGGGAAGGTATTCTGCTACTCACTGTCTTGTTCCTAGGCCTGCCTTTGTCCATATCAGAGAAGCTCTTCCGTTTCCATGAAGCAGGAATGCTGTTCTCTCTGGTAGGGAAGCTGTTCTTGGGTGGAATTCTTGCCTTTGGTCTAGGCTTTTCTGAGTTCCTCTTGGTTTCCAGAACATCTAGCCTCACCCTTTCCATTGCTGGCATTTTTAAGGTAAGGCATGGTTCCTGTGCTAATACTAGAAGGCAAGTACTGAGTCATCCCTGTTGGGCCTTACGTGATGGGAACTTCCCTTAGATCCTTAGAAATGATTGTTATTTTTGTTCTCCTTGCACAGGAGCTTGATGCTTTGCCTTTCAGTCTCTGCAGTGAAGTCCCTGACAGCAAAGGGCCAGAGACTAGTGACTGTTCTATAAAAAATACCATTAGTGACCAAAGTCTGTTGTGATGTGGGATAGACTAAAACACGTGGGCCTCATGAGCAGTGGATGGTGCAGAAGGGAGGAGGGGTGAGAAGGGCAAGCTCTTGCATCAGACCTGTATGTGAACAAACCATTGGTTTGAGCTATCTCTGTAATCTAGTTTGGCACATCCTCCCCTCCTGTTAAGAGTCCAGCACACGTACTTTTGAGCTGAACTCTGACATGTGAAATCTGTCTGGTCCAGAAGTTGGAAGATTCCTCTGTAACCAAGCTATGCAGTCAGATGACTTAAAATCCCACATCCCAGTTTGACAGGTTGTTTGTTCCCAGGAACTGTTTTTAGAACTCCGTGCGCATGAAAGAATGTGCTGATGGAAATTTAGCAGCCTGGCATCTCGATCTGGGCACCAGCTGTAAAACATCTCGTGCATATCTCCTCAGGTCCTGCCCTGCCACTTGTCATGTTTTTTTGTTTCCACAGGAAATCTGCATTTTATTCCTCGCCACACATTTGCTGGGAGACCGCCTCAGTCTCTTGAACTGGCTGGGCTTTGCTGTCTGCCTGTCAGGAATCTCCCTTCATGTCGTTCTCAAAGCTGTGAATTCCAAAGGTCATTGTTTTAAATCACTTTGTGTTTCTTTCTGGGATTTCTCGTAGCTTCACATGGAGCTGTGTCTGGTTGCAGCTCCTTGCCAGCGCCAGGTTTGGTGTGTGCTCCAAGTTTGTCACTAAACGGGCTGTCTGCACACAGGTGACAAAACACTGGAGCCACACAAAGAGGCCAGCTCTGACCCTGACCTGGAGCTGCTGCTGCACCACAATGAACATGGGGACAAGGAGGAAGAGGATGTTGAAACCCCACAGCAATGACTGAACATGAAGCACAAAGTCTCTTGCTCTGTTCTTACCAAACCTGCCTGATATCTATCTAGGAGGAAAGTCTAAAAGTCTCTGTGACCACCCAAAGGAGAACCAGGGCCTAGTGAGAGAATTCTGCTGCTGTGCTGCAGTGTGAATCTGTAAATGCTGCACAAGAAACAGGCAAAATTCCTTTCACAGAAACTTTGAAGAGAAGCCCTGGTTCAGTGGATGTGCAACAGCCCATGAGACATGGAAATGCTCCAGGAAGTCTGTTAGGGGATCCTGAAGGCTGAATACTGAGAGTGTAGACCATGGGCTGTAGAATGAGTGTGGACATACCTGGACTGCAGGCTGAGTGTTTCAGGGATGATTTTACTGTTGTTTAGGCTTTGGCTTCAAAAGAGAAGGTAGAGATACCTTCCCCCCCCCTTTTTTTTTAATGTTTCTACAAAGTAGGAACTTCCATCCTGGTGGGAGCAGATGACTATAAATCCTTAGAGTTGTCCCAGTGAGAAGGACCTTTTGTGCCTGGTGACCTCCATGTTCTGTGTGCATAATAAGGAGAGAATTAAATGCTGGTATTTGGGACCAATTGAACCTGCCAAGTGATGTTGGTTGGAGGCAGGATAGGGATGCAGGAGTACCTGTGGTGCTACAGGCCAAGAGGAGAGAGAGCTGTGTCACAGGAGGCCTAACTTGAGCAATAAGCTTATCAGAAAGTATGTGGGGTTTTGAGAGGGGGATTTTTTGTTTTTTAAATAAACTGTTTTTCTGATTCCCTTTTGTCTGTGCACTATGTACCTATGAAGCAGAGGTCATTTGTCTTCTGAACTCCTTTCCTTTTAGAGCTTCACTGACCTTGCTGCTGCCTACCAAATTGTTTTTGAGGCCTGGCACACAAAACACTTGCCCACGAACAGGATCATTGATCTCTAGAACTAGAACTTCCTGCAACCTCTCATATTTATGCCAGCCAAGTGAGCATACTGACTTGTCTGCCTTCATGCACTGTATCCTAGGAAGACTTTTAGTATTGTGGCTTTTGTAAGAATCTTCCTTCTTTGCCACACTGGATTGGATCAGTTAGTGCTGCAGCCTTGTCCAGGAAAGAGGAGTAGTGCAGGATTTAAGGTGGCTCTTTTTCCTTTCTGTTGAGCCTCAAGTGATGTTGGGCAGGTGGCTGTTTTTTTGCATGGCGGAATTTTCGCCCCTTTGAAAGTTTTGTTCAGTGCTACCTTTTGTAGTTTTTGGAATGGAAATAACTTGAGAGAGCTCCCCCAAGGGATAACAGTGTGATCTTTCTCCTGACAGGAGCTGGGTATTAAAGGGAACTCCTCATATTCTGTTTGGGACTTGAACCATTTTGACTACGCTGTCCCTCTGTAATCTTGCTTCATAGTTTTCAGATATGAACTCTTGATGACTTTAATCAAGAGCATGTCCTGCAAAAAAAAAAAAGTGGTTCTGAAGAAGAAAACTTTCGTTATTAGTGATCATCTTTGATGATGTTCTGGTAACTGACTCCAGAGCAGACAGCAGGTGGTGCAGCTTCCTCAGTAAAGCTACTGAACCAGCCCTTCCATGCCAGGCTGGCACACCAAGGTATTCTCTGCATCAAGTGGAATGCCTGGAGCTGAGAATGGCTTGGTGTGTCTGTAGCTGGATTTTCCAGCAGCTGAGACTTGTGATGCTTCCAGCAGGATTCACCCTCTTTATCCCACCAATAGGTGTGAGCCCCAAGCATGAAATACTCGGTGTGGGGCAGTGGTGCTTTCTGCACGTGATCTGTGTTCAGCCATATCACAGCTGCTTTTTGCAGTTCCCCTTCTACTCTCCTAGAACTGAACCCCAGGCATCCTTCTACTCTATAACTCTCAGGCTGGGATTTCAGGTCCCTATAAATGCCACGGTAAAGGCAACTTTGTTCCCAAGCCAGAGTTTGCACCAGGTACGGTGCTCGAAGATGAAATCTGATTGTGCTTGTGAACTGTAGAGCCCTGTGGTCTCTTTGCTTCCAGTCTCATTTCCTATTTAAGACAGAGGTGATGCCCTAGAACTGCAGCTCTGTCCTGGAGCTCTTGGAGCAAATCTTGATTGCCTGCAGCTAGATGCACCTGACCTTGCAGGCTCAACTAGTGCAAGCAGCAGTTTTAGTGTAGGAGATCATTGAGCAACATAAAAAGGCTGTGGCAGGGGTCCATGTGGGAACTGGCAGGAAGGGGTAAAAGCTTTGAGATTCTTTGGGAAAACAGCAGTGTTCCTCTCTAGGCAGCTCCAGTGGGGCATGGTGTGGGGCTTCTTTCTGTCCCTGTGTTGCCTGGCTCCTCTCCCAGAACCCTCACGGGTTGATGGGATGGGTCCTATGTGAGAGGTCACTACCCTCCTGCTGGGGTCAGTTCTTGGAAAAGGTAAGGGAGGCCTCATCCTCACACTTGCTGTAGTCCTGCCTCCAAGCTGAGTCACCCTACACCTGGATGTGGTCTGGCTTGGCAGCAGTGCTGGGTGACTTCTAGAGAACGTGGCAGAGTTGTTGGTAAGCTTGGGAGGGGTTGGGTGGGACTGTGCTGGTGCAGGGCAGTGCAGCAGAGTGTCAGAGCAGCAGCACAGCTCGTCTGTTGGATACTGTCCATCTTGCTTGAGTGGGCACTAACATTTAAAGAAAGGAAGAAAGAACCCCTGTCCACCCTCTTTCATCTAAATCAAAAAATCTACTGTGCATTGAAAACGCCAAAAATGGAAAAAGAGGCAAAGACGAAGGACTTGGAGGAGAAGGCAGGAGTGCTGCAGAAACCACACAAAGAAAATGAGAAGGCACAGTCTTGTAGTTCATAGTGTTGAAGTGCAGACTGTAGGCATGAAGAGGTAGAGTTGGAATCTACTGAGGAGACAGGACAGAAGTGCAGGGGATGTGTGCCACAGGTTTTGGTTCTGCCCCCCCCTTTCATCAAGGGAGGTGTGTGAAGGCTGAATGTTCTGGAACTGTTCTGGAGCACTGCAGTGCTGGGGAGGGCACACACGTGTGTTTGTGCTGCCCAGACCTTCCCTGTCTGTGCCAGCCCACGCACTGACACACAGCCATACCCGGGGAGTGCAGGGCTGCCACTGAATATTGATGGTGTTTGAACTCATTAACCAGCGGAAGCAAAGCTGAACGAGTCTCAGAGGTGCTGCTCTCCTTCCGCAAACTCTGTTCCTGCCTGTAAGACCAGGTGTTTACATGTGTGATGATTCTGCCTCTATACCCATTCTCCTGGGAGGCCTCGTTATTTGAAGAACAGATGCTTGGCTTCCTGCTAAAATTTCAATACCATAAACATCCTGAGGGCAAGGAGAAAGTGTCCCTGCAGACCCCTCTGCACTCCTCTGGTTCTCTGCCCAGCAAACAAGGTATGTAACATCAGCAAGTTACTGTGGGGAAGCCAGGCTATTTCCAAAACACATGGGAGTAGCAAGGCAGAGCAGCAACACAGGGCCTGGTGCCCAGCAGTAGGGCTGCCTCAAAGATGTGCTTCATTTCTTGTGTCAGCTCAACATCTCAGTAGTTTTTATTATGAGGTTTGTGGTTGGTGTCTTGTGAGGTGGGGAAGGGGCAGCTCCGGTGCAGGTGGATAGAAGGCTGGTTACCACCAGCCTGGGGCTGTAAAGGGGCTCACATTCATCTGCAATCTTTGCAGTGGCAAATAATTGCCCCTGACTCCATACCTCTGCATCTGCACTGAGGCCCTTCTTTTTTTCATCACTGTGGTGTGCACATTTTCATGTTCACAGCCTGGCATCGCTGCAGGTTTTTTCTGGGAATTGCACCTACTGTTGTCTTCTTCCCATCACTGTGACACTACCATCAGCCACCTTCCACACTGCCACATGACCCCTTGAAAGGCAATGAAAGGAGAGGGGTTTGAGCAGAGAAGAGGGGAAAACGCAGCTGGCCAAGAAGGGTGGAGAAACAGCAGAAAACAAGAAAAGTGAATGGTTGGAGATCTCCATCACAGAATGACTGAGGTTGGAAGGGACCTCTGAGGTCATCTTGTCCAAGCCCCTGCTCAAGCAAGGCCACCCAGAGCTGCTGCCCAGGAACGTGTCCAGATGGCTTTGAATTTCTCCAAGGATGGAAACTCCACAACCTCTGTGGGCACCCTGTGCCAGGGCTCAGTCACCCCCATGGGGAAAAGGTGGTTCCTGGTGTTTAGATGGAACCTCCTGTGTTTCAATTTGTGTCTGTTGCCCCTGGTCCTGTCCCTGGGCACCACTGAGAAGAGCCTGGCTCCATCCTCTTTCCACCCTCCTGTCAGGTATTTATATACATTGACAAGTCTTCTTTTCTTCAGGCTAAGCTGTCCCAGCTCTGTCAGCCTTTCCCTGTGTGTGAGGTGCTCCCAGGCCCTTCATAATCTTCATGGCCCTTTGCTGGTCCCTCTCTCCAGCCTGTCCATGTCTCTTGTAGTGGTGATCCCAGCTCTGGGCACAGCACCCCAGCTGTGCCCTCACCAGTGCTGAATACAGGAAAGGATCACCTCCCTTGACCTGCTGGCAATTCCTTACTTCATGCACCTCAGGAAATCACTCCCTTCTTTGTGGCCAGGGCACGTTGTTTGCTCACTTGAAGATGCAGGTATGCAGCTAGAGGGCAAGAACCTGCCCAGTCTAACACTGCAAGAGGGTTTGCTGGAGCAGAGAGCTGTCCTACAAAGACCCACACTAGCATAAGTAGCCCTTCCATCTCATTTCGTCCTCTCCAGCCTTGCAGAGCTGGGTAATTGCTTTATCTATCAGAGCTCTTTGCATTAACAGGCGGTAATTGGCACCTGTGTTAAAGAGCCTGGTTTCAATTACTGCTGAATGCAGCTCAAACTCCAGAGCTGGGAGATTACATGGGGGAGGAGCCGTAGTGATCACGTTTACTCTCTGTCTTTCCACCAGGTGCTCCTCTTTCCCCAGGGATGAAGCCTTTTTTTTTTTTTTTTTTTTTTTTTTGCATTTCTTGCTTGTGCCTTGAATCTGCAAAGCAACCAGCAAGGGCTGCTCGGAAAGCGTGGGGCTGTGCCTGTCGGGAACACAGCACAGGCGTGGCTGGCACACTGCTCCACTCCCTTCTTCCCCATGTGGGTATTTCTTATAGAAGCCTCTCCTGCAAACCCAAACTGAACGGTGGGGTAGCAAGGTGTGGGAGGGAATTGGTCTTTGTAGATGGTGGTGTTCCCCCACCCGCAATCCCGGGAGCTTTCCCGGTCTCTCCCCTCGGCTGTAAGTCTCTCTCTTTGGCTCCCACTGCATCAGCTCTTCCCCTGAGTGCTGGGCCCAGCCCCCTCCTGCTGCCATTCATCATTTCTGATCCAGTAAATTACAGCACCGTAAAAGTGCACAGGGAATTGTCTTCTGTGTTTTAGAGCCACGAGCCCTTAAATTTCCATTTGTTTAGTGGGTGATGAATAGACAGTTGTGGTTGGTGCTGGAACCACGCAGAGTGGTGGGAGAGCTCTGGCTAAAGGGTGACTAGTGCTCCCTCCTGCAAGCTCAGTTCCAGGGGCCTCATCGGTTTGTGAGGAAACAGCTGTCTGGGGCTCCCCTTTCCAACACAACTCACCGATTCAGGTCATAAGAGCCGTCAAAGGTGGGGTTTGGAGAGGCTAAGTCAGAATGTTAAGTCTCTCTGATCTGTAGGTATTTCTGTGCCAGTCAGTCCCTCTCCAGCCAGTGCACTCTGCTGCATCCATGCTGCTCCTGCCCTTCTTCTCCCCGTGAGCTGGAGGCTGCACATGCACCACAGTGCCTAAACTGTGGAGATGGGGGCACATGGGGGGCATGTGGGGGGTATGGCCATCCCTGCATGGTTTGCTTCCTTCTCTCTGTAGGTGTCTGTGTTCTTGCAAATGTAGTTATAAGTCGGTCTTGCAGCACTTTGGACCTGTCCGATGGTTTTGACGCTGGATGCAAACGTAGCTGCGTGACTCATGCCACAGTTGAGTCTAAGTCTTGCCTTGAGCAACAATAAATTCCTGATCTAAGCTGCTCTGCCTGCACTGCTGATCCATGACAGTTTTTCCCCTCTTCCCTGTCTCTTCAGACTCCAGGCCACTGGGAAGAGCCTGGGAGAGGCCTCCAGCTCTGTTCTGCTGCTCCGGGATACAGCACAGGAGTCATTCCACTGCCCTGTGCATCCACCACTTGCCTAAGTGGCAGGAGAAGGCACAGAAGGAGTTAAACAGAGCTGGAAAAATTGGCGTTTAATCCATTGCTGTCCCTTCTAGCAAACCTAGATGGGAAAATGCCTCCCTGTTGGAAATAGCGCCTCTCAAAAATGGAAATGCAGGATGGCTGGGGATTAGGGTGCCTATCGCTGGAAATAGTTTTCTTATCGTCTCTCTGAGCTGAATTGGTGGGACAGCCTCTGAAAATTGAATTGCCTTCTCTGTTTTGGACTCTGCCATTGCATCCCTCCTGTGCTCTAGCTTTGCACCCACCTTCCCAGGCTCTGGCCTCCCTTGTCCCCATCCTCAGCAGAGCAGACCCCTCTGAGAGGGTCCGTGTCTGTGGAGAGGGACTGTCCCAGGCTGGACGGTGGACAAAGATTCATCCTTTGGAATCTCAGGCCCAGAAGGATTTGGTCCCTTTTCCCAAGCCTTTCTTCTGACCTTGCAAGGACAGTGGTGGCCTGGCAGAGCCTGGTTTAGGACAAGCATGGGTGAAGGTGTGAAATGATCAGGAGAGATCGGCACTACTGGAAACGAGCATTGGTGATGAGGAGCTGGGACCAGAGTAGGTGGGAGGCAGAGGAGGAGATGAGGGGAGCTAGAACAGATCAAGGAGAGACCTTGAACACGTCAGAGCAGGAACGAGAGCGATTGTGAGGCGATGGGCAGCCTGAACCCTGGGTCTTTGCTGTGCCAGGTGGAGGCATCTCTCCCACCAGCACTCAGGCTCTGTCCTGGGATGGCCAAGGTGGCTCTTTCGGTTCGTCCTCGCAGTCTCTGTTTGTGGTTTGAATCCTGGCACACCACAAGCACCAGCCAGTCTGTACCCAGCTGTGTCCCCTGGGGGATTCGCTGCTCCCCAGGCCCAGAGCAGGTGAGGCTGAAGGCAGATCAAACATTTTCCCGAGGTGCAAACTGCAGGGCACAGCCCAGGTGTGGGTGTGCCAGCGATGGGTGTCCAGGCACAGCGCAGGGACTTCTTTAAATGTCTTTTTTCCAGCATTCAGCTGGGGATAATTCTCTTTTACTGAGTTGTATTTTACCATAGGTTGCCAGTGCCTGATTTAATCCTTGTCTCTGTCACAGTATTTTTTTTTTGGAGGAATTTCCCATCTCTTGTTCAAGTGTGAGCCATAAGCACAAGAGGTGCTGAGTGTCCACCCGCTGATGGCTTTTCAGTGCACCAACCTGCAGTCACGGTGCTGCTCCTGCACACAGTTGATGCTCTTGGTTCTTCACCTGCCAAAACACATTGAGTTTGAAAGTAAAAATTATTTAGGACTAATTGGAGAGTTTTTGCTGCTCTTACAGAGCTACCATCTTTGGTTAATGGAATCTGAAGCAGAACTGACTTTCAGAATAGCCCCTCTGCAGTGAGCTGGAACACATCAAATAATTGCTGGCTGTCAGGGCAAAACATTAGCCAAGGGCCTGGTTCCTCTTGGAAGAGCAGGTTGTGCTCAGGCTGCAGGGGCTTGCTGTCTGCCCCAAGAAAGAGAAGTCCTCTCTTCTTACTGGGGTGCTGTCCTTGCCCTCTGATGAAGGACTGACATGAATTCTGACAAATAATGGGAAAAATGTTACCTGCTCCCTTATGTGCTGAGGGGCAGCTGTGGCCAGGTCTACCCACATCAGAGGGGTGGGGAGCCTTTGTCTCTGCAGGAAGGCTTTATGCTTTTTGGCCAAAGGCTTTATGCTGTTTGAGGGCTCTGCTAAAGAGCTCATTCCTGGAGTTAGGATGCAGGTTTGCTCATTGATCCCCAACAGCATCCACACCTGCATGGGAGGACACACCAGTGTGTTACCTGTGACACAGGCTCAACCTGCAGTGGTGGCCTGGAAAGGAGGGACATGGATGGGGGCAGACCAGTGGCAATCCTTTATGCAATTTTGGAAGGTTTTATTGTTGCCAGCCCTGCCTGCGCTGGAATGGACTGTCCAGGGAAGTGGTGGAGTCACCATCCCTGGAAGTGTCCAAGAAATGACTCAGTGGGGCACTTAGTGCTGTGGTTTAGTTGATGTGGTAGTGTTTGGTCAAAGGACTCGATGATCTTGGAGTTCTTTTCCAACCTTAATGATTCTATGACTCTACATTTCTGCACAGCCTCAGTCCTGCCCCATGGACCCCGTGGCTGGGGAATGGACCCACAGGGTTTTCCCAGGAGTATTTTGCAAGGGGATTGTTTTCCCAGCTCTTGGTCCTGGTCCACCTGCACTTAGTGGAGGCCAGCACAGAGCTGCCCCTGTGTCATCTGTTGATGCAAAGGGTCACTAGCTGTGCCTGGCCTGGATGTGCAGGGCGCCCTATGGGGCCATCACAGCCCCCTGGCTGTGGTCATGTGTTCTAACAGTTTGTCCAAAGCAACTTATTATTTCATTTTGGGTTAAAACTGATAAATCAAGGTGACTTTGGGGAGAGAAATAATTCCTTTTGCAGGATTTGCATAATCCTGGCTGGTGATATGATAATGGTGTTTGTTAAAGACAGAACACAATGAATTAATACTGTTAAGTTGCTGCTGCAAAATGCAAAGCAGGTAATTTACTGTAGGTGCAAAGAAGAGTGTGAGTACAGCAGGCTTGGCAGTGGAAGCAGCAGGCCTGGAAGATTCGTTGCCACAGGTCCAGACCCTGGCACAGTCAGCAGCAGGTAGACCCTGCATTCTGCTTGGCCCTGGCTAAAGGCTGTGCTCAGCTTGTCCAAGGAAGGATTGCCTGTTTCAGGCCCTTTTCCCACTGTCTCTGTAGGGCCAGGACCTGCTTTGTCCCTTGGATCATTCCGGAGAGCCAACCGTGTAGGGCCACTCCCTGCTAGAGGAGGGACAGGGGAGCTGAGGGTGACGTGTGTCTGCTGGGTCTGAAGGGACCTCTGAGCACAGAGATGCCCTGGTAAGGAGATGGGCCCTGGCACTGGTGTTCATGCCACCTTGGCCACCCCCAGGAGCCAGGAGACTCTGGAGGCTGTTCAGTCCCAAAGAGGTTTTCCTCCCACAGTGAAGATGAAGGCCCTGGGGTGGGTTCACCAGCCTGGAGACTGGTCTGCTCCAGCCTCAGCCCTCGGCTCCCACCTTGCTCAGCCGGGCTGAGCCGTGGGAATGGTGCTGCAGGACAAGCAGGGAGGAAGGGCTGGTGTGAGGCAGAGGTGGAGGGAGGTGCTCGGGAAAGGTGCACGGGTGCCTCACTCATTCCCTGGGCTGGTGCTGCACTTCCAAAGCCATCCTTCCTGCCAGACCCCACTGGAATCCTAATGCACTGTTTATCTCTGCAGCTCCACGGCTCTGTAAGAGGGAGATGCTGCGAGGGAGCCAGAGCAGGATTTCAAGCTAATTGGATTCTATGTCTCCGTGGCTTCCCGTGTAGGCAGGCGACTGGGATTAGTGCGGTGTTTCTGAGGGATGGAGGAGAGCAAGGATGACCTGCATAGGGATTTCCTCCTGCATAGCCCCTGCTGACAGCTTCTGGAAAGGACTGTTTTGGACAGGCTGTCGAGGTAGAAGGGCCCAAAGCAGCGTGTCCCCACTCTGTCCGTATCGATTCTGCTCTTCCTAAACCTGTAAACCAAGTACAATCCCCTTCCCAGGGAAGGAAACAGCTCAAACACCTCCTGAGCCTGAGCCAGGAGACTGGTCTCTCTTGCTGACTCCATGTGGGGGGAACCAGAAAGAGAAATCAAACAACTGGTGGCTCCTGCATGTAGCCAGCCAGCTGCCTGGCTTTGCTCCCCTTTCCCTCCCCAGGCCTGGCTGCTGGCTGGGAGCAGCACCCATTTGAACCTCCTCCCTTCCCCCCCATTCCTCGCTTTGTCTCGGAGCCTGTCAGGGCAGGATTCACCTCATTAACAGAGATTTATTCCTGTATAAACATCTCATTCCTTTAATTGCCAGGCACTCCTGCTGCAGGCAGCGGTGGTGACGGCCCCGCTTGTGTGGGGTGCTGAGACCCCGTGCCAGGTGTGTGTGGGGGGGGTGTGCTGGCACACGTGGCACACGTGGCTGAGTGACACACCACGGTGCCCACATGCAGGAGCATGTGCAGGACCAGTCTGGGTACGTGTATGTGGCCCCAAGCTCCGTGCTGGCAGACATCAGCAGGTCTGTGGGGTCCCAGAATCCCAGAATGGCTTGGGTTAGAAGGGACCTTAAAGCTCATCTTGTTCCAGCCCCCCTGCCACAGGCAGGGACACCTTCCACTAGACCAGATTCCTCCAAGCTGACAGTGGAGAGGGAGTCTGAGCCTTCCTGTCTGGTCTAAGCCAAACCACAGGGAGATGCTTCCACAGTGAGGGCCAGGAGGGATCTCCCAGGAGGTCTACGATGTGGCCCATTCCTGCCCTTGCCACTTACTCCCCATGGCACTACCAAAATGCCACCATCTCCCAGAAACTTTCTGGCAGTCCCTTCCCAGCCATGGAGCATCTCTGGGGCCCTGTTCAGTCAGGCATTGGTGCAGGAGGATGCACTCAGCAGTGCCTGCTGGGTTATGGGAGCAGGGGTGGCAGGTACCAACCTGCTGCTGGGATTCATGGTCTCTTCTCCCACATGCTCATCCAAATGTTAATTTTATGGATGCCTTTATAAATCTTGTGGCTTTCCCCTGTCCGCAGGCTATATAGATTTCATCTCGTTGAGAGGTGACACTTCTGGCCTTTGGTACCAGACTATCAATTGAATATTCTGAGAGTAGTAAAAAACTTGGGACCACATTAACTCATGATTACTCTGCTGCTCCCTCGTGTGACTCTTTTTGTGCCATCTGAAATTCTAGGGTGATGAATAGGTGCCTCAGCTGCTGGCAGAGCCAAAGGCATGGAAGAGCAACAGCCAGGGCCAGCCTCCTGCCTGGAACACCTACATGGAATCCAAACTGTGAGCTGCTATTCTCCTACTTGCCAAGAAGATGGAGGTTCGTGCCCACCTCTCTGTTAGACCTGGCAGTCTAACCCTGCCTCTGAGACCCTTCCATGTGTTCTGAGCAGGGTACACCTGAAAGTCTGCCAGACACACAGCACATTGATTTGCCAGGCTGAAAGCAAAGGCTTTGCTCTGCTCGCTGTGAGACAGCCTTGCTGCCGCCAAGCCTGGAAGAACATGTTTGGGTCATTCCATCAATGTAAAGGTTAAATGTTTAGCTGCAGCTATTGAAAACAAAGCAACAGCAGCAGCAGCACCACCAGCAAAAGAATTGGATGCCTTATCAGTGCCTGGATTTCAGATCTGCATCTGAGCACCTACCAGGTGCAGTGCACTGAGGTCCTCACTGTGCCCTGCCCTGTGTCAAGGGTTCTGCCTCTCTGCGCTTTGCCACCTGTGGGCAGCTCTGCAGTGGCTCAGCCCCACTTCACCCCAGTTGACAGCTTTCCCAAATGGATTTTTGGACTCCAATTTTTGCCTGGGAATTTTGAAGAAGCGCCTGATTTGCTCTCTCTGCTGATTAAGAGGACTTCATGTTATAGCCTTGCTTTCAGCCACTCAACCTCTGTGAGTATGCCAGTGACCTACTCTAAGAGTTATTTGAATACAGGTCTTTTGTTGAGTAAATATGGACCTGGAAGAGCAGGTTTTTTCCTACCCTGCACATCTCCTGTTTCAGTAAATCAGTAGATGGCTCATACATTTAACTCATATTGTTTTGCAAAAAAAGCACATCAAAAGTTTCTATTTTAGCATCATAGAACAGGTTGTCTTATGGACAGCATGGCTTGCAGCTTTCACAGTTCCACAGTTTGTCTTATTAAAAGACAAACTAAAACCTCATCATGATGCAATATTCCTAAAAGTCCCATAATGCCTGAATTCCCTCTTCCTGTCACATCTGTGGGCATTTCACAGCAGCTGTCCTGCTGCCAGGCCATTGTCTCTGGAGTCTGGGCTCATCTTTTGCAGTCATGTGCTTGGAAGACCTGCAGAGTCCAAGGCAAGCAGCAGGAGACACAGGCAGAGGTCCTGCTCCGTGTGTATTCCTCCCTGTGCTCTGTCTCTGTGTGCCTGTTCTTGTCACCCTGTCTCCCCAGGGTTGTTGCTCTTCCAGGCTGTTGCTGGCAGGGTCAGCCTGTGATGGAGCTGTTTGGGCTTGAGCCAAGCTCACATCCCACCCTGACACAGGAGGGGCTCAGGGGGATTGTTCACTTCATAATCCTGTCTGGAGCATCCAGAGCAGCACCAAGTGCTCAGACCCCCCTCCTCCATGCCCAAGGCTGACTCTTTGCTCCGTGCAGGAAGCAACAGCTCCGGGCAGCACCTGTGTGAGAGAGAGCTGGCAAGGGCTGTGCTGAGCAGGTCTGCATGCTGTGGCAGCTGGCATCTCCTTGGGGAAGGTGCCAGGTGCTGTCGTTCTTAGTGCAGGGTGTTGGCATTAAGTGCTGGTCTGTGCAAACTGCTCTCCATACCCCGTGCCCCTCTCCTGTCCCTCTCTGGCAATTGCTGCCCCTGTTAGATGTCGGTGTGATCCACTAGAATCCAGCTGGCCCTGGTGACCAGCAGACTGATCCATTGGGGGACTTCATCAAAAGGCTCAGTGGGGAGCAGCTGTGTGACCCTGCTGACTCCTAGACTGAGCTCTGGTGTGATGCCTTGGCCCCCCCGTGCTGCTGGACATGGGCCCAGCCACAGGCTGCAGCTGAATGAGGTGGATCTGGGGTGCAGGCACCCAGCGAGCACCCAGGTCTCTGCCAGGCTGTCACCTGAGGAGCAGCAGCAGATGGATGTGGAAAGCCTTTAAATTCAGCACATGATCAATACTAAACTGATCTTCTGGAGTCTCTTATAAGATTACCCCAGCCTCATGCATCCAATTGCAAAAAAAAATCACTCAGCACACTAGGGAGATGTGAGAAACGCTGCGGCCCCCGTTTAGGATGCACAGAGCCAGAGTAAGTGACTGCATAGTTGTTTATTGCAGTAAATAATTCATCCACTTTACATTTAGTATTATTGCTACCCCCTGCCCCCACCTCAGTTCCTTTCTCTCAGTTTCCCTCTCTTGTCCTAAAATTCCCATGCTGGGTCATTTCTGTTGTCATGATTCCCTACCACACACATGTGTGTGCTCATACACACACACACAGAGGCACAAATCTGTCCTGGTCCAACTTTTCCTGACTGCCATACCAGGGAGAGCAGTGCTGAGGTAGAGACAATGCTGTTTCACTGCTCAGCTCAGTCCATGCCCAAGCCTGGTTTTGCCACCTTGGTCTCTGCCCCAGCGCTGCTTTCACATGGTGCCAACGTGCAGAACTGTTTGGAACACATTAACATTGCTAATAGTATTTCTATACTAATTAGTAATGACATTTGAACAAACTCTGTGGAACAAATTATCAACCAGCCAGGTGTGGAGCGAGGGCTGCAGCTGACACAGAGTGGCAGGGAAGGGGTAGGTTCTGCTCTGACGTGGGACCAAACTGGGGCAGGTCCACCTCACCTGGTACCTGTCTGGGAGCCCTGGGCTGCCCCACACAGCCAGAGCCAGGAGGGACAAGGCAGCTGGATGGGACCTGCTGTGTGGGGCGTGCAGCATCTGGGTTTGGGTGCCTGGAGAGCTCTGCACTCCCTGATCACACAAACTTGCCACCATGGACTCTGGGGGGCTTGCTGAGCCTGCCAGCTCCCACGTCAGTGCAGGTTTTTTCAGCTGCTAAAAACAGGTTGATGGGAGTCCCTGCCATGGGATGAAGCTTTCCTAGTCCTGTCAACTGAAACAGGATGGTTATATACATCTCTGAAGCCCTTGGCAGCATGCTAGCTCCTGCTTGTGGAGAGTTTTGCAGAAAAGACTGAGTATAAATTGGCACGTGTCTCTCTGAGAGGAAAATTATTGGAGTCTGGGAGTGTCAGGAAGAGCATCACACCTGCATGCTCCAGGCAGTTGCTCCTGGCCATTCTGGAGACACAATACAGGCTAGAAGGACTCTTGGGCCAGACTTTTGCTGCTCCCTGTGGAAACCATTTTGATTGTGTCTGGAGCCCTACAGGCACCTTTTAGGAGCGCTCTCATTTGCACAGGCAGATGCTGTGAGGCTCTAATCTCACCTCTGGTTCTGTCCACTCCGGATCACTATGGAGGGCCAGGAGTTGAGGTCATGGTGGCAGTGGTCTGACCTGAACTGCATCTTCAGGGATGGATCCTCCTTTACAAGCACTGCCCAGCCACCTCCACCAGCTCTTTTAACACTCCTTCCAGCAAGGCAGCAGGTGACCTTTTGGAGTGAAATGATCCCAGCATCCATATGGTACTTTGGGATCTGTAAGTACAGGCCAAATCAGTGTTATTCTCATCCGCTGCCTTGAGATGTGCCAGCAAGATCTCACCATCTGGGAGGCAGTGGCTGCTCTGGGTGTTTTGACTCCACGACAGAACACCTGAAATGCCTTGGGGTCACTTTTTTATGTGCCCCTCTGGGGCCCCTCCTGGGCCCTGGTTTGTGGGGGCTGGAGGTCCTCAGGCATGAGCTACTTTGCCAGTTTTTGAGCCCTCCTGCTCCTTGCTCAGGAATCTGTCTGCAAAGGGGTTGTTGCCCCTCCACGAGGTGTGAATCCAAGGCCTCCAATGCCTTGGGCATGCGGAGCATTGCACTCCCAGCAGCTCAGGTAGGCACCTCCACGTCATGGGTGGTGTCCCCAGGAGCGACCTCTAAGCTGGGCCAAGGGTTCTCCACCTGACCTTGGCCTGAGGTTGTCCATTATGTCACAAGAGGAAAGTCTGGTTCCTAACCCGGAATTGTAGCCAGGGTGGGGAGCGTGAGGAGGGGCGTGCACAGCCCTGCCAGCCCCCCAGCACTCTGCTGGCTGCCAGCAAGTGCAGGGGGGTGGAGGAGCACAAGGCAGCTGCCCAGCATCTCTGCTGCCTCTGGAGCCAGCCCCTGGAGCAGAGCACTCTGGATACCCCTGCCGATGACAGCTGGTGGCACTTGGCACCTCTGGAGCCATTCTGCAGGCTGAGTTTGCTTTCCATCCGAGGTGTGTGCCTCAGCTCAGCCCCACACGCTTCCCATGGGTTTTGGCATGCTGTGCCCTTGGGGCTGCCTGCTGACAGTGCTCCTGTGCCAGCAGACAGCAGCTGGGGCTGGGGCTGCACTCGGCCGCGTCAGGCTGAGCCGACAGGCCTGGTGTGAAACAAGATGAATGGGCTGAAGTTGGTGAAAATTATTCTAATTTATAATCTGCTGCTTTGTGGAGCTCCCCAATTAATTCTCTCTAGATACATAAGTAGGCCACATGTTTGCTTTGCTTCAAATGTAATAAACATTACACTCTGTCCCCAGCTTTTGGTGCTGGTTGCTGTCAGAGCATTAGTCCCTGTAGCTAATTCCTCACACCTGTCTCCCAGGCTCCTGGGACCCAGGCTGGGCATGGGGCGGAAACACCAGGCTCCAGGAAACTTGTGGCATGGAGAGATAAACTGCTGATCAAAGGGCTAGTGCACAGTGCCTCTGAATATTTAGTCACAGGCAAGGCAGCCCAGCCCACTCGGGAGAGGGCTTTGTTCTGAAGGCAGCCGGGGTAGGATGGGGTGCTGGGATCTGTGCACCCCCAGGTCACAAAGCACTGGTGAAGGGTGGGGTCCATGGGGGGTGCAGCAGCGATGGGGAGGCTGCTCTTCACAGCTCTGCTGGGGTCTGGACGTCAGCACAGGGCTCCTGCAGCACCGAGGCACCAGCCTTGGGCAGGGAGAACAGCCTTGGGCAGGGAGAACAGCCTCTCTGGCTGGCGCAGAAGTGGCCCCTGCATCCGTCCTCAGGGAAGGGTGCTCTGCTCCTGCCCTCCGTGGTGCTGCAGAGCAGGAGCTGAGCACAGCCCCTGCCATGGAGCCTGGCCAGGAGCTGCAGCCCAGCTGCCCAGAAATCCTGGAAAAGACAAGAAGAGGTGGAGAGGGTCCCAGCAGGTAGCAGGGATCCTACCTGGGATATTCATGGCCCTAAAGTGCCAGGATGCCCAAGGAAAGGCCTGTGCAGCCAAGGGCAGTATTATCCAAGAGTCTGGGCACTGCTGGCCCAGGCAGTGTTGTCAGGGGAAAAGAGAGGTCATGGGTAGCCCCTTGTTCTTTCAAAGGACTCCTGTGTAAATAGCAATAGAATCAATTTTGCAATGCCTTGCTGATCCTCTCACTTCCTTCCTTACCTGCAAGGGATGGAAGGTGGTTCCAGATTTGCTCATAAGAAAAGTGCAGAGGAGTTTGCAAGAGCAAGAGCCCTGGCCGTGCTCTGGTGCTGTATTGAGCTGTGAAGAGCTGCTTTGCTTGCTGAGGCGCCTCTGGTGGAGGGTGAATGAATTGGAGTTGGTTTGATGCAATGATGGCTTATTGATTGCTGTGCAGAAAACTGGGGGCAGCTTACGTGGCACTTTGTTTTCACCATCTCCAGAGAAAAGAGAACTTTAAAAATAAGTTTAGAGTGCAGTTCAGTAGCGAATTTTAGCACTGCTGCCACCAGCAGCTCTTCTCTCTCAACTGACTTTACCTCTCACATCCACAGCTTCTCTGCTGGCATCTGAGTGCAAGCAAAGGACCTGCCTGGCCTTTGGCTCCTGTCCTGCCCTGGGTGGTCCAGAGCCAGCCACACTTATTGGTGGTCCAGAGCCAGCCACTCCATGTCCTTCAGTGAGCCTTAGGGCAAGGACAAATCCCTGGAGCCCTGGTAGGGGAGAGGTGCTGGCTTCGTACTCTGTGCCCCAGCACCCAGTTCTGTGCTTGCTGTAGGGCATGAGGAGCATCTGCCAAGTGTCTGAGCACACCGAGGGGATGCACTTCCCGCCTGTCCTTCACGGTGGGGCTGAGCATTCGCTCCACGCTCCCACGTTCTAGCAGGAGGAGCTGTGTTGAGGGCTCTCAAGGACAGAGATGCCAGCCTGGCCTTGAGGCACGCGGCCCCCCCTTTTCCTGGAGCCCCAGACACAGGCACTTGTGTGCCCCACGCAGGCCTGCCAGGGAGGGGAGCCAAGCAGCAGCCGTTATCAGGCTCACACAGACCTTTCCCATCTGGCTCCTCTTCTGAGGAGTGATCCGTGTTCCCTGCAGGTGCCGGCAGCCGCCACCATCACGGGAGGTGCAGCCAAGGCGGGAGGTGCTGCTGCTCTGCCTGCAGAGTCGGGGGCTGCCCCCTCCAAGCCAGGCTGGTGCAGCCCTGGCAGCACCTCCAGCCCCTTTTCTCCCCCCAGTTAGGCAGGTGGGAGCTGGCAGGGAGCCCTGGGATTTGAGTCGGCTCAGGCAGCTTGAGCTGTGTTGCAAGAGGCTGGAGACACAAAGCTCAGTCTGGGTCTGGGTCCAGAGCACTGGGGATGGAGAGCTGGGGGGCAGCAACAAGAGGATGCACGAGGCCCTTGAGACTCTAAAGCCACCACTTGTCCCAGCTGCTGTGAGGGGTGGTCCTCCCCTGGCCCTGTAGGGGTGTGCCAATGGCACTGCACACCGAGGGGCAGGGATCTGCTGGCAGACATGGTCCTTGTCACCATCAGTGCTCTTTGTTGTCCCCACAGCCATTTGCAATGTGCCACTGGCAGCACGTGGAGGTTAAAGGAGAGCTGCCCACCAGGCTGGAAGGAGCTCAGACTGAACACCTTCCGTGTGGTGTTGTCAAGCCCTGTGACTACAGAGCCACTGAGACTGAGCCAGGACATTGTCATCTCTCCCGTTTCCCCTGAAGCTATCCCTGGAATTTCTGGGGAGGGCTGAGCTGAGTGGGTGCCCCCCACCCTGTTGTCAGAGCTCTTGCTTTTTTGCACAGCCTGGCCCGAGGCAGAGGTGTGAGGCTTGGACTGGCTGTGCTGTGGAGCTGAGCTGGGCTGCAGCTGTGCCACTGGCTGCAGATGCTCCTGCACAGCTCAGGGAAAGCAGCAGTCCCTCGGGTGCCTGCTGCTTGCTCAGTCCCTGGCAGACGGGCAGGGGTGCTGGATCTTGGGGAGCTGTGCCAGGACACGTTTCCAGGCCTTAGGTGGGAGAGTTTCTCCCTGATGGATGCAGTTTGCTTCAGAGGAGGTGGAGCACTCACTGCAGGAGAAGACCAAAGCTGATGGGCAGGGGGGCAGCCAGACTGGTGAAGCAGAACATTTCAAATGCTTTTCATTCTAGCTCTCTGCAGCCCATGCCTTGCCAGGAGCTGCTCTCTGTTTTCAGTTAACTTGGTAACCGCATCAGGACCCAGTAAATAAGCTTTCCAAGGATGTTGCAGGAGCCAAGGCAGTCCTGGGTGTCTTAGTCACATCCCTGGGGACAGTGCTGCTGTCACTGTGACACAGCTGCTCCACCTTTGGCTTTGGGGATCCCCAACACCTTCTCTGGAGATACCGAGCCAGGAGTCTGCCTGCAGAGAGCCCCCAACTGCCTCCTTGGAAAGGACTCTGCTCTCAGCCTGGGTTGGACACTCCAGCACAGCTCTACTCCCTCTGCATGTGTTTCCTGCTCTTTTCTCCCTCCACCTACACCCACAGAGACAGGACAAAGGACCATGAGGAGTTAGAAGAGGCAACAGAGCTGAGCACTGAGAACCACCAAGCCCCATCTTTCATGGTACCCCACTTACTACACACACCCTGCCTGCACCCAGCTTCCCCATCCTGTTCTGGCTCCTGTCCTGAATATACTTTTACATTTTGTGACTCTCAGAGGTTTTTAAATTTAATGGGTTCCTTTTTTTTCTTTCTTCCTTCTTATCACCTGAGCTGGATCCTCTCTGAGCTGCTTCCAGCTCCAGGGATTACAAGTGAATAATTTAGGTCTGATGGCACGTTTGAAGTTTAAGAAAAGGAAATGGCAAGTGTAGTCTACTCCTCATCCCTACCCCAGAGCCACGGTGCAGGCTGCTGTTGTTTCTCCAGAGGTAATTTCAAGGATTCCCCAAGGAGCCAGACTCTGCACATGGCATGGCCCTTCTTGGGCATGGCCATCCATGTCCTGGCAGCCTGGAGGTGAGGGCTCCCAGGGCACACAGGGGCCAGGGGCTCATTTTCACCCAGCTGCCCTTACAGCCTTTTACTCTGCCACGAGGCAGCTCCCCAGCACCATCAGGAGGGTCACTGTGTGTGCCATGGAATGACCTCCCTGCCTGTGGGAGGCACTGGGGGCTGTGCCAGCCTGGTGCCAGGAGGGATTAAATGCCAAACCAATGTGTATGTGTGTCCTGGCAGCTCTGCAGCATGGCCAGGAAGGGCAAACATGCCCTGCTGGAGAGCTGGGTGCTGGGCTGGCTGCTGCTGGAGGTGCCTCGAGGGTCACCAGCCTGTTGTCTCCAGGTGCTGGTGGGAGGAAGGAGAGCCTGGCAGTGTGCTGAGCAGTGGCAGCACAGAGTTTTGGCTGGATCCCCCACCTTTGCTGAGCACTGACACACTTCTGCTTGACTGACCTGCACAGGCTCTGGAGGCAGAGAACTCCCTCCCACGTCCAGGGCTGTGCTGCCAGTGGTGGGCTCTGGGCTGTGCTTGCTCAATGCCAAGCACGTTGCTAGTTCTCAGGACAGGAGGCACAGGAAGATACTCTGGGAAATTATTTTTACCTCCCTGCGATTCACTCTTCAGAGCTAAGTCACTTTTATCAGCTCTGGTTCAGCCCCAACGAAGGCAATCTTTCCTCATACATACACTTCTCTCTGCAAGGTGGCTCTGACAAAATTTAAATATGAACTTTAGTGGTTTCCAGGAGCTCTTGGAAGAACTAACAAGCGTATCACAGGGTCCAGCATTAAATCCTTCCCTGCTGGGATGCAGTAGAGAACGGAAACTGTCAGGCAGTTTGAGATCCACTTAGCAATTAGTGCAGATGAAAGAAGCACTAACGCGAGAGCCCTGGTCTCTGTGCTTCTGGTGGGAGGAGGAAAGGAACGTGTAAGAGAAACATGACAAAATGTGACTGTGTATCCCACAAAACAATGAATCATTTTAACATTTCCAATCCTTTTCACGCGAGCAGAAACTGTCGATCAATATGCGACAGAATTAAAGACCTGCAGTAAAACCTCGGAGCTGAGGATCTGTGAGAATGGTGAACACAGACTAATCTGTATAATTCTGAATACACCATACCAGGAGAGACCAGCAAATGTACAAGAGTCAGAAGTTGCAACAGTAGAAGTCTTCTGGGCAAAAGGGCTCCACTGCCCACCTGGAGGAACACCCACTGGAGAGGAGAAACCATCACTGGCAACAGATACGGTGCAGCTACAGGAAGCAGGAGTATTTCCCAGAAAACTCCAAGCTACAACAAATGTGGCCCTAAGCCATATCCTTGTAAAAGCCTGCAAAATGTGATTCAGAATGTGTGTTCACAAAAGCTGCAGCCATATCCATGGCTCTGGAGGATTTGGGGCCGGTAAGAGCATCTCCTAGGCTTTACGCTCTGAAGTGGTGAAAACAGCCAAGAGATGCCCTTCTGTGACCCTGTGCCACGGCTAACTTCAGTCCAAAGTCAAATTCAAGGTAGGTTAGTAGGACGGTATCCCTGGAAAAAGGAAAGGCAGGCATACAACAGCTAAACAAGAGACTAGTTAGTTATGTGTACAAGGGATGTGATGGACTGTGCTTGAACCTAGTCTAAAAATATCTTTACTGGACCATTTGAAAAGTAGTAGGGAAGACAAAAGTGCACAGTTTGGAAATACTAACATTTTTAGAAAGTTAGAATCATTCTTCAGTAACTGAGTGAGCACAGGGGCTGGACATGATGCACTTACAACATGTCTTTGGGGAGGCTCAGGCTCCAGCAGCCACACTTTGGAAAAGCTGTAGAACCTTGTCTTACATGCAGAGAAACCTTCTAGTCACAAAAGCAGGACAATAAATGGCACAAGGAAAGTGTAACTTTAAACTCAGTGCTGAGGGACTGCCAGGAGATGAAGGAAGGCAGGGAACTGGCTGTGTGTGCACATATTGTCAGTTAAAAGCGGTGGATCTAATGCTGGTGGTGGCTGAGCAGGATTTGCGTGTGTGTGTCCTCAGAAGAGAACAAAAGGAGGCTGTATCATGTCAGTTAGCCCTGGTCCTAAGCTTTCCATCTACCTGGGGTTCTTGGAAGCAGCCCAGACCTGAGAGCCCGAACCTCTGCCTTTCCTCGTTTCCTTTGCCCTGTCTTTTTTATATTGCATATCTAGGGCACAGCTCCAGTGCAATGCCTGAGTGGTGAGCTGTGCATCAAGATGTAGTTCTTGGGAGCAAAGAACTTGGAATTGTGCCCTGTGCCACTGAGGGGAGGGCACTGTGTGAACACATCTCACAGCAGGGGTCATTCTCCCTCGCTAACCCCCTGGGCACTCTCTGCCTTCACACTAACAGAGCCAAACACTTGCCATTGGGCTTTCTTCAGGCCATAGTCTGGGACTCGTCCAGCAAAGCAAATGCTGAATGATTGCCTCAAATAACTGCCCCAACCACTAATTTTTACAGGCTGAGTGGCAGCATTTCACGCTGGGCACAACAAGCAGAGGAGATGAAAGCTCAAAGCCAAATAGACATCACAGAGCCAGTACAGATGTGATTTATTAAAGAAATGTCTGGATTGCAGAGGAAGCAGAAAGGTGCATCTTGAAAGGAACTTTTAACGTCTGTGAGTGAAAAGTAACAAGGGCCTGGAAGCAAGGGAAGCTGCCGGGGGCAAAAGCTAATGGACCTGGTCCTGGGGTGTGTTGTCAGCAGGGAACATGTGGCTGGGAGCCAAAGGATAAGCTGTGCTGCTTCATCTGTAGCCATGAAAGCCAGAGCTGAGCGAGAGGGCTGCCCAAGCTGAGCTGAGAGGCAAGTGTTGCTGGAGAAGGGGATATCCCCAGGCTCCCACAGGGATCTGATGCGCTTTACTGTAGTTTGTGCAGAGAAACTAATAACCACCATGCATTCAGCAGGGCATGTTGCATTTCTGCACCCTCTCACACTGGAGCAGGGATTCCAGCTCCCACCTTGTTGTCCAGATCCAGTGCCTCAGCTGCCAAGTTCTGAGCAGACTCCCCATCCATCCCTCCTTTCCCAGGGTGCCGGCACAGCTGCTCCAGGCTGGTTCCAAGCCTTGGGTCCCCCACCCCTGCAAACAGGCCTGTGCAAGGACGAGTGTCCACCTTCCAGCAGCTGACCAGGCCCTTTCTCTCAGCTGTACGTGCTCTGGCCGGGCTGAGGAACTTGTGGGGGAAGCCCCAAGCCTTCCCTTTCCCATGCCAGCCTCCTGCTGCCCAGCCTGTCCGTCCGTGCCAGCGCACGGCTGGGGCACTGCCTGCCCACGCTCTCCCCAGCCCTGAAGCTGCTCTGAGCAGCACAATCTGCTGCATTAGGTCCATTTCAAGAGCCCCTCCAGGTCAGTTAGCAATTACCTGCACCAGATACACGCTTGGAAAGGAGCTTCTGATCTCTTCAATGCACTCGTTTTCCTCTTTCAATTTCAAATTCGCCTCACTGGAAATAGGCACTTCAGCCTCTTTTACAGACCATGGTAAATTAGGATTTCGTCCAGTTCTGTTGGTTTTGCTGATATAGATGTTTTTCTGTCCAGAGGCGATGCCATGGCCAATCCGAGGTGTGGCCAGACTCCCTCTGCTCAGACTCTTCCAGCTGAGCCTGTGGGTGATGTCATGGTACACAGAGTGTTTCTGCACAGACCAGTGGCCCCAGAATGTGCTGAGCAGCCTCTCCTGGGATGGGCACCCTGGTCCCAAAACTCTTGTTATCAATTCAGACTGGTGTCCTATGTTGTTGAGACATGGCCACTGAGGCATTCCCTCCCTGGAAGAGTCAGCTGCAGTGCAGGTTTCCCATCTGCATACTCCAGTCTTGTCCTGGAAAGGAAAGGACCGGAAAGAAGGAAATCCAGTGTCTTTGCATCTGTCCTTATTTTTGTGCTGAAACCTGACTGCCATCCGCCTGTCACAATGATATTTTCTACAGTGACAACCTTCATGCTCTTCCAGCACAGCACTGGTCACACTGTGGGGATGCTCCAGCTGGTTTGTTCTGCTGCTCAGCTGAGGAAGACACGTCTCCTGCTTGTGCCCGAGGACAGGTTCCCAAGGGAAGGGAGGCTCACCGCAATCCTGCAGCTGGTGCATCTGCAGCAGTCTCTGGGGCCAGTGTGGAGCCATCCCCTGGCACCCCCCTCACAGGTTCAGTTTGGGGGCCAGGGCCAGCTGGCTGCCAGCAGGCACAGGCTGCTGGGGAAGGGGTCTGGATTTGCTGTTTGCCTCGTCACGGGGCGCCTGCGGCCCGACGGGGTCACACCCCATCCCAAAACCAGGGTTCAGTGCTCAGAGGCAGAAGCAATTTTACATAAAGTTCAATTAAATATTTGCTTTATAATTGCGCAACAAATTATTCATAAAGGCATTGGAATCTAATCACAAGGCTGACACCGCCGAGTCTGCAAATGACACAGTACTTGGAGAGAATAAAGATGGGGGGGGAGCTGCCAGGCTCTGGCGACAGGCAATCTGTGGGACAGTGGGAATGCTCCCAGGAGAAGACCCACAGCAGCACCAAAGAGGCTCAGCAAAGGCAGGGGCATTTGGCTGGCAGAGTAAGTGGGGGGGCATGTGAGAAATGGCCCTGGGCAATAGTTTGGGGGTTTGGCTCATGTGTGCCCAGCAAACAGGGAAGCACTGGGCTGTGTCCCTCCCAGCCAGGTTGTGTCAGGTCCATTTTTGTGTGGGCACGCTCTGCAGTGTGTTATGGAGCATTCCCAGCTCCACGGGACCTGTGTGAGCACGGGATTGCTGCCTTTAGCTCTTGCCCCTATTGCCTGCAGGAATCACGGTGCTGCACATTTTAGGGGGTGCAGAGACTCTCCCATAGCCATGGGGTGTGAAGAAAGTCGTGTGGTGGTACCTGCCCATGGGGTCCATCCTAGACCTGTGCCAGAGCAGCATCCAGGAAAAGGCAGGAGGCAACCTGGGCAATCCCACAGTGCAGCCCTGAGGAGACAGGCATGTGAGACAAGGATGAGCAGCTGGCAAGAGGTGCTTGGTAAGCACGGCAGGAGTAAATGTGACCAGCCAGGGACACCCTGCAGGGAGTTTGGCAGGGGGACTTGCTTCCATGCAGCCTTCATGGCATCCTGAGCTGCAGCCCTGTGAGCAAATGGCCCTCTCTGCCAGTCCTGACACCCAGTGCTCAGCTCCTTTCAGGGTGAACTTTGGAGGGCAGCAGGCTGAATCCTGTCCCCATGAAGAGCAAGAATGGTGGGACTGAGCTGTGTGAATCTCTGTTGGTTCTGCTGGGATGAGGCAGGGTGAGGTCAGGGAATGAACACAGCTCTGCTGGGCAGGTGCTGAGTCCAGCAGCCACTGCAGTCAGGTACCACTTTGCCTAACAAGTACCCAGATTCTGTCCCCTGCTGTGATCCTGGGCAGTGGGCTGCAGGCTGCCCTTGTCCTGCCAGGGAGAAGCTCTGCAGGGCACCCAGCGTTAGGGAGGCTCTGACTGACAGGGGAGCTGGATCTTGGACAGAGCTGGACTGGAGATGGATTGCCTGCCTGCCAAATGTGGACATTAGACAGGGAGTTAGATTAATGGGAGATGGCTCTGCCAACAGAGAGGTGAGTCACAAAGCTTGTCCTGTGCTGAATCTGTTTCTCCAATAGGGAAGGAGTAGGAGGATTTAGCAAGATTAATCTCTCATAGAGTTGTGAGAATAGCCAGGATTCATGGGCTTCTCAGCAACAAATTTCCAAGTAAGCAGACAGCACTTTGGCTTGCTTCGTGTGACACAGCACAGATCTGTACTGGTAACTCTGGTTTCCCTGCCACTGGTCACAGGTAAGATCAACCATCCTCCCGTGCTCACACATGAACCCTGCAGAGCACAGGCTGCACAGGAGCACCAGGCAAAGTGGATTCAAAGCACCACTTCCCTGCGTTTTCCTGAAGTGGCCTGCAGCTGCTCCACCCCAAACAAACAATGCTGGACCCTGCACAGAACACGAGAAGGAGGTAAGAAAGAACTCCTTTTGGCAGCTGAGAGGAGCTGGTGACACATCAGCTGGGAGAGTTTGCCAGGTCTCTGCCATCTTTGCATGAAGAAGGAGTAGGAGCAGGGCTGGACAAGAGCCAGAGCATCTTTCCTGGTGTGACCAGCTCTTCCCTCTGGCTAGCAGATTGTGATACAGCAGGACTGACACACCTGGCAGGACCTGATAGCCATGGGGGGAGGGAGAGCAGGTCAGTCACTTTTTGGCAGATGATGGGGAGCTCTCAGACACTCCTGTATCTGCCCCTTTCAGCACCAAACACACCACAGAGGAGGATGAGGTCAGGAAGAGGAAATCTTGATAATCAGGTTTTATGTTGTGTTTTAAGGAACTGTGGAGAGAGAGAACCTCAGTGTTAGTGAACCGGGGAGATTTTTTCTGGAGAAGGCAGATTTCCATTCCATGTTGGGAGTCCTGTTTCATTCTGATATTTCTTCAGTTGTGCGTGTCATGGCTCTTCAGTCTGAGCAGTTTTACAAATGTGTTGTGGAGATGAAAGGACCAGGGAAAGCTGCTCAGGATCAAGTTGGAAAAGCTTTTAACTTTCAACTCCTTACAGACAAAGGCACATAGAGGAAGGGGGGGAGTGCAAAGACTGGGAAAAGGAAGAGGAAGAAGCAAAAAAAGATAAGGAGAATAGATGAGTGAAAGGGACAGAGCGGAGAAGACAAATCACAACAAGAAAAGGAACAAGGCACTAGCAGAAAGAAAGAGAGAGATAGAGAGAGAACAAAGCAAAGGGGCCTGGAGCTCAATGAGATGGGGAGAGTGTATCAGAATAAGGGAACAGCGTTGCAGGTAGAGGAGAGCCAAGAAATACAAAAGAGCTATTTAAATGCTGGGATAAAGCAATGATGGGAATAAGAAGAAAAGAGAAGCCAGATGAGGACTAAATTCCCATGAAGATAAAGGGGCCGGCAGCAAAGTCAGAGGATAACCTGGCCATCCTTCTGTCACTGCAAATACCAAACATGACATGAAAGTCACATATGGGCTTCTGAGAGAGGCAGTGGGATGCAGCTGTGGAGGCTGCACTTGGTGTTCACAGAGGTGGGGAGCCACGCTCACATCGGGAGTGATCCTGTCACGGCAGGTCCTTTGTTCTCCTGCTTTGCACCCTCCATTGTCCCTTCCCCACAGTGTCTGGGGCGGCTCCTGGTCTGTGCTGCCGTGTGACCCGGGCATGCTCTGAGGCATTGCTGACTCCAGGTCTCACAGAAGGACTGCCATGATGTGCCTTCTTACAGTGCTCTCTGGGGCTCGTCTGGGAGCTGGGCTGGGGCAGCTGCCTGGACTTATCAGCACCCTGCATGGCAGCAGCAAGAGGGCATGGAATCGTTGAGTCATAGAATGGTTGGGGTTGGAAGGGACCTTTAAAGGTCATCTAGTCCAACCCATGTGCACTGAGCAGGGACATCTTCAACTAGATCAGGCACAGAGCTGCGGTGGCACAGAGAGGGTGATGGTAGGAGAGACACATCTTCCCTGTCTCCAGGATAAGGGGGTCTTAGCAAAAACAGAGCACCGTGACTACAGACAAGTGCTGGAACCACCTCCGCCCACTGTCACACCAGGTTGTTGGATGATTTCAGCCAGGTGTGCTCAGCTCCATCTGTGCTGGGAGAGGTGACCTCTCGTCTGTCCCAGGGAAAGGATCTGGGTGTTCCCAGTGCCAGTGGCATTGTTGGCACAAGAGCCTTGCAGCTGTCCTAGGGCTAGGTTGGCACTGAGCACCCAGGCTCTGTTTGCAGACTGTGTTAGCAGTGGAGCAGCTGTGCTCCAGGCTTTGCTCCTTTCCCTACAAGAGCATCAGGCTCAAGTGGGATCTACTTTGGCAGCAGTGCTTGCAGCTGGGAGGCCTCTCACTCTCTCACTGGGATTGAGGACATGTCTGAAGGGGATGATATGAAGCATTTCCTAGGTTGTCCTCATTGCCCCATTGACCTTTGAGGGTGGGAGTCAGGCAGCAGTTTGATGGTGGGAAGCCTTGTGCCAGCCAGTGCAAAGGTGGGAAGGACACTGCTGGAGCCTGACAATGGATCTGTGCCCTGCTTGTCTTTTGGTCCTGGAAAGGAGGAGCCACTCCTCCTGGATCCATGCTGGGGTTATTAGCCTCTCTTTTGCTTGCCATCCACCTCTCCCTGACCTGCAGGCCACCTGCCTGTGCAGGAAGCACCAGACTCAGGTGGTTTGTGGATAACCTGCTACTGGGTTACCACTGTTTCTTGACCCATATTGGCCAAGCAGACGATTTGTTTGCCTTGTACAAGGTGCTGTACACACAGAGCAACAGGGCATTCCCTTTTTTGGTATTCTCTCTTGCTCTTTTCAGGGCCAAATTCCAAGGCCCAATACCAGGGAATGCTGTGGACTCAGGAGAGCATTTTCTCCAGGTAAGAAGTGAGACCCTGGACAGCGGACACTGGAAAATGTCCCACTGGCAGCTGTTTGCCTAAGCTGTGGCTAAAACCTGACTTGCATGATCAGATTTATCTGTTCCCAAATAGTACTGCAGCCTCACCAGCCTTGAGCTTCTTCCCTGCTTCCACCTTCCACCTGTCCTGATCATGGCCAAAGTGTTCTTCAAACTCAGCACTCTGCTGTGGATCCTGCTGCTGGTGTGATCCTGCTGCCACTGTAGGCAGCAAGGTGTGCTGCCACTTCTGCCCCTGCCCCCCCTCCAATGTGCTGCTGGGCAAGGACAGTGCCCACCAAGCCTCTAGCAGGGCTCTGAAGAAGGCACCTGAGATGGGTGCTGAGGACACCAACTGCCACGGTGACCCCATGGCACAGCAGGACAGGGTCTGACAGCCCCAGCGGTGCCCAGAGCCCCTGACAGAGCTCCTGCCTCGCTCCCACTGGACCGCCGAGGTCTGGCACCATTCAAAGGCTGGAGAAGAGTGGGTTGGGGGTCTCTGTCCCCGACCTGCCGAAGCCCTGGCACGCTGGTTTAGTCCTGCACTCCGTGCACTGAATGCGTTCTCAGCCCCGGGCATTGGAGGGGCGCCCTGACCTGGGGGGCAGGTTTGCCCCTTCCCCCGCCTCTGCCCCTTCCCCTGCCCCCGTCCGCGCCCCGCTCCCGCTTGCGAGCGGCGGGGACGGCACTGCGGGCGGCGGAGGCGACGCGGGCGCCGGGGCGGGGGTACCGCGGGGCGGGGAGCGGACCCGCGCTGCGGGCAGCGCCTCGTCACCCTGCCGGGGACCCGCGGGGCTGGGGGGCCGCTGCCCCCGGCGCCGGAGCCAGGCGGCGTCCCCAGGGCGGGTCTCTAGGGGAGGCCCCGGGGCCGGTCCGGGGCGCGGACCCGGCGCTGCATTCTCAGAGTCTCCAGCAGAGGCTGGGCTGGGCCGGGCTGGGTTGGGCCGGGCTGGGCTGGGCTGGGCTGGCGGGGAAGGAGGGGAGGCAGGCAGGGAGCGAGGGGGAGGAAGGCGGCTCTCGCCGCACATGCATCCCCCGCCGCGCACCCGCCGCCCGCGCCCCGCCTCGCGCCCTGCCCGCCCGGTGCCACAGCCGGCTCCGCTCGCCGCCGCCGCCGGTCGGGGCTGCGATCCGCTCCGTGCCGGGGCTCCGCTCCCTGCTCCGCGCCCGGCTGCGGGGGCTGCCATCCGCTCTGTGCCGGGGCGCCGGGGCTCCGCTCCGCTCCCTGCCCGGCTGCTGGGGCTGCGATCCCCTCCGTGCCCGGCTGCTGGGGCTGCGATCCCCTCCGTGCCCGGCTGCTGGGGCTGCGATCC